>NC_092727.1:30724867-31064749 GCF_047496885.1 Scyliorhinus torazame
TTAGGGCACACAAGGAGCGGAGGGAGCGAGAGGGAGAGGCTGGTGGGGGAGATGGTGAGGGTAGACAGGAGGTATGCGGAAGAGCCTGAGGAAAGATTGTTGAGGAAGAGGCGCAGCCTCCAGGCCGAATTCGACCTGGTGACCACCAGGAAGGCGGAGGTGCAGTGGGGGAAGGCCCAGGGGGTGGTCTACGAGTATGGGGAAAAGGCAAGCCGAATGCTGGCGCATTAGCTTCGGAAGCGGGACGCAGCTAGGGAGATCGGGGGAGTTAAGGACAGGGGAGGGAGCGTGGTGCGGAGTGGGGTTGGCATCAATGGGGTCTTCAGGGACTTCTACGAGGAATTGTACCGATCCGAGCCCCCACTGGAGGAGGGAGGGATGGGCCGCTTTCTGGACCAATTGAGGTTTCCAAAGGTGGGAGAGGGACTGGTGGCGGGACTGGGGGCCCCGATTGGGCTGGAGGAGCTGATCAGAGGGATAGGAAGCATGCAGGCGGGGAAGGCACCGGGGCCGGACGGTTTTCCGGTTGAGTTCTATAAAAAATATATGGACCTGTTGGGCCCACTGTTAGTTAGGACCTTTAATGAGGCAAGGGGGGGGGGGGGCTTTACCCCCGACGATGTCCTGGGCACTGATCTCCTTGATCCTGAAGCGGGACAATGTGGGTCTTACAGACCGATTTCCTTGCTAAATGTAGATGCCAAGGTGCTGGCGAAGGTCTTAACCACGAGGATTGAGGATTGTGTGCCGCAGATCACCATGAAGACCAGACAGGGTTTGTGAAGGGGAGACAGTTGAACGCGAATGTGCGGAGGCTTTTGAACGTTATCATGATGCCGGCGAGGGAGGGGGAGGCGGAGTTAGTGGTGGCGTTGGACGCTGCGAAAGCCTTTGATAGGGTAGAGTGGGGGTACCTGTGGGAGGTGCTGAAGAGGTTCAGGTTTGGGGAGGGGTTTGTCAGGTGGGTTAGGCTGTTGTATGAGGTCCCGATGGCGAGTGTGGCCACAAATAGGAGGAGGTCCGAGTACTTTCGGTTGCACTGAGGGACGAGACAGGGGTCCCCCCCTGCCCCCCCTGCTCTTCGCACTGGCGATTGAACCCCTGGCTATGGCACTGAGAGAGTCGAGGAACTGGAGGGGGTTGGTGTGGGGTGGGGAGGAGCATAGGGTGTCGCTTTATGCGGACGACCTGCTGCTGTATGTGGGAGGAATGCCAGAGATAATTTGGATCCTTGGGGAATTCGGGGACTTTTCGGGGTACAAGCTCAATATGGGGAAGAGCGAGATGTTCGTAGTTCAGCTAGGGGACCACGAGGGGGGGATTGGCGAGCTCCCACTAAAAAGGGCGGAGAGGAACTTCAGATATTTGGGGGTCCAGGTGGCCAGGAGCTGGGGGCCCTGCATAGGCTTAACTTTACAAGGCTGGTGGAGCAAATGGAGGAGGAGTTCAAGAGGTGGGACGCGTTGCCGCTGTCCTTGGCGGGTAGGGTGCAGTCAATCAAAATGACGGTGCTCCCAAGGTTTTAGTTCCTGTTCCAATGCCTCCCCGTGTTTATCCCGAAGGCTTTTTTCAGGTGGGTTAACAGGAGTATAATGGGGTTTGTGTGGGCGCGAGGGACTCTGAGGGTGAGAAGGGTGTTCCTGGAGCAGAGTAGAGATAGGGGGGGGCTGGCACTGCCCAACCTCTGTAGGTACTACTGGGCCGCCAATGCGATGATGGTGCGCAAGTGGGTGATGGAGGGGGAGGGGGCTGCATGGAAAAGGCTGTAGACGGTGTCCTGTGCGGGTACGAGTCTGGGGGCGCTGGCAACGGCGCCGCTGCCGCTCCCTCCAAGGAGGTATACCATGAGCCCGGTGGTGGTGGCGGCCCTCAAAATTTGGGGGCAGTGGAGGCGGCATAGGGGGGACGTTGGGGCCTCGGCGTGGACCCCATTACGGGGGAACCACCGGTTCGCCCCAGGAAGAACAGGTGGAGGGTTTTCGGGGTGGCACAGGGCAGGGATATGAAGGTTGGGGACCTGTTTGTGGACGAGAACTTACCAGGTGATGCAGGAGGAGGAGGAGGCCTCGGTGGTGGAGTTGAAAGGTAAGTGGGAGGAGGAGTTGGGAGAGGAGATCGAAGAGGGGACATGGGCAGATGCCCTAGGGAGGGTGAACTCTTCCTCTTCGTGCGCGAGGCTCAGCATCATACAGTTTAAGGTGCTGCACAGGGCACACATGACCGGGACAAGGATGAGCCGGTTCTTTGGGGATGAGGACAGGTGTGTTAGGTGCTCAGGGAGCCCAGCAAATCACACCGATATGTTCAGCGCTGGAGGAATTTTGGAAGGTTGTAGCGAGGACGGTGTCGAGGGTGGTAGGATCCAGGATCAAACTGGGCTGGGGGCTCGCAATATTTGCGGTGGCAGAGGAGCCGGGAGTGTAGGAGGCGAAAGAGGCCGGAATTCTGGCCTTTGCATCCCTGGTAGCCCGGCGAAGGATTCTCCTTCAGTTGAAAGATGCGAGGCCCCCAAGCGTGGAATCCTGGATCAGCGATATGGCAGGGTTCATTAAGTTGGAGAGGGTGAAATTCGCCTTGAGAGGGTCGATACAAGGGTTCTTTAGGCGGTGGCAACCGTTCTTAGACTTTCTGGCAGAATGGTAGACATTGGTCAATGGCAGCAACAGCTCGGGGGGGGGGGAACTTTATTTTTGTTTATGTTATTTACACTGGAGGGTCTGAGAGGGTGTATATACCAGTTGTGTTAAGTTGGGGTGTTAATGTTAATACATTATTTATGTACAGGGGAGGAGGGGTAGGGGGGGTTGCTTTTTTAGATTGTGTTTTGCACTTAACCCTGTTGGGTTCTTTTTTCTTTCTCATTTTGTTATTGATATTTTATGAAAACCTTTAATAAAAATTATTTAAAAATTTTTTAAAAAAAAAATTAATGAGAGGGAGACGATTGAAATTTGCTAACCTGAACAAGACTACAATTCTCAGTAGAGAATTAAACGTTGGAACATTAATATATACAAGGTTACAACTTGTTTATCTTGGGTATTAGCTGAAATTTCTCTCCAAAAAAACCCTGATAGTCTCTTCATCTTCAAAATAGAATAAAAATCACTAATTGCAAACAGTTGTCCAACAGTTTTTCATTGTCCAAAATCAGTTTCAGGTAACACTTAGAGCCTACCTAACATTCCTTTTGACATTGGTTCAAACTGCCAGGAAGACTTTCAACATCAGCCACCTTAATTATCCTTGCAACCCTTATTCCCATTTCTAATCACGTTAACTGCTGGGAGTCGATTCCACATACTTAATGTGAGGATTGGAACGACAATAACATTTCATGTACTTTTCTATTTCTCTTCTGGCTTATTCAATTATTCTACAGAATAAATTATGACATTTGTCTTTGTTAAATTTATTTGCTGCATTGAGTTAGAGATCATTAATAAGACTAAAAGAGAGTATTGAAGAGCCAAATCAAAAAACATTTTTCTCCTATTGAGTGCAAGAAGATAAAAGTGTTCTCGATTGCCCATTATCTTCGACTTCTAGGCTCAGTTCTGAATCTATAATTTAAAAAAAAAAAAATGTTTTATTAAAGTTTTTCCAATGAGTGTTTTTACATAACAAAAATAGAAATACAGATAATAAATACCAATCAACATATCCCAAGGCTTACAGTGAAACTACTTACACAACAGAATTTTTTTTAAAAAACAGAACACGGTGGGTTTTGTCTCCATGCCCAACTCACATTATATCAACAGTATCCCCACCTGAATCTCTTCCCCCCCCCCCCCAGGATGCTGCTGCTGCTGACACTGCTCCCCTAGAAAGTCAAGGAAAGGTTGCCACCGCCTGGAGAACCCCATCAAGGACCCTCTCAAGGTGAACTTTATTCGCTCCAGGCTGAGGAACCCCGCCATATAGCTAACCCAGGTCTCCACACCCGGGGGTTTTGACTCCCTCCATATTAGCAAGATCCGTTTCCTACCAGGGAGGCAAAGGCCAGTACCTCGGCCTCTTTCGTTTCCTGCACTCCCGGATCCTCCGACACCCCAAATATCGCTACTGTTGGACTCGCCTTCACCCGAGTGTCCAAAATCCTAGACATCACCCTCGCAAACCCCTGCCAGAATTCTTTAAGCGGCGGACATGCCCAAAACATATGGGCATGGTTCGCCAGACTCCCTGCACATCTCGGGCACCTGTCCTCCACCCCCAAAAACGTACTCATTCTTGCCGCCGTTATATGCACTGATGCACCACCTTTAACTGAATTAAACTGAGCCTGGCACATGAGGAGGAGTTCACCCTGCCCAGGGTGTCGTCCCACAGGCCCCCTTCCAGCTCCTCACTCAGCTCCTCCTCCCACTTGCCCTTCAACTCCTCCACTGAGGCTTCCTCCACCTCCTGCAGCTCCTGATATATGTCCGACACGTTCCCTTCCCCTACCCAGATGCCAGACACCACCCTGTCCTGGATCCTACGCGGGGGCAACAGCAGAAATGTCCCGAGGCACCCTCCTCTCCCGGTGTCTCCTCCACTGCCCCCAGATCCTCAGTGCCGCCGTCACCACCGTACTAGTGGTATATCACGCCGGCGAGAACGGCAGTGGAGCCGTAACAAGTGCCCCTAGACTGGTGCCTCTACACGACGCCACCTCCAACCGCCCCCACGCCGCCCCCTCCTCCATCATCCATTTCTTGATCATGGCCACATTGGCCGCCCAGTAATAACTGCAGAGGTTCGGCAGAGCCAGCCCCCCCCCCCCCCCCGGCTACGCTCCAAGAATACCCTTTTGACTCGCGGGGTTTTATTCACCCACCCAAATCCCGTAACAATCCTATTCACCCGCTTGAAGAAGGACTTGGGGATGAAAATGGGGAGGCACTGAAATACGAAGAGGAACCTGGGGAGAACCGTCATCTTCACAGTCTGCACCCGTCCTGCCAAGGAAAGCGGGAGCATATCCCACCTTTTAAACTCTCCCTCCATCTGCTCCACTAGCCGGGTTAAGTTGAGCCTGTGCAGGACACCCAGTTCCTGGTCACTTGTATCCCCAAATACCGAAAGCTCCTCTCCACTTATCCTGAGAGGGAGCTCCCTCAGTCTCTCCTCCTGGCCCCTACCGTGGACCACGAGCAGCTCACTCTTCCCCACGTTCAACTTATACCCTGAGAACCTCCCGAAGTCCCCTAGGATCCGCATGACCTCCCCCATCCCCTCTAACGGGTGCGAAATATACAACAGCAGGTCAGCCGCGTAGAGTGAGACCCGGTGCTCCTCCCCTCCGCGCACCAGTCCCCTCCAATTCCCCGAAGTCCTGAGCGCAATGACCAACGGCTCAATTGCCAGGGCAAACAGCAACGGGGACAGGGGACACCCCTGTTTCGTCCCCCGATGCAGCCTGAAATACTCCGACCTTAGCCGGTTTGTGGACACACTCGCTACAGGGGCCTGATATAGCAGCTTGACCCACCCTATAAATTACTCCCCAAATCCAAACCTGCCTAGCGCCTCCCACAGATACTCCCACTCCACCCTGTCAAAGGCCTTCTCCACATCCATCGCAGCCACCGCCTCCACCTCCCCCCTCCCCCCCCGCCCCCCTCCCTCCGAGGGCATCATGATAATATTCAGGAGCCTCCTCACATTCACGTTCAGCTGCCTGCCCTTAACAAAACCCGTCTGATCCTCCCCAATCACTCCCGGGACACAGTCCTCTATATTCTGGTGGCCAGCATTTTTGCCAACAGCTTGGCATCCACGTTCAGGAGGGATATTTTCAGCCTGTAGGACCCACACTGAAGCGGATCCTTCTCCTTCAGGATAAGCGAGATCAATACCTGCGACATTTGGGAGGGAGGATCTCGTTCTCCTTTGCCTCATTGAAGGTTCTCATCAGGAGCGGGAGATGATTAGGAGCCTTACGTACCCAGCTGCGCCGGACACCAAAACGTTTGATGAACTTGTGAATTTAGTGGGGCAACATTTTAACCCAACCCCGTCCACGATAGTCCAGCGTTACTGGTTTAATACTGCTGAGAGGACCCCAGGAGAATCCCTTGCGACTTTCTATCCAGGCTACGCATGATTGCAGAGTACTGTGACGATGGTGAGACCTTGTCAGAAATGTTACGCGACTGTTTGGTTTGCGGTATTAACAATGCGGCCACCCAGAGAAAGTTGTTAGCTGAGCCAACATTGACTTTTCAACAGGCCATTCAAATAGTATTGTCCCGAGAGAGCGCAGAACGAGGAGTGCAGGAGCTACAGGGAATGGAGGTGCATGCCTTGGGGTGCAACCCCTTCCGACCGAAAACGTCCCCCCGCACTCCTGCGGTACCTTGGGCGAGCCGAAGTCCGGATCGACGCCAGTGGCCGTCGGACATTCCTCCCCGAAGGGAGCCTTCTCCAGAACCAATGGATGAGGAGCCATGTCCGTGTCAGACTTGTAGGCACCGATCCCGTTGCGGACGCAGGTCCTGGGGGCGCCAGAGGCGCCGCCGTTCCGACCGAAACTGGGACCAGTCTAGGGCCGTACCTTCCATGTGGATGAACCTGCGGCAACTACTCCTGAGGACGTGGAGACGGAGGACGACTGCCTGCAGCTGTATTGTGTGGCAGCTCCCCATGTGGCCCCCATTAAGGTGACAGTACGGATCAGTGGTCACCCGCTTGAGATGGAGTTGGACACTGGCGCAGCGGTCTCCGTGATCGCCCAGAGGACATTCGACTGCATCAAGCAGGGTATACAGACCCTTACAGTAACCGACTCACAGGCCAGGTTGGCCACCTACACGGGGGAAACCACTGGACATTGCAGGAACTACAATGACCCCTGTTGTTTACGGACGCCAGGAGGGGCGTTTCCCACTTATCGTGATGGGCGGCCATGGGCCCAGCCTGTTGGGTCGGCACTGGTTGCGCCATTTGCGGTTGCAATGGCAGCACATCCTCCAGTTTCTGGAGGGTTGACTGAGGTGCTAGGACGATACCCAGATGTATTCCAGCCCGGTTTGGGGAAAATAAAAGGGGCCGTAGCCCGCATGTAAGTCGAACCAGGAGCCACGCCGCGCTATTTCTGGCCTTCTGTCTTGCTCGAGAATGTAGAAGGGGAGCTCACTCGTTTGAAGAGTTTGAGTATTATCAGGCCCGTCCATTTCGCTGACTGGGCAGCACCAATTGTCCCTGTAATGAAACCAGATGCCACAGTTCGCTAGTGTGGCGACTATAAACTTACAGTGAATACGGCTTCCCGACTCAACCGATATCCAATGCCTCGCATAGAGGATCTCTACGCGAAGCTTGCAGGCGGACTCTCGTTCACAAAATTAGATATGAGTCACGCCTACCTACAGTTGGAGCTGGACCCTGCCTCCCGGCCATATGTAACGATTAACACACACCGGGGCCTGTATGAATATACACGGTTGCCCTTTGGAGTATCCTCTGCCTGCGCTATTTTTCAACGTGTTATGCAGGGCATTTTGAGAGGTTTACCGCATGTCGCTGTCTACTTAGATGACGTTTTGATTACAGGGACGTCGGAGCAGGAACATTTGGAAAATCTGGAGGCTGTCCTTAGACGCCTTTCGGAGGCTGGAGTCCGTTTACGTCGCACAAAGTGCGTATTTCAGGCAAAGGAAGTAATCTACCTGGGTTATCGGGTGGACCGCAAAGGTTTGCACCCCGTCGCAGAGAAGGTGCGCGCGATTCAACAGGCCCCTGCCCCGATTGACACTTCGCATCTTTGTTCTTTTCTCGGTCTCGTAAACTATTACGGGAAGTTCCTCTCCAATCTGGCAACTACGCTGGCCCCTTTGCACCTTCTGCTAAAGAAAAATCACACCTGGGCTTGGGGTCAGCCGCAAGAAACCGCTTTCCGGCAGGTAAAGCAACAATTGTCGTTGTCTGGGTTACTAACCCACTATGATCCTGGAAGGCCTTTGCTCGTCACATGTGATGCATCCCCGTATGGTATTGGGGCCGTCCTGTCCCACAAGATGGAGAACGGGGCCGAGCGGCCGATAGCTTTCGCCTCCCGCACATTGGCTGCAGTGGAGAAAAGGTATGCGCAGATCGAGAAGGAGGGCCTGGCAGTTTTTGCGGTGAAACGCTTCCACAAGTACGTGTATGGCCGCCATTTCACTATCATGACTGATCATAAGCCTCTGCTGGGACTTTTCAGAGAGGATAAGCCAATACCGCCCATTGCTTCCGCACGGATCCAGCGCTGGGCTTTGTTGCTTGCTGCATACGAGTATTCTCTGGAGCACAAACCAGGAACGCAGATAGCAAATGCCGACGCACTGAGCCGATTGCCTTTATCGACCGGTCCCGGTCCCATGTCGACCCCCATGACCGGTGAGGTGGTTGCAACCCTAAATTTTATGGACACCTTGCCTGTCACGGCATCACAGATCCGTGAGTGGACCCAGACGGAGCCAGTCCTGTCAAAGTTTCGGCACATAGTCCTGTATGGTGGGCAGCAGAGACAGCTCCCAGGTGAGTTGCGGGCATTTTCCTCCAAGCTTTCAGAATTCAGCGTGGAAGACGGCATCCTCTTGTGGGGGACGCGTGTGATTGTCCTGGAAAAAGGACAGGAGCTGATACTAAGAGAGTTGCACAATGGTCATCCAGGTGTGACCAAAATGAAACTGTTGGCCCGGAGTTATGTCTGATGGCCAGACCTCGACACCGACATTGAGAAGGTGGCCCAAAACTGCTCCATTTGCCAGGAGCATCAGAAGCTTCCGCCGGCCGTGCCCCTACATCACTGGGAATGGCCAGGGCGGCCTTGGGCGTGCTTGCATGCGGATTTCGCAGGCCCTTTTCAAGGATCCATGTTCCTTCTATTAATCGATGCCCAGTCTAAATGGCTAGAGGTGCATAAGCTGCTGGGCACAACGTCCTGCGCAACAATTGTGAAGATGCATTTGTCTTTTAGTACGCATGGCCTCCCCGAGGTGCTGGTCACGGATAACGGCGCTCCATTCACGAGTGAGGAGTTTGCGAGGTTCATGAAGATGAACGGCATACGCCATATCTGCACTGCCCCTTACCACCCGGCTTCAAATGGGTTGGCAGAGCGCGCAGTGCAGACATTCAAACGAGGCCTAAAGATGCAGTCTTCCGGATCAATGGACACGAGACTGGCTCGCTTTTTGTTTACGTATCGGACCACCCCCATGCAGTGACTGGGGTAGCTCCCGCAGAACTCCTAATGGGCCGGAGACTTCGCACCTGCCTTAGTATGGTTTCCCCGGACATTGGCGCAAAAGTACGCCGCACACAAGAACGGCAGGGACAAGGTTTTTCTCGGCATCGGCCGATTCAGCAGTTTGTGCCCCGTGACCCTGTGTTTGTTCGGAATTTTGCTGGTGGTGCCCAGTGGGTTCCTGACGTAATCTTTCGCCAAACGGGCCCTACATCTTACCAGGTGCAAGCCCAGGGTCGTCTCCAGCGCAAACATGTAGACCACGTTCGGTCCAGAAGACTATCCCTTCCAAAGATTCCCCGCCCCCGGAGCTCATTGCTACAGCCACAGAGACCAGAGACAATGGAAGGTAGTCCTCACAATCTTCCTCTGGTGCCTCACTCAAAGCCTGCGCAGGTCGTTACAGAACCGCGCAGAGATAGAGACGGCGAGATGACAGAGGCAACAGACTCTGACTCCGAGATGGAGACACAGGACGCATCAGAGGGGGAATCCTCGGGCCCACGGGCCGTGGATGTACAACTGTTACGCCGTTCATCACGGAAGCGCCGGTCTCCATCTCGTTACACGCCGCCTGATCCAGCGCCGCGTGCAAATGGTATCCGGCCTGCGGCAAAACAAGTCCGACGCCCTCCTTCGCCAGGGTCTTCGGTGGATTCCTTGGATTTTGAGGGGCGGGGGGGGGAGGGATGTTATATTGGCTGGGGACTAATGACAATCCCACAATCCTGTGGGAGTATGAGCTTCCCCAATGAGGGGGGCGGAGAAACCATTAGTAAACTCCATGTATAAATAAAGCTGGCCAGTTTGGAACCAGCAGGAAGAAGTGTGCAGCAAGGGAAGTTGCTGCTGCGTTACTATTTCCGGGCAAACGCTATCTCCGGAAACGAGCGCCAGGTGGTCATATTGCTCACTGCCTGCAGCCCGCATACATTTGGGATGATTAGGAGCCTTACATACCCAGCTGCGCCGGACACCAAAACGTTTGATGAACTTGTGAATTTAGTGGGGCAACATTTTAACCCAACCCCGTCCACGATAGTCCAGTGTTACCGGTTTAATACTGCTGAGAGGACCCCAGGAGAATCCCTTGCCGACTTTCTATCCAGGATACGCAGGATTGCGGAGTACTGTGACTATGGTGAGACCTTGTCAGAAATGTTACACGACCGTTTGGTTTGCGGTATTAACAATGCGGCCACCCAGAGAAAGTTGTTAGCTGAGCCAACATTGACTTTTCAACAGGCCATTCAAATAGTATTGTCCCGAGAGAGCGCAGAACGAGGAGTGCAGGAGCTACAGGGAATGGAGGTGCATGCCTTGGGGTGCAACCCCTTCCGTCCAAAAATGTCCCCCCGCACTCCTGCGGTACCTTGGGCGAGGCGAAGTCCGGATCGACGCCAGTGGCCGTCGGACATGCCTCCCCGAAGGGAGCCTTCTCCAGAACCAATGGATGAGGAGCCATGTCTGTGTCAGACTTGTAGGCGCCGACCCCGTCGCGGACGCCGGTCCTGGGGGCGCCAGAGGCGCCGTCGTTCTGACCAAAACTGGGACCAGTCTAGGGGCCGTACCTTCCATGTAGATGAACCTGCGGCAACTACTCCTGAGGACGTGGAGACGGAGGACGACTGCCTGCTGCTGCATTGTGTGGCAGCTCCCCGTGTGGCCCCCATTAAGGTGACAGTACGGATCAGTGGGCACCCGCTTGAGATGGAGTTGGACACTGGCGCAGCGGTCTCCGTGATCGCCCAGAGGAAATTCAACCGCATCAAGCAGGGTATACAGACCCTTACTGTAACCGACTCACAGGCCAGGTTGGCCACCTACACGGGGGAACCACTGGACATTGCAGGAACTACAATGACCCCTGTTGTTTATGGACGCCAGGAGGGGTGTTTCCCACTTATCGTGATGCGCGGCCATGGGCCCAGCCTGTTGGGTCGGGACTGGTTGCGCCATTTGCTTCTCCTGCGCCTTCTGGGTCACCACAATTCTCTCCGTGGAGGCCAGCATCTCTGTTTTCAGCTCCATTAAGCAGTTTTTAAGAAGCTCCTCCTGTTCTCTGGCCCACTGGGCCAACACCTCCCGATCCTCTCCGGCCGCAATTTTGTCCTCCCGGACCTTCTCGACCTTCTTCTCCGAGGTCACGTGTCTGCCGGCTCCGTTCCTGGTCCTCTCCATCCACCAGCGGGGGTGGGGGGCTCTCCCACGTCTGTTCCCACGCAGGTCCCTCCTGGTAACTGCCGCGCCACTCCTTTTAGCGGCCCGAAACACAGATCCCGGCGGGAGCTGCCGTTCACGTGACCTAGCAGGTCATGGCCGCTACCGGAAGTCAGTTTTCTTTAATTTTAATTATGTTTCACAATGTACTTTTATTCATCATGCTTCCTCTCACTTCCCTTCTTCTCCTTCATCTCTTCATGCCTCATCTTTTCTTTCTGTCCTTTTTCGTTTTTCTTCGTCCTCTCGTACACTCCACAGGAATTGCCTTTCGGAATGATTTTAATTCATGTACGCAAACATTTTCTCTTTGTTTGACACTACAAACTGTGGCAAATCTGTGCAGTGCTGATAGAAAGGTTCACCTTTCATGCAACAGTCTTTTTTTAAATTTAGAGTATCCAATTATTTTTTTTCCAATTAAGGGGCAATTTAGCATGGCCAATCCACCCACCCTGCACCTCTTTTTGGGTTGTGGGGGTGAAACCCATGGGGAGAATGTGCAAACTCCATACCGACAGTGACCCAGGGTCGATATCAAACCGGGACCTTGGCGCCATGAGGCAGCAGGGCTAACCACTGCATCACCGTGCCGCCCTTCATGCACCAATCTTCAATAACCAAAGAAAATTCACCAGCTAAACGCAAAACATGACAGACATTGTTGGATACGTTGATGCTAAATTGTGCTAATTTAAACACTATTATTTAAATGACATTTCCTACTGAAGTTGCTTGTCAATCAGAGAAATGTATAAGTATTTGTGATCATTATCAGTATGCTAAATTTATTTTGTGTTACATCTTCATTTTATTTTTATATTTCAGCATTTCACATGATCTAGTTTCTAGAACTGAGATTTTAAAAAATGAGACTGTTTACGTTACTTTATTATGTAATACAAGTCAGGAATATTAATGTGCCCAGGCAGCAGCATCTGAAAGCTAATTTAAATTTATCCAGTGCCAAAAATATTACTGGAGTCAGTGCACAATCCATGAAGTTTCTCAGTTTCATACGAGGCTCATGTTTAAATGCTTTTTAAAGTATGATATAAACAGAAAATATGCTGAAGAACTGGATAAATGCTCTAGATTCCAATCATGGTATTTGGTTAATTTTTAAGTTATTTGTTCAGCCCATTATAGGATTTTTTTTCCTCACAATTCATTTTTGTTCTAAGTTTACACTAAGAAATGCAAACAATAATCTGAATTGATATCCCTTTTATATTGTGATTAAGTAAAGTGGCTAAATGTATAAATATACTGTACGACACTCTGGGCTAGTGCATGGTCAATTCCTGACCCACTTGACTCTAAGTTGCAATGCAAGTGAATTACTTGTTATTTTAAAATACCTGCGGTCCTTGGCTGAGGCCAATAAATTGCTGTCACCGGGTTTGTAACTTCAACACAAGTAACCTTTTATTATGTACAGTATTATAATTAAACTGACAGAAAAATGTAACTATCTAATACCCTTTTCCCAACCCCTTCTTTCTAACTACTCCCACTCTCCACACACAGACAAAAACACAGAGAGGAAAGGGTGATTGAGAGGTAAACAAAACATGAGTTAAAATACAGGATCTTTGCACTAGGGTGGTTTTCAGTTGATGTATTTCTGGAATTCAGGCTTTTGTTTCGGTAATTCTTCCTTCTAGGCTTGAGATAGTTTTATCTGGAGATTCAGGATTACTTCAAGTTAACTGCAAAGCTAGGCATTTACTGGTTTTAGAATAATAAAGCAGTTCTTTACTTCAGCAGTGAGAGAGTGTTCCTTTCACTTCCAAGGTCTAAACACTTCTGCCAAGCTCTCTCATAAAGCATCACACACGAATGAATCACTGACAGTTGTCAGGCAGAATAATGTTCCTGGCCAACCAACAGGTTGCCAGCCAACCAATCAAACCAATTTCCTCCACAGCTGGTTCCTGAGGTTCACGTGATGCCGACTAGTTTGTTTCTCCGCTCAAAATATAAAACCTGGAACACAATGTCCTGACAAGCAGGCTGCTTGAGCTTGAGAGCTCTGCTTAAAGGCACGTTCCGAATATGGGTCTATGGACTAAAAATAATGAAATAAAGGAAAAGAAATGGTAACAAAGGAAATAAACAGGAAGGACTCTTACAATACTGTTAGCATACACCTGCTCCTGCAAAAGAGCAGATATCTCATCCCAAATAGTGACATACTTAAAATCACCCACATTCTTGTAATTTTTCAACATTTTGCATTTATAAAATTACCAATTTATCATAGCTAATTTTCAGTGCCAGGGAAGTTATTATTAATTAACACTTATCATAAGAACATAAGAACTAGGAGCAGGTGTAGGCCATCTGCAGCACGGGCAGCACGGTAACATTGTGGATAGCACAAATGCTTCACAGCTCCAGGGTCCCAGGTTTGATTCCGGCTTGGGTCACTGTCTGTGCGGAGTCTGCACATCCTCCCCGTGTGTGCGTGGGTTTCCTCCGGGTGCTCCGGTTTCCTCCCACAGTCCAAAGATGTGCGGGTTAGGTGGATTGGTCATGCTAAATTGCCCATAGTGTCCAAAATTGTCCTTAGTGTTGGGTGGGGTTACTGGGTTATGGGGATAGGGTGGACGTGTGGACCTTGGGTAGGGTGCTCTTTCCAAGAGCCGGTGCAGACTCGATGGGCCGAATGGCCTCCTTCTGCACTGTAAATTCTATGATTCCTATGATCTGCCCCCTCGAGCTTTCTCCGCCATTCAATAAGATCATAGTTGATGGGGTATGTGGCGGACCCGGCGGAGGGGATGCCAGAGATAATGCGGCTACTTGGGGAGTTTGGAGAATTTTCAGGATATAAGCTGAACATGGGGAAAAGTGAGCTGTTTGTGGTGCATCCAGGGGAGCAGAGCAGAGAAATAGAGGACTTACCGCTGAGGAAGGTAACAAGGGACTTTCGCTACTTGGGGATCCAGATAGCCAAGAATTGGGGTACATTGCATAGGTTAAACTTAACGCGGTTGGTGAAACAGATGGAGGAGGACTTCAAGAGATGGGACATGGTATCCCTGTCACTGGCAGGGAGGGTACAAGCGGTTAAAATGGTGGTCCTCCCGAGATTCCTCTTTGTGTTTCAGTGCCTCCCGGTGGTGATCACGAAGGCTTTTTTCAAAAGGATTGAGAAGAGTATCATGAGTTTTGTGTGGGCCGGGAAGACCCCGAGAGTGAGGAAGGGATTTTTGCAGCGTAGTAGGGATAGGGGGGGGCTGGCGCTACCGAGCCTGAGTGAGTACTACTGGGCCGCCAACATCTCAATGGTATGTAAGTGGATGGGAGAGGAGGAGGGAGCGGCGTGGAAGAGATTGGAGAAGGCGTCCTGTAGGGGGACTTGCCTACAAGTCATGGTGACGGCGCCGTTGCCGTTCTCACCGAAGAAATACACCACAAGCCCGGTGGTGGTGGCTACTCTGAAAATTTGGGGGCAATGGAGACGGCATAGGGGAAAGACGGGAGCCTCGGTGTGGTCCCCGATAAGAAATAATCATAGGTTTGCTCCGGGGAGAATGGATGGGGCATTTGGAACATGGCAAAGAGCAGGAGTAACACAATTGAGAGATCTGTTTGTAGATGGGACGTTTGCAAGTCTGGGAGCGCTGACCGAAAAATATGGGTTGCCCCAAGGGAATGCATTCCGGTATATGCAACTGAGGGCTTTTACGAGGCAACAGGTGAGGGAATTCCCGCAGCTCCCGACGCAGGAGGTGCAGGTCAGAGTGATCTCAAAGACATGGGTGGGGGACGGTAAGGTGTCAGACATATATAGGGAGATGAGAGACGAGGGGGAGATTATGGTAGACGAGCTGAAAGGGAAATGGGAAGAAGAGCTGGGGGAGGAGATTGAGGAGGGGCTTGGGCTGATGCCCTAAGTAGGGTAAACTCATCGTCCTCGTGTGCCAGGCTAAGCCTGATACAATTTAAGGTGTTACACAGGGCGCATATGACTGGAACACGGCTTATTTTTTGGAGTAGAGGATAGGTGTGCGAGATGCTCAAAAAGCCCAGCGAATCACACCCACATGTTCTGGTCATGTCCGGCACTACAGGGGTTTTGGGTGGGGGTGACAAAGGTGCTTTCGAAGGTAGTGGGGGTCCAGGTCGAACCAAGGTGGGGGTTGGCTATATTTGGGGTTGCAGAAGAGCCGGGAGTGCAGGAGGTGAGAGAGGCTGATGTTTTGGCCTTTGCGTCCCTAGTAGCCCGGCGCAGGATACTGTTGATGTGGAAGGAAGCCAAGCCCCCGGGTGTGGAGACCTGGATAAATGACATGGCAGGGTTTATAAAGCTGGAACGGATTAAGTTCGTCCTAAGGGGATCGGCTCAAGGGTTCACCAGGCGGTGGCAACCGTTCGTCGAATACCTCACAGAAAGATAGAGGGAATGGAAAAGAAGAAGGTAGCAGCAGCAGCCCAGGGGGGGGGGGGGGGCGCGGAGGAACCAGAGGGATTCTCAGGGATGTTAATATATAAGTATAATATGTATAGGTTGTTGTTATAGATAATTGTATATTGGACTGTTAAAACATATTTTTGGAGAATATTTATCTGGGACAAGGCAGTTGCCATTTAGTTTTGTTTTTGTTTATATATTATTTATTTCTTGTTTATAAAACTGGCCATTGTTATTTATATTGTTATATTACTGTGTAAAGGATACACAATGTACTGTGATGGTTGGCCAAAAATTTTCAATAAAATATATATTTTTAAAAAGATCATAGTTGATCTTTTTGTGGACTCACTTCACTTAACCGCCCCCTCACCGTAACCTTTTATTTCTCTACTTTTCAAGAATCGATCTACCTTTGCCTTGAAAACATTTAACAAGGTAGCCTCAACTGCTTCACTGGGCAGGGAATTCCACAAATTCACGACCCTTTGGGTGAAGAACTTCCTCTTCAACTCAGCCCTAAATCTGCTCCCCCTTATTTTGAGGCTATACTCCCTAGTTCTAGTTTCACCCGCTAGTGGAAACAACCTCCTTGCTTCTACCCTATCTATTCTCTTCATAATTTTATATGTTTCTGTAAGATCTTCCTTCATTCTTCTAAATTCCAATGAATATAGACCAGTGGTACTTAGTCTCTCCTTATAAGCTAATCCTCTAGTACGGAATCAATCTAGTAAATCTCTGCGCACTCTCCAGTGCCAGTACATCCCTTCTCAAGTAAGGGGACCAAAACTGTATGCCGTGCTCCAGGTCTGGTCTCACCAGCACCCTATACAGCTGCAACACAACCTACCTGCTTTTAAACTCTATTCCTCTCGCGATGAAAGAAAAAATTCCATTTGCCAACTTAATGACTTGCTGCACCTGCAAACCAACTTTTTGTGATTCATACACAAGGACACCCAGGTCCCTCTGCACAGCAGGATGCTGCAATTTTTTACCATTTAAATAGTAGTTCATTTTGTTGTTATTCCTACCAAAATGGATGACCTCACATTTGCCAACATTGAACTCCTTCTGCCAGACTTTGTGTCCTTTGCACACTTGGCTCCAACACTCATCTTAGTGTCATCTGTAAACTTTGTCACGTTACACTTGGTCCCCAACTCCAGATCATCTATATAAATTAAATTATCAGCCATCAAAAAGGTACATGGACTGAAATGGACAAGACTAATTTTTTTGACAAGTTTAGTTTATATCTACTATGCAGATATACCAAATTCACTCTATTCGATTCATTTCAGTGGTCAGGCTGACAATGGTATCATCATTATTATCAGATACCATTTTCATGATGCTATTAGCAGTGCAGTACAACTTGGCCACCAAATTTCAGCATTCGAGTTTATCTGTGCCCTCGTCTGAAGTTACTGTATCATTGGCGTATAAATAATGACAATTACCTTATTTTGACTGGTAATTCTGGATGCATATACTCTATTGGCCTGAATTTTACAGTTAGCAGTGAAGGAAACCAGGCTGGTCTTACCTGTGCGTTCAGCTGCCCACAGACTTTTTGTCCCACACTGCTGTCACTTGGGCATCCAGCACAGCACCCTCTAGAGGGAATGTGTGGCATGCAAGAGCTGGGAAAACAATGGGGTGATTCTTGAACTAATCAGATTGAAGGATCTTCACCGCTACATACAGGGCCCAAGTTTAACTCTGCATTGACTGGGTTTTGAGTCAGTTAAATGCGCACAGAATCTCAACCAGGAAATACACATTAGAATATATAATTCATTGTGAAATCATGTATGGTAAACAAAATAAGCGAGGGAAATAGATTAAGCAAGGGAGATTAAAATAGTCTAAGAAGAAGTAGTAAACATTAAAAACTCCCAACAATTAAATTCCGAAGGAATGAGACTTCATGCTTGTCAAATTAATTTCTAAGGAAAAAGAATCTTATCACGTCATTAAAAATTCACTTACACCTAGGTGCTCTGGAGAGTGAATGCCTCCACCTCGTGCGAGAGGTTGGGGCTGATACAGCTGAAGGATTCTTTGAAGGAGTAGAAGATGTGTGTGAGCGTTGCGGGGGCCCCCCACTCATCACGTTCATATGTTTTGGTCCTGTCCAAAGCTAGAGGATTACTGGAAAGAGGTTTTTAGAGTAATTTCCAAGGTGGTGCACGTGGAACAGGACCCGTGTCCCTGGGGGGCCATATTCAGGGTGTCGGACCAGCCAGGGTAGGAAACCAGGGGGGTGGGGGGGGGGGAGGCAGATATCGTAGCCTTCGCCTCGTTCATCGCCCGAAGGCGGATCCTGTTGGGATGGAGAGTAGCCTCTCCATCCTGTGCCCTGGCGTGGCGGGGGGACCTGTTGGAATTCTTGACTCTTGAGAAGGTTAAGTTTGAACTGAGGGGAAGGACGGAGGGTTTCTACAATTCATGGGCATTATTCATTATGCACTTTCAAGAACTGGATAACATCGAACATTAGTTCCCTGATTTCTTTTTGTCATTTGTTTATGTAAACATGCAGGCTAATGTTTGGGGTTTGGTGGGAGGATGGGATCGTTGTTATTGTTATTTACATATTTGTTGCTGATTATTGTTTATTGTTGGTGGGTGTAAATTTGGGAGAAAATGTGAAAAAGGAGAATAAAAATATATTTTTTAAAATTCACTAACACCTGAAAGCTGTAACATTTTTCTGACACATTTAGTCGGAACTAGTGGGTAAGTACACCAACTTCACCCGCTTACATAGAATTCAAGGTCAAGTCTGATCCTCGAGGTCTTGGTGTCGTGCAGCTTTAAGAAGCCAATGTAAATTCGATTGTAATTTCCAGGTTTAATTGAGCATGTGTGGACTTCAGAAGTTTCTGTCAAATGTATTCCATAATAACGATGAGCGTTGTCGCTCGCCATTATGCACAACGCAAGACGCGGAGCAAATTTTACAATGGAAACTGCGCACATAAACTTGTTGCTGTAAAAGACACCCCCTTGCCAGTGGTATGGTACTTCCACTGGCAGGCAGTTATAATTAATATATTACAAGTTTACATGCTGAGTCATACCTTTTACGCGTTGACATGTGTCAAAAAGGTTGAGGAAAAATGTTTTGTGCTTGTGTATCTGTCCCACTATAATTTCTGAATTTTCATTCTACCCGTCAGTGTAAGTAGTGATAACGGAATACCTACAGCTAAGGGTTCTCCCAGCTCCTTTCTCCGAGTCTAACCTGTACGTTTACAGACGTCCGATCGTGTATCCATCTTTTTGGATTCCGCCAAGAATGAGAATGTAGTTGTGTTGCCTGGGTGGTGTCCTGTGTGACTTGCTTCCCGAGCTGTGTGGGTGTATGTGTGCGCGCTGCCACAGAGACGCGGAGAGCTGACAGTGGGGCGCACTTGGATCGAAAATACTCCACAATCGTAAATCCCAAGAGCTGGAAACCGCGCAGTGCTCACCCCTTCCGTACAAACCGAACAGATCTTTTCGAAAAGAAGGCAGCTTGTACGTGTATTTCTTCTCTGTGCACATGGACGTGGTTAAAGGATTACAGCGTTCAAGTGAGTTTTTGCCCAATTAGTCGAAATGATTCAGTTTCGGCAGATCCAATTATTGGAACTGTAACAGTGTTTCCTTTTTTCATTTTCTTCCTTGCCTTTTACAACATTCATTTATTACTTTAACGCTCTATTTCCATATATTTTCTCAAAACTGTTGTCTAAACAATTAAAGTAAATTTTAAAGGTGTAGAAGTAAATGAAAGGAAATGCAACTGAAAGCATAAATAAAGATGTAACCAGTTGATTTATTGGGATATATTTGATATGGAAATGGATGATTACTTTCCATTCTGACCGCCAATGACGATTACAATGTAGTTTGGGAATTATGTGCAGGGCTTAATTTCCCAACAAAGTCTTTGGTTTTCTAAGAAATCTTTGGATTTATTAATCAAAAATTTGGTCTTGAGTTCTTCCCTGCCTTCATAACTGCACGTCTGTGAATTTTGTGTGCTATAGAACCACTCTGCTGTGCCAAGTGTCTCCAAACCTGTGATGTCTGCTGCTGCTGTGAAATGACTTACTCTGTTTAAAAACACCAGTTTTTCCCCTCAAGAATATTTTGCTTTACAGAATTAAGAGATGGGATCTCCAGAAGGAAGCTAATGATGGAACTTTTTTTTTCAATTTTCTTTCCAGTGTATTGTTTTAAACAAAGATCGACAGGCATTGTAAGTATCACCCAGCCTGAGGATGTCTGACAAAAATCACAAGTGAAGATCCAGCCATGAATGTTGCCATAGTTTAAAAATAGAGAACATATGGGCATGTGTTGCACTTCAAACATTGCTTAAATACCTAGGGAGCTTGTTCTGTGATTGGCAGACAGTCCACAAGAACTTCTTTGGGGGGTCATTTCAGGAATATTTTCCAATTTATCCATGGATGATGAGAGCTGTTTCCATTGTTTTCACCACCCCCAGCTTTGATCAAACCTTTGACAACCTCTTTATATGGTTGAGCATCAAATTATGTTTGATAATGCTCTTGCACCTTACTGTGGTTAGATTTAACCAGGTCACTGAAAAGATAAAACAGGAATCTCACTGAGCATGGTAATTTCTGTGTTATTGTTTATCCTGCTTATTATAAAATTGGATAATGTGCAATGCAGATCGTAGCTGTGACACCTGTTACTATAGTAAATGTTCTAGTGCAGTGTCAGAAAAAAGGTTATATTATGTAGAATAGTCACCCTTGGATTTAAACATTTTTTTCCTTTGCGGCCTGTAATGTACCTTTCAGTAGTTTATATACCTTTTGATTTTTATTGGTCTAGTTATAAAAACAAACTGATCCATGCAAATTTATTACCAACCTTTTTGTCGAGCTTTAAGTTGTTCTGAAAGAAACAAGCCAGAATACTGGATTAATTGAACACTGAGAGACTTGCTCATAAAATGAGCTATGGACATTTTGACGGAGTTCTTGATTTTATTTTAGATCATGTAATCGCAGTGTATGCTGTGAACCAGGAATGAATTTGATGCAAGTATGAATCCTTAAATAATAGTTTAACCAATCGTTAAATGTAATTTTGATGGCTATACAATTCTTTTTTAAAATAAATTTAGTGTACCCAATTAATGTTTTCCCATTAAGAGGCAATTTTGCGTGTTCAATCCACCTAGCCTGCACATCTTTGAGTTGTGGGGGCGAAACCCATGCAAACACTGGGTGAATTCGCAAACTCCACACGGACAGTGACCCAGAGCCAGGATCGAACTTGGGACCTCGGCGCCGTGAGGCAACAGGGCTAACCCACTGTACCACCGTGCTGCCCTGTGGCTATACAATCTTGGCTTACCTCAGCAACATTGATTTACTAAATATTATTCAAGTGTTTTTTTGTTGAGATGTAGTGGGAAGGTTCTGATTCATGAAGTGCCTCTTTGAGCTTTCTTTCTTCGAGTCATAACCTTTTAAACCACAAAGATAAATATCAATAAAGGACAATCTTTGCATAAATATATGGATTATGTCATATGTTTTTTGCTGTTGGCATTCGATTTACATATCATTTTTAAAATGTAGTTCTTATGTATGCTTTGGATGCTTGCATCTTATCTATAATGGCTACTGTCTTTTAATATTGACTGTATTATATTATCATAGAATCATAGAATTTACAGTGCAGAAGGAGGCCTTTCAGCCCATCAAGTCTGTACCGGCCCTTGGAAAGAGTATTCTACTTAAGCCCACATATCCACCCTATCCCCGCAACTCGGTAACCCCATCTGACCTTTTTGGACACTAAGGGCAATTTAGCATGGCCAATCCACCTAACCTGCACATCTTTGGACTGTGGGAGGAAACTGTAGCACCCGGAGGAAACCCACGCAGAAACTGGGAGAACGTGCAGACTCCGCACAGACAGTGACCCAAGCCGTGAATTGAACCTGGGACCCTGGAGCTGTGAAGCAACAGTGCTTGCCACTGTGCCTCCCACATTGGTATTATCAATTTTAAATATTTGTTTGGCTGCTTTCCAAATTAAAAATTATTTTGAATCTGGCCTTCATTAGGTTTAGAATTATTTTCAGAAAACGTTGTTGCATGATAAACAGAAAAATGAAGACTTAGGAAGTCGTTTCTGAACCATTGGAAGGCTCTTTTGCATTGTTTATTATATTGTAGCATAATGCGTGTCGTGTTACAACCAGGTGAGGATGATTGTAATGACGCCCCCTTTTTTTTCTCCACTTCTTGAACAATTATAACACACATTTTTAACATTTGTAAGGGTGAATGTGCCAATTCAAGTCTGTACTTAATTGGTTCGGTGCTGACTGCAAATAACTCAAACCGATAGATTTTCTTGAGTTGAAACACAAAAGGGGTTCGTTTCCATTGTGCTAAAGGACCAGGTAAAGGTATAAAAATGTTTGAGAAGGTAAGCATGCATTCCAACCCCCCCGCGCACACACACACCACAAATTTACAAGTTATAAAGTAGAGGAGGTTAAGTTTTGGCCAAAACACGATTTAAGGCTGAGGCAGTTCTTGAAATGGTTGTCCTTGGGAAGGATTTAGTGGGCCCATTCGCCGTGGGTGCAAATCCTGTTATGGCAGCCAAATCCTGCAAGAGGGCCATAGCAGGATTTGCACTGGTGCAATCTCAGTTTGAGATCTACCCTGCTGTTGACATGATAAAGTTCATGCCCAAAAGGGGCGTGAACCTGGTTTATACCTACTGGGCTTGAAGCTGCAATGTCCACCCATGCCTTATTCTCCCATCCAGTTGGCATGATGTCACCCAGGCGCAAATCGCGACTGGTTTTCAAAAATAAAAACCAGTTGTGATGACCATGACAGCGAATGGGTGTGAGTATAGCACCCGGATGGTGAAGGACAGGTTGGCACTGCCAGGGTGCTGGGGGAAGTGAAGTGCGCACTGCCACGTGGGCTTTGGGGGAGGGGGTAACTCTCTTACATTTTGGGTAGAGGTTCACTTTGTGTGGTTGGGAGGGGAAACAGGGGAGAGCCCTGATGCCAGCATGGGCAGGGCAGGGCAGGCCCGGGGGGGGGGGGGGGGGGCAGAGAAGAAATAAGAGAGGGTAGACTGGCTCCTCATACTTCTGTGGTGGGAGGGGACGGGGGGGCTGGTGGTTGGGAAGTCATCCCAAAGCTCGTGGGGGTGGTCCTCACATGTCTATGGGAGGTTTGAGGAAGTTTAAACATGTCGTCCTGACCTCTATCAGGCTCTGCCCTGCCAGAGTGATGCAAACTACGCCCCCCAGATTTTCTGTGCACTAAGTCTGTGCACTAAAATCTGGTCTGAAAACTTGGCTGTATTTCTGGAGCGAAACACTGGTTTTCAGTCAGACCCTAACACGTAATTTTTTGAGAAAATTCCACCTCTTTCTTTTTCCCCAGGAAATGCTGCTTTGAAATTTTGAAGTCTTTATCAGAGTTTCTCTGTCTGTTCCCAGTATGATATAAACAGGCAGAGTTCACTTTTCAATGTGATACAATCCCAGTTGATGCTACTGCTGGATGAGAAGGTTCCAGAATGGAACCCTGGCTCAAAGGACCGTAACCTTTATTTTTCCTTTAAGAAAACATGGTTAAACAGTCACAGGACAGCCAGTTAGCTTTCAACAACAGAAAAAACATTTATTAAACATGAAAATGAAATGAATGAATGAAATGAAATGAATGAATGAAAATCGCATATTGTCACAAGTAGGCTTCAAATGAAGTTACTGTGAAAAGCCCCTAGTCGCCACATTCTGGCGCCTGTTCGGGGAGGCTGGTATGGGAATTGATCTGTGCTGCTGGCCTGCCTTGGTCTGCTTTCAAAGCGTGCGATTAAGCCCTGTGCTAAACCAGCCCCTAAAAGCCCCTAGTCGCCACATTCCGGCGCCTGTTCGGGGAGGCTGGTACGGTAAACATTTGACTATAACAAAGGGCATCGTTATTCGAGATCCGGCCCACTATGCTCGTATCGTCAGCAAACTTGTAGATGGAGTTGGAACCAGGTTTTGCCACGCAGTCGTGTGTGTACAGGGAGTAGAGTAGGGGGCTAAATGTATGCAGATTTTAAGGATAACGCAGCTTGCAGAATAAATCTAGTGTTATAAGGTTTTCAGTAAATACACAGTCCCTGTAAACCGACAGGTTAATTGATGTCAAACAGGTTAATTGATGTCAAACCACTTGAAAGCAAGTGGAAAGTGTCACATAGTTGAACTCTTGTGGATTTCTCCTCAAATGCCCCAGATGAATATCACACAAATGCTTCCAAACTTCACTATTGAAAAGATCCACCAGGGCGGCATGGTGACGCAGTGTTTAGCCCTGTTGCCTCATGGCGCTGAGTCACTGTTCGTGTGGAGTTTTCATATTCTCCCTTGTCTGTGTGGGTCTCAACCCTACAACCCAAAGATGTACAGGGTAGGTGAATTGGCCACACTAAAATTGCCCCTTAATTTAAAAAAAAATTGAAAGATCCACTGTAGGATCTTCTTCCAAACAAGGCTTTCTCTCAGCTGTTTTCAGCAAGGATCCACTTCCAGGATTTCCAACTCTTCTTTTGGTATTCCTCTGCCTTGACTTGCCATGTGAATTCAAGCTTTCACACAATCTCTCAGGTACTCTGCCATGCCAAAAGAATACTGTTTTACATACTCCACTAAGGTCACCAGCTTTACGATTGCTTGAGATATTTGGCTTCTCTTTAGCCCCTTTCATCAGTTCTGCATTTGCCAGTTCTGTCTTTAACTTCAATGAACAGTACCCTGCTTAAATTTCAGTTCCTGTTTTTCTTTTGACTTCAACCTTCCTGGAACTTTACTTTTCATTCCTAATTTCTTGAACTGGGTGTTCTTTAGTTTATGGGACATGTTTCCTTACCAATTACTCAATTGTCCTGCTTTTCTGCAGGCTGAGCTGTGAGAGCTGCTTCATCTCTCACTACCGAGCCCCAGTTAAAACCAAACTCGCAAATCTTTCCTAACCTAAGAGGTAGCCCCTGCTCACTATGCAACAGCTGATTCCTTCACAAAGCTCTTGTTTGCTTTACACCTTGTAAACCTTCAGCACAATTGTCACACATTCTGAATTTAAACCGAACATCCACACATGCAAACCATTTGTTTAACATGAATCTAACTAGAATTTTAACTCTTTCCTGCACAGAAACGCTACATGAAACTCATTTAAATCTATACCTTGCTTTTCCTATCCAATGATACAAACATAGATTACTTGAAACTACCTCTGATTTCTGACATTTGAAAGAAAGAGACTGACAGGCACGCAGCTCTGTTGCTGCGCTCAGATGTTTCTTCTCTAGACTGTACCAAAAGCAACCAGGCTGTTGTAATAAAAGCAATTTCAAACTGGTGATCATAATCACATTTTTCATAATGATTTGAGTATTCAACAGCTCTTGTGGATAGACCTTAGCTATTGTGTTATTGCTGAGGTGATTATTTTTTTAATATCCAAACCATCACTCCTGAATGTTCCATTCTTTCCTGTGATGAGCTACAAAGAACATATCAACACCCCCAACATAGTTATTGTCTCTGTAGATTTCATGGTCGGGATTCTCCGCTATCCGGCGGGGTGGGCCGTACCAGCGCCGAGGGGTGGCGTGAACCACTCCGGTGTCGGGACGCCCGGAAGGTACGAAATCCTCCGCACCTTCAGGGGCTAGGCCGCCGCCGGCGGGCATGGCGCCGCGCCAGCCAGTGGCAGTGGGGTTGGTGCCACGCCAGCAGGTACCGAAAGGCCTCTGCCGGCCAGAGCAAGTTGGTGCATGCACCCGAGCGCCAGCGTGTTCTGGCGTGATCCCAGTGTATGCGCAGGGGGGTTCTTCTCCGCGCCGGCCATGGTGGACCGTTACAGCGGCCGGCGCGGAGAGAAAGAGTACTCTCTCGACATGGGCCAGGCCACCGTGGGGGCCCACCCAGGGCCAGATCCCCGTGCCCCCCCGAGGACACCGCAGGCCGCCCGCAGAGCCAGGCCCCGCCGGTAAGGACCTTGTTTGACTGGCCGAAAATGGGTGGCCACTCGGCCCATCAGGGAGCGGAGAATCGCCGGGGGGGGGGCGCACTGCCAATGGCCCCCGACCGGCGCGGCGCGATTCCCGCCCCCGCCGACAAACATGCACCGTAGAATCCGTCAGCCGGTGGCGGGGCAGGATTCACGCCGCCCCCCCGCCCCCCCCCCCCCGGCGATTCTCCGGCCCGGCGGGGGGGTCGGAGAATCCCACCCTATGTCTCGGCCTGATGGAATAGAATGTGGCTTTTATGGTGATGCCAATTGTGACTGCCATTTTAGGTTTCAGTCCACGTTTAAAGGAATTGTTGACATCAGCAGGTATGAATTTCCATACGACGGTTACAGTGGCATCTCTTAATTGTAATCCACATTGGAGATTTCCGGAAACTTTACCAATTTGCAGTTGCAGATGTGTCAGATAACCTGTGGCAGCAATCTTAAGTTAATGGGCGCGATTCTCCGCTCCTGCGCCAGTTGGGAGAATCGCCAAATTTTCCTGCGACGCCGGTCCAACGCCCTCCCGCGATTCACGGAAGCGGCCAGACCGGCACAATCGCGTATTGCGCGGCGCGGTACAGTGAATCGCCCGAGACAGCTAAAATGGCGATTCACCGGTACCCCCGTGATTCTCCGGCCCGGATGGGCCGAGCGGCCTGCCCAAAACGGCGGGTTCCCCCCGGCGCCGTCCACACCTGGTCGGTACCGGCGGGAACAGCGCGGGAACACTGGGTGGGCGGCCTGCGGGGGGGGGGGGGGCGAGGGGGGATCCTGCACCGGGGGGGGCCTCAAATGGGGTTTGGCCCGCGTTCGGTGCCCACCGATCGTCGGGCCGGCCTCTCTGAAGGAGGATCTCCTTCCGCAGCCCCGCAAGATCCGTCCGCCATCTTCTTGCGGGGCGGACTCTGAGAGGACGGCAACCATGCATGCGCGGGTGACGCAGTTATGCGGCGCCGGCCACGTCATGTAAAGGCGGCGCCAAGGCCTGGCGCGCGTAAATGACGCGGCGCCGCTCATAGCCCATTGCCGACAGGGCTGTTCCCGCCGCTTGGAAGAATTGCGGGAGGGCGTCGGACCTGCGTCCCTGGAAATTTTGTCGGCCCAGGTGATTCTCCCAACCGGCGCGGGAGTGGAGAATCTCGCCCGTGGTGTCCATCGGGGGTAGGTGGGCAGGCATATCTTAGCACAGAGGCATGAGGTGTAATTTTTAAAAAATAAATAAAAATTTGGAGTTTCCAATTAAAGGGCAATTTAGCGTGCCCAATCCACCTACCTTGCACATCTTTGGGTTGTGGGGATGAAACCCACGCAAACATGGGGAGAATGTGCAAACTCCACATGGACAATAATCCGGGGCACCTGCAGGCGAGGGACTTGTGCAGAGGCATGTCTCGACCTTTCTGCATCTACCACCCCAAGGGATACGGAATAAGATAGTGTCGAAAATAGGAGTGGGGGAGGGGAAGGTCTTGGAAATTTACAAAGAATGGGAGGGGGCCCCAATAAGCGAGGTGAAGCGAAAGTGGGAGGAAGAAGTAGGTAGGCAGAGGCGGGGTTGTGGGAGGTTGCCCTGAGTAGTGTCAATGTGACTTTGTCATGTGCCAGGCTTAGCCTGATCAAGGTGGTCCACAGGGCGCATATGACTGTGGCCCCGTATGAGCAGATTGTTTGAATGGGCGGAGGATAGTGTAGCCATCTCAGATGGCCACCTGCAAAGGACCATGGGAATTATGTCCAACCCAAGATTCAGACAGATACACATCCTATGTGTATCTGAAACACAGGTAACCAGACCTGATCGAAACCCCCGCTCATTTGCAGTTTAATGGCCCATTTTCCCAGGACAATAGAACTTCAGTCAAGCAATCGGTACAGCCACAGACTGATCGGCGCCACTCCCCTTACTCAGAAAGCACAACTGCCAAAGTCAATGACCGCTAAGGACCCGCCCCTTTATTGGCCGAAATCGAAGAGAGTGATCAGAGCCCTGTTGAACTATTGGGTCCAAGGTTAAGGACCACCCCAAAGAGCGCGAAATCCCAGAGGGATAAAAGGGGACACAGCCATGTGTTCTGTCATCTATGAAACATTACTTTTTTTACACTGTGGGACATGGTTAATGAAGCAAACAAATGTTAAATATTTTAAAGGCTTGTGCTTTAATAAGTTTGGTAAGGATCATGGGCACACCTCCTCCAGTTCCCACTGCCCAATGAATCATTAATCATTCCTGCTTTTAAACCACCCTCGGCACTGTGGCTCCAGCCACCCACCACCAATTATTATACTGTAAATGACAAAGCTAGCCGTCTGAAGCCTAAGTTATATCAGCAATAAATCTTGTACAGTCAAATTGGTTTCAGTTTTTAATTTATCGCCCTCATCTCATTACTAGAACAATCTCATGATATATTGTTTTTAAAAATCTTTTGTGTATGTATTTACAAATCTAAATAGAGCATTTAAAGGGAGGTATGCATTGGAAATCCATTACTGGAAGTATTTTAAAATGTAGTACAGCCAAGCATGCTCAGTAAAGCACAGCAATTGGCACTAAATTATTTTATAGTCAATGACAAATGTATTTTTGTGTATTCTATTCTATCAGTGACAATATGACGTTCAAATATTGTACATGTATTCTGTTGCTAATGCAAGGATATATATTTCGGCAAAATAATTGTAATCACTTGATTGGAGGATCACTTCCCCTTTCTTACCTAGAAATATTTATGTTAGTCAATTGCAGTAGATAAAATGTTAAAATTTGAATTTAAACTTTTACTGCACGAAGAAATAGCTATAATTAAACTTTTACTGCAAGATGAAATAGCTAGAATCTATAAAGGAAGTATTGCAGTATGAAATGTATTATCTTTTAGAATTAAATTTAATTCCTATAGCAGTTTGAAGTTGTTAAGTTGTTTTATAGAGAATTCTTGTTAATTCTTATTTTGAAGGAACTTATGAAAACAATAGTTTTCCCATTTAAAAGTTTTTCTCCTTTAAATGCTCCTGCAACATGACATTGGCAAACATTTGGGCAGGTGCTTTGCTATTGGGCCGTTGCAGTATAATTTTGTAACTGACTGCTCGGATCTCGCATGAGCAGCTTGGGTGAGTCATTCCCTATTTCCTTCTCCACTGCAAATAAGTACCTGGCATATGCTTGTTTTGCCTAGTTGA
The DNA here is from genome assembly GCF_047496885.1 of Scyliorhinus torazame. Lineage (NCBI taxonomy): Eukaryota > Metazoa > Chordata > Chondrichthyes > Carcharhiniformes > Scyliorhinidae > Scyliorhinus > Scyliorhinus torazame. The sequence goes on from NC_092727.1 coordinate 30,754,011, forward strand.
AACTCGGACTTGTTTGCGGAATCACAGATGCAAATCTGTTATTCTGTAACATAATGTAATGATAGAAGTTTGTGGGAATCATCTTAATTAACAAACAGAAACTAAATGCATGTGCGTAATATTCAGTGCTATTCCTCCATTATATACACTTCAATGCTCAATTAGGTGAGCAGTACTAATGATGAACTAAGCATAACTACAATCACTGATTGTGTGCCTATTTTTAGAGTTCCTTTGCACATTTAGAATCATTTGCAGCACTTGGATTATTTTTTGCATAACTGTAACAACATTAGAGCAGCACGGTAGCACAATGATTAGCACTGTGGCTTCACAGCGCCAGGGTCCCAGGTTCGATTCCCTGCTGGGTCACTGTCTGTGCGGAGTCCGCACGTTCTCCCAGTGTCTGGTGTGGGTTTCCTCCGGGTGCTCCTGTTTCCTCCCACAGTCCAAAGACATGCAGGTTAGGTGGATTGGCCATGATAAATTACCCTTAGTGACCAAAAAAGGTTAGGAGGGGTTATTGGGTTACGGGGATGGGGTGAAAGTGAGGGTTTAAGTGGGTCGGTGCTGACTCGATGGGCCGAATGACTTCCTTCTGCACTGTATGTTCTATGTTAAGCAAAATGATGCAACCCAAAGCCATTCCATTACTGTTCGGTAATGTAATTTTGAAGTCTTGTAATTTAGATTTTTTTCTGTATTTGATGTGTATTGATATTGTTATGACCAGAGTGAGAGGAGTGTACAGTTGATCTAACCTCACTACCCCACAGACCGTATCACTAGTTTAAAAGTTTAATTCACTCATCAAAATGTTCGATTATTAACCTTCACTCCTGTTAGACCCAGAATAAAAGAGGCTTCAACCAGGCTTCTCTCAATAAACTCATAATTATTGATAAATTACAAAGCAAAACTTCTTTTAAAAAAAAATTATAATAACAGGTACATGCAAAGTTATCTCCCCACGCCGGCGTGGGAACGGTGGCGTTTTATGACAGAAAAAATGGCCGGGCGCTAGCATGTTGGCAGCGGAGAGTACCCGGTACAGCCTGGAGAAGTGCCGGGTCCGAGGCCGCGTGTCCGCATGGCGGTGGCCTGCAGCGGCTTCACCGCGCAACATGGCATAGGCCGCTTGTGGACCCGCCCCGTGAAATAGTCCTCCTTTGGCTGGCGTGCGTGCCCTGACCATACCCCGCAGTGCCCCAGCCCCTGATAAAGTCCGCACCTGCCTGCGGATCGGCCCTCCCCGACTGTGGCGGCGATGGACTGAGTCTGCAGCCACCACGCCGAGTTCCCGACGGATGAGACGATACTTGACCGATGCCGTCAGGAACTCGGCCGGTCGGGGGCGGAGTATCGGGGTGGGCCTCAGGCAATCTCCTGAGGCCGTCAATACGTGGTGTGGCGTTCTCTCTGAGGATGCCACTTTGGAGGGGGTGCAGCATCGCAAAAGCGGCGCCGCCCCCGATTTGGTCGGGAACTTTGATTCTCCGGCCAATGGCAGAATGCAATTTCGGCGTCGGCGACCGGAGAACCCAGCCCAGAGAATAGGCTTTATAACAAAAAGGATAAAGTTTGTTGTTTAGGGTCTTGAGTCTCTGGAACTCTCTTCATCAAAAGGCAGTGGAAGCAGATTCTTCCAATATTTTTAAGGCAGAACATCTATCGGGGGTAGGCACGAATGTGAGGTTGAAGTTACAATCAGACCAGTCAATGCTCTTATTGAATGTTGGAGCAGGGTCATGGAACCAAGTGGCTTACTCCTGCTCTTAACTCGTATGTTAGTATGTTCGTATGTATGTTCACAGGGTTTCAATGCTGTCAATCTGGAGTTCCCATGTGAAGATAGGCTGCTGGACCTGGTAAATATATAGAGGTTCTTGCCAACAGAGCTTTGGGAAGGAGGAGAATGTAGAACTGGGTCAATTCTTCTCATCTAAGCTTTTCAGGTTTCAAGATGCAGACAAGTTATACAGATGCCGATTCTCTGGCAACATTGATTTTTTTAAAAAAAATAATTTTTATTGAAGTTTTCACAAAATATCAACAACAAAATGTAAAAGGAACCCACTAGAATTAAATACAAAACAAAACAAAACAACCCAGTGGCCCCCTCCCCCCTATACATAAATCATAAATTAACACCCGCTGAAACACATAGCAAATATATACACCCCCTCAGATCCCCCAGTACAGACAAACAAAAATAAAATACCCCCCCACCCGGGTGGCTGCTGCTGCTGCTGCTGACCATTGTCTACAGTTCTGCCAGGAAGTCTAAGAACGGTTGCCACCGCCTGAAAAACCCTTGCACCGATCCCCTTAGGGCAAATTTCACCCTCTCCAATTTAATAAACCCCGTCATATCGTTGATCCTGGATTCCACGCTTGGGGGCTTCACATCCTTCCATTGAAGAAGAATCCTTCGCCGGGCTACCAGGGACGCAAAGGCCAGAATACCGGCCTCTTTCGCCTCCTGCACTCCCGGCTCCTCAGGGAGCCCCCGCAAATATTGTGTGCCCCCATCCGGTTTGACCCTGGGTCCTACCACCCTCGTCCTCGCTACGCCCTTCCAAAATTCCTCCAGCGCTGGGCATGCCCAGAACATATGCGTGTGGTTTGCTGGGCTCCCTGAGCACCCAACACACCTGTCCTCACCTCCAGAAAACCGGCTCATCCTTGTCCGGGTCATGTGTGCCCTGTGCAGCACCTGAAACTGTATGAGGCTGAACCTTGCGCACAAAGAGGAAGAGTTCACCCTCCCTAGGGCATCTGCCCACGCCCCCTCCTCGATCTCCTCCCCCAACTCCTCCTCCCACTTATCTTTCAGCTCCTCCACCGTGGCCTCCTCCACCTCCTGCATCACCTGGTATGTTGCCGAAATCTTCCCCTCTCCAACCCACACCCCCGAGAGCACCCTGTCCTGTACCGTGCGTGGCGGCAGCAGCAGGAATTTCACCACTTGCAGCCTGGCAAACGCCCTTACCTGCAGGTACCGAAAGGTGTTCCCCAGGGGGAGCCCGTACGTCTCCTCAAGCTCACCAAGGCTCGCGAACATCCCATCCACAAACGGGTCCCCCAACCTTCTTATCCCTGCCCTATGCCACCCCGAAAACCCTCCATCTATTCTCCCTGGGACAAACCCCCCATATCGGGGTCCACACAGAAGCCCCCATTTAACCCCCTGTGCCGCCTCCATTGTCCCCAAATTTTGAGGATAGCCGCCACCACCGGGCTCGTGGTATGCCTCATTGGAGGGAGCGGCAGCGGCGCCATTGCCAGCGCCTCCAGACTCGTACCCTCACAAGACGCCGTCATCAGCCTCTTCCATGCTGCCCCCTCCCCCTCCGTCACCCACTTGCGCACCATCGCCACATTGGCGGCCCAGTAGTACCCACAGAGGTTGAGCAGCGCCAGCCCCCCCTATCCCAACTCCGCTCCAGGAACACCCTTCTCACCCTCGGAGTCCCTCGCACCCACACAAATCCTGTTATGCTCCTGTTGACCCGCCTAAAGAAGGCCTTTGGGATAAGAATGGGGAGGCACTGGAAAAGGAACAAAAACCTTGGGAGCACCGTCATCTTGAATAACTGCACCCTACCCGCCAGGGACAGTGGCAACGCGTCCACCTCTTAAACCCCTCCTCCATTTGCTCCACCAGCCTCGTGAAATTAAGACTATATAGGGCCCGCCAGCTCCTGGCCACCTGGACCCCCAGATATCTGAAGCTCCTCTCCGCCCTTTTTAGTGGGAGCTCGCCAATCCCCCTCTTCTGGTCCCCTGGGTGAACCACGAACAACTCGCTCTTCCCCATGTTGAGCTTGTACCCTGAGAAACCCTCAAACTCCCTGAGGATCCTCATTACCTCCGGCATTTCCCCCATCGGGTCCGCCACATATAGCAGCAGGTCGTCCGCATAAAGCGACACCCTATTTTTGTGAGGGCCACGAAGAATTTTAAGGATACAAAGTAATAACATTTATTTACAATAACATAAATATATAACAGCAGCAGCAACTTTCCTTGCTGCACACTCCTTCCTGCTGCTTCCAAACTGGCCAACTTTATTTATACATGGAGTTTACTAATGGTTTCTCTGCCCCCCCCTCATTGGGGAAGCTCATACTCCCACAGGATTATGGGATTGTCATTAGTCCCCAGCCAATGGTAAGCAGGCAGGTTATAACATCCCTCCCCTCCCCCCAAAGTCCAAGGAATCCACCTAAGACCCTGACGAAGGAGGGCGTCGGACTCATTTTGCCGCAGTCCGGACACCATTTGCACGCGGCGCTGGATCAGGCGGCGTGTAACGAGACGGAGACCGGCGCTTCCGTGATGAACGGCGTAACGGTTGTACTTCCACGGCCCGTGGGCCCGAGGATTCCCCCTCTGATGCGTCCTGTGTCTCCATCTCGGAGTCAGAGTCTGCTGCCTCTGTCATCTCAGCGTCTCTATCTCCGCGCGGTTCTGTAACGACCTGCGCAGGCTTTGAGTGAGGCAATAGAGGAAGATTGTGAGGACTACCTTCCATTGTCTCTGGTCTCTGTGGGTGTAGCAATGAGCTCTGGGGGCGGGGAATCTTTGGAAGGGATAGTCTTCTGGACCGAACATGGTCTACATGTTTGCGCTGGAGACGACCCTGGGCTTGCACCTGGTAAGATATAGGGCCCGTTTGGCGAAAGATTACGCCAGGAACCCACTGGGCACCACCAGCAAAATTCCGAACGAACACTGGGTCACCGGGCACAAACTGCCGAATTGGACGTGCCGAGAAAAACCCTGTCGCTGCCGTTCTTGTGTGCGGCGTACGTTTGCGCCAATGTCCGGGAAAACCATACTAAGGCGGGTGTGAAGTCTCCGGCCCATTAGGAGTTCTGCGGGAGCTACCCCAGTCACCGCATGGGGGGTGGTCCTATACGAAAACAAAAAGCGAGCCAGTCTCGTGTCCATTGATCCGGAAGACTGCTTCTTTAGGCCTCGTTTGAATGTCTGCACTGCGTGCTCTGCCAACCCATTTGAAGCCGGGTGGTAAGGGGCAGTGCGAATATGGCGTATGCCATCCATCTTTATGAACCTCGCAAACTCCTCACTCGTAAATGGAGTGCCGTTATCCGTGACCAGCACCTCGGGGAGGCAATGCGGACTAAAAGACAAACGCATCTTCTCAATTGTTGCGCAGGACGTTGTGCCCAGCATCTTAAGCACCTCTAGCCATTTAGACTGGGCGTCGATTAATAGAAGGAACATGGATCCTTGAAAAGGGCCTGCGAAATCTGCATGCAAGCGTGCCCAAGGCCGCCCTGGCCATTCCCAGTGATGTAGGGGCGCGGCCGACGGAAGGTTCTGATGCTCCTGGCAAATGGTGCAGTTTTGGGCCACCTTCTCAATGTCGGTGTCGAGGCCTGGCCACCAGACATAACTCCGGGCCAACAGTTTCATTTTGGTCACACCTAGATGCCCATTGTGCACATCTCTTAGTATCAGCTCCTGTCCTTTTTCCGGGACAATCACACGCGTCCCCCACAAGACGATGCCATCATCCACACTGAATTCTGAAAGCTTGGAGGAAAATGGCCGCAACTCGCCTGGGAGCTGTCTATGCTGCCCACCATACAGGACTATGTGCCGAACCTTTAACAGGACTGGCTCCGTCTGGGTCCACTCACGGATCTGTGATGCCGTGACAGGCAAGGTGTCCATAAAATCTAGGGTTGCAACCACCTCACCGGTCGTGGGGGTCGACATGGGGCCGGTCGATAAAGGCAATCGGCTTAGTGCGTCGGCATTCGCTATCTGCGTTCCTGGTTTGTGTTCCAGAGAATACTCGTATACAGCAAGCAACAAAGCCCAGCGCTGGATCCGTACGGAAGCAATGGGCGGTATTGGCTTATCCTCTCTGAAAAGTCCCAGCAGAGGCTTATGATCAGTCACGATAGTGAAGTGGCGGCCGTCCACGTACTGGTGGAAGCGTTTCACCGCAAAAAACACTGCCAGGCCCTCCTTCTCGATCTGCACGTACTTTTTCTCCGCTGCAGTCAATGTGCGGGAGGCGAAAGCTATCGGCCGCTCGGCCCAGTTCTCCATCTTGTGGGACAGGACGGCCCCAATACCATACGGGGATGCATCACATGTGACGAGCAAAGGCTTTCCAGGATCATAGTGGGTTAGTAACCCAGACGACGACAATTGTTGCTTTACCCGCCGGAAAGTGGTTTCTTGCGGCTGACCCCAAACCCAGGTGTGATTTTTCTTTCGCCGAAGGTGCAACGGGGCCAGCGTAGTTGCCAGATTGGGGAGGAACTTCCCGTAATAGTTTCCGCGACCGAGAAAAGAACGAAGATGCGAAGTGTCAATCGGGGCAGGGGACTGTTGAATCGCGCGCACCTTCTCTGCGACGGGGTGCAAACCTTCGCGGTCCACCCGATAACCTAGGTAGACTACTTCCTTTGCCTGAAATACGCACTTGGTGCGACGTAAACGGACTCCAGCCTCTGAAAAGCGTCTAAGGACAGCCTCCAGATTTTCCAAATGTTCCTGCTCCGACGTCCCTATAATCAAAACGTCATCTAAGTAGACAGCGACACGTGGTAAACCTCTCAAAATGCCCTCCATAACACGTTGAAAAATAGCGCAGGCAGAGGATACTCCAAAGGGCAACCGCGTATATTCATACAGGCCCCGGTGTGTATTAATCGTTACATATGGTTGGGAGCAGGGTCCAGCTCCAACTGTAGGTAGGCGTGACTCACATCTAATTTTGTGAACGAGAGTCCGCCTGCAAGCTTCACGTAGAGATCCTCTATGCGAGGCATTGGATATCGGTCGAGTCGGGAAGCCGTATTCACTGTAAGTTTATAGTCGCCACACAAGTGAACTGTGGCATCTGGCTTCATTACAGGTACAATTGGTGTTACCCAGTCAGCGAAACAGACGGGCCTGATAATACCCAAACTCTCCAAAACGATTGAGCTCCCCTTCTACCTTCTCGAGCAAGGCGTAAGGCACCGGGCGCGCCTGGAAATAGCACGGCGTGGCTCCTGGTTCGACTTGGATACGAGCTACGGCCCCTTTTATTTTGCCCAAAACGGGCTGGAATACATCTGGGTATCGTCCTAGCACCTCAGTCACTCCTCCAGAAACTGTTTGGAGTATGTGCTGCCATTGCAACCGCAAATGGCGCAACTGGTCCCGACCCAACAGGCTGGGCCCATGGCCGCGCACCTCGATAAGTGGGAAATACCCCTCCTGGCGTCCATAAACAACAGGGGTCATTGTAGTTCTTGCAATGTCCAGTGGTTCCCCCGTGTAGGTGGCCAACCTGGCCTGTGAGTCGGTTAATGTAAGGGTCTGTATACCCTGCTTGATGCGGTCGAATGTCCTCTGGGCGATCACGGAGACCGCTGCGCCAGTGTCCAACTCCATCTCAAGTGGGTGACCATTGATCCGTACTGTCACCTTAATGTGGGCCACACGGGGAGCTGCCACACAATGCAGCTGCAGGCAGTCGTCCTCCGTCTCCACGTCCTCAGGAGTAGTTGCCGCAAGTTCATCCACATGGAAGGTACGGCCCCTGGGCTGGTCCCAGTTTCGGTCGGAACGACGGCGCCTCTGGCGCACCCAGGACCGGTGTCCGCGACGGGGTCGGTGCCTACAAGTCTGACACGGACATGGCTCCTCATCTATTGGTTCTGGAGAAGGCTCCCTTCGGGGAGGAATGTCCGACGGCCACTGGCATCGATCCGGACGTCGCATCGCCCAATGTACCGCAGGAGTGCGGGGGGACGTTTTTGGACGGAAAGGGTTGCGCCCCAAGGCATGCACCTCCATTCCCTGTAGCTCCTGCACTCCTCGTTCTGCGCTCTCTCGGGACAATACTATTTGAATGGCCTGTTGAAAAGTCAATGTTGGCTCAGCTAACAACTTTCTCTGGGTGGCCGCATTGTTAATACCGCAAACCAAACGGTCGCGTAACATTTCTGACAAGGTCTCACCATAGTCACAGGACTCCGCAATCCTGCGTAGCCTGGATAGAAAGTCGGCAAGGGATTCTCCTGGCGTCCTCTCAGCAGTATTAAACCGGTAACGCTGGACTATCGTGGACGGGGTTGGGTTAAAATGCTGCCCCACTAAATTCACAAGTTCATCAAATGTTTAGGTGTCCGGCGCAGCTGGGTACATAAGGCTCGTAATCACCCCAAACGTATGCGGGCCACAGGCGGTGAGCAATATGATCACCTGGCGCTCGTTTTCGGTGATATTGTTTGCCCGGAAATAGTAACGCATCCGTTGTGCGTACTGGTTCCAGCTTTCCAGCGCAGCATCAAAAACATCCAAACGTCCGTACAGAGGCATGGTATGATAGAAAACAACTTCCAACCTGTATCCAACAACAATCCAGGGAGGTGGCTTCAGCAGTGTAGACAGCTATTCACTTTAACCCTCGTCGCCAGTTTTGTGAGTGCCACGAAGAATCCAGCACGAGTTTTAAGGATACAAAGTAATAACATTTATTTACAATAATATATATATCTATATAAATATAAAACAGCAGCAGCAACTTCCCTTGCTGCACACACCTTCCTGCTGGTTCCAAACTGGCCAGCTTTATTTATACATGGAGATTACCAATGGCTTCTCCGCCCCCCCCCCGTCACTGGGGAAGCCCATACTCCCACAGGATTGCGGGATTGTCATTAGACCCCAGCCAATGGTAAGCAGGCAGGTTGTAACACCTATGCTCCTCCCCACCCCGCACCAGCCCCCTCCAGTTCCTCGACTCCCTCAGTGCCATAGCCAGGGTTTCAATCGCCAGTGCGACGAGTAGGGGGGAGTGGGGGGGACCACTGCCTCGTCCCTCGATGCAACCGAAAGTACTCAGACCTCCTCTTGTTCGTGGCCGCACTCGCCATCGGGACCTCGTACAGCAGCCTAACCCACCTGACGAACCCCTCCCCAAACCCGAACCTCTTCAGCACCTCCCACAAGTACTCCCACTCTACCCTATCGAAGGCCTTCTCGGCGTCCATCGCCACCACTATCCGCCTCCCCCTACCTCGCCGGCATCATAAAAACATTCAGGAGCCTCCGCACATTCGCGTTCAACTGCCTCCCCTTCATGAACCCTGTCTTCGTGGATGACCTGCGGCACCCAATCCTCAATTCTCGTGGCTAAGACCTTCGCCAGCACCTTGGCATCTACATTTAACAACAAAATCGGCCTGTAAGATCCTTGTCCCGCTTCAGGATCAAGGTGATCAGTGCCCGGGTCATCGTCGGGGGCAAAGCCCCCCCCCCCCCAGCCTCATTGAAGGTCCTAACCAGCAACGGGCCCAAAAGGTCCACATATTTTTTGTAAAAGTCGACCGGGAAACCGTCCAGCCCCAGTGACGTCCCCGCCTGCATTCTCCCTATCCCTTTGGCCAGCTCCTCCAGCCCAATCGGTGCCCCTAATCCCGCCACCAGTCCCTCCTCCACCTTCGGGAACCTCAGTTGGTCCAGAAAGCGGCCCATCCCTCCCTCCTCCAGTGGGGGCTCGGACCGATACAGTTCATCATAAAAGTCCCTGAAGACCCCATTGATGCCAACCCCACTCCGCACCACACTCCCTCCCCTATCCTTAACTCCCCCGACCTCCCTAGCTGCATCCCGCTTCCGAAACTGATGCGCCAGCATCCGACCTGCCTTTTCCCCATATTCATAAATCGCCCCCGGGCCTTCCTCCATTGCGCCTCCACCATCCTGGTGGTCAATAGGTCGAATTCGGCCTGGAGGCTGCGCCTCTCCGTCAACAGTCCCTCCTCCGGCACCTCCGCGTACCTCCTGTCTGCCTTCACCATCTCCCCCACCAGCCTCTCCCTCTCCCTCTGCTCTCTCCTCTCCTTGTGTTCCCTAATGGAGATCAGCTCTCCCCTATCCACCGCCTTCAGCGCCTCCCAGACCATCCCCACTCGGACCGCCCCGTTATCGGAGGCCTTCAGCTCTCTATGCTTCCTCAGACCCGCTCACTCACCTCCTCGTCCGCCAACAGCCCCACCTCCAAGCACCACAATGGGCGCTGGTCCTTCTCCTCCCCCAGCTCGAGGTCTACCCAATGCGGGGCGTGATCAGAAATGGCTATCGCCGAGTACTCTGTATCCTCTACTCTCGCAATCAGCGCCCTGCTCATAACAAAAGCGTCGATCCGGGAATAGGCCTTATGAACGTGCGGGAAGAATGAAAATTCCCGAGCCCCCGGCCTTGCAAATCTCCAAGGGTCCACCCCCCCCCATCTGGTCCATAAACCCCCTCAGCACTTTAGCCACTGCCGGCCTCCTTCCTGTCCTAGACCTGGAGCGATCCAGTGCCGGATCCAACACCGTGTTAAAGTCTCCCCCCATTATCAGGCCCCCCACTTCCAAGTCCGGGATCCAAACCAACATGCGCCGCATAAAACCCGCATCGTCCCAGTTCGGGACGTACACGTTGACCAGCACCACCCTCTCCCCTTGCAGCTTACCAATTACCATTACGTACCTGCCGCCATTGTCTGTCACAATGCTCGACACCTCGAACGACACCCTCTTTCCCACCAAGATCGCCACCCCCCCGATTTTTGGCATCCAACCCCGAATGAAACACCGGGCCTAACCACCCCTTCCTCAATCTTACCTGGTCTGCACATTCAGGTGTGTCTCCTGGAGCATAACCACATCCGCCTTCAGCCCCTTCAGGTGTGCGAACACCCGGGCCCGCTTAACCGGCCCGTTCAGTCCCCTTACGTTCCAGGTTATCAGCTTGATCAGGGGGCTAACTGCCCCCCTCCCCCGCCGACTAGCCATAACCCCACCTCGGCCAGCCACGCGCCCCACGCCCAGCCCGTTCCCCACGTCGGTAGACCCCCGTCCCAACCCCCTCGACTCGCACCAGCCCCCCTTGACCAAACCAGCAGCAACCCGCTTCCCCCCCACCCCTCCTCCCCCCCACTTACCCCAGCTAGGACCCCTCCTAGCTGCATTGCTCCCCCCATTGCACTCCCGCAAGTTAGCTGACTCCTGCTGACTACGGCCGCTCCCGCCTCTCCTTCGACTCCTCCCATTGTGGGACTTCCCCTCCCCCTCCATTACCTATCAGCAGGCTCTCCGCCTCCCCCTTCCATCCCAAGCGCGGGACAAAACCCGCGCTGCCCTGCCCCATCCAGCCTTCAGCGCGGGAAAAAGCACGTGCTTTCCACCTGCCGGGCCCCGCCTCCACTGGCGCAGCTCCTTTTATAGGCCCAGTCCCCTCACCCCCGACTCGGGCCTCAACCTCCCCCGCGGGGCCCCATCCCCTCTACTGGCCATCCACACCCTACTCCGTTTACTTGCCCCCCTCCAAGAGCCCACCCGACATACCCAACCAAAACAGTGCCCAACCGACCCTAACCACCCACACCAAACCAAAAATAAATAAGAACAAAGAACCCTCCCATAAAATGTAACACAACAACAACAATCCCCAACCATCCCCATGCCCAACCCCCCCACCCCGACCCTCAGTTTGTGTCCAGCTTCTTGGCCTGAACAAAGTCCCACGCCTCCTCCGGGGACTCAAAATAATGGTGCCGGTCCTTGGAAGTGACCCACAGAAGAGCCGGCTGCAGCATGCCAAACTTCACTCCCTTCCTGTGCAGCACCGCCTTCGCCCGGTTGTACCCGGACCTCTTCTTCGCCACCTCCGCGCTCCAGTCCTGATATATTCGAACCTCCGCGTTCTCCCACCTGCTGCTCCTCTCTTTCTTGGCCCACCTGAGTACGCACTCCCGATCAGCGACCCGATGAATCCACACCAGCACCGCCCGCGGCGGCTCGTTAGCCTTGGGCCTCCTCGCCAACACTCTATGGGCCCCTTCCAGCTCCAGGGGCCCCTGGAAGGACCCCGCTCCCATCAGCGAGCTTAACATGGTGACCACATAGGCCCCCACGTCCGACCCTTCCACCCCCTCCGGGAGACCCAGGATCCGCAGATTCTTCCGCCTCGACCGATTCTCCATCTCCTCGAACTGTTCCTGCCATTTCTTGTGGAGCGCCTTGCGCGCCTACACCTTTACCGCTAGGCCCAAGATCTGGTCCTCATTATCTGAGATCTTTTGTCGGACCTCGCGGATCGCCACCCCCTGGGCCGTCTGGGTCTCCAGCAGCTTATCAATAGAAGCCTTCATCGGCTCCAGCAAGTCCGCTTTGAGCTCCCTGAAGCAGCGCCTGATAACCTCCCGCTGCTCCTGCACCCACTGCATCCACGCTGCCGTCGCCATCTTGCTCTTCTTCCCTCGCATTTTCTTTAGCTTCACCACCACTTTTTTAGTCGCCTCCCTCCTGGTCCAAGCCATACACTGTTGGGGGAATGTTGCAGTCTTCTTCCCACACAGGGAAATGTCGAAAAAATGCCGTTGGAGCCCCTGAAAAGAGCCCAAAAATTCCGTTCCAAGCTCTGCATAGCCGCAACCGGAAGTTTGGCAGCAGATTGATAACCACACACCAAATTTCAAGGAAAGCAGGGAGAGTGCTTATTCATCAAAATACATTGATTTCAAAGACCACAAGACCAAAACTTAAAGCTTTTCTCTGTCATGTGATTTCCAGTAAATCACTAGCCGTTGCCAGTTTTTCCCTCATTGATTAAGGTAATTTAGTTAAAAGCAAGCAAAAAGTCCATTCCCCCTCTGCTTCGGTCCCGGCCCTGGGTCACTGGCTGTGTGGAGTTTGCACATTCTCCACGAGTCTGCTTGGGTCTCACCCCCACAGCCCAAAAGATGTGCAAGGTAGGTGGATTGGCCAAGCTAAATTGCCCCTTAATTGGAAAAAAAATAATTGGATACTCTAAATTAAAAATAAAATTTCTGCAAAAAATATAAGATATGATAATTTCTTATTCGTTATGCTATTTAAACTGAATTATCTCCATCCGCTTCTTTTAGCTTGTAGATGAAGACTGTTTATGGCCAATCCAAAATCTCAAGTAGTTATTTCATGGCCTTTTTTGGCCTTCCACACTAATTGTTGTTTGCATTTTCGAGGTGTAAATAAATATTGCATATCGTCAAAAATTAATTTTGATACTGTTTTTGTTGTGGAGCTCGGACTGAGCTTAGGGTGTTCTTCAGCATAATGAGTAATCAGCTCTGTTCCAATTGAGTTGATGTGATAGGAATATTTCATTTGTAAGTATGAGAAGTTCTGGTTTGATGCTTTGCTTTTGAGAATTTCACTGGGTTTTCTGTTAGATATTTCAGAGTATCTGTCATGCCACATGAAACAATTTTTCCTATATATCTGGTGGAATATCTGTTTTTAAATATGTAGATGTTGCCAGTAATAAACCTAGTGGAATGTGGAAGTGGCATACTGTGCGGCTGTAGAATCATTAGGTGAACTGGAACCTAGTGATATGTGGAAGTGGCATACTATGTGACCGTTGAATCATTGGGGGAACTGGACTATATGGTATGACTGAACTGAGGGTAATACTTTGCAGGTATCAATGTAGGGTAAGTGTCAACTAACTTGGGTTATCTGGTATCCTCATTGCCGGCATTGGAAACATTGGTCTCTGATGTGTTTGCTGTAGATTTCATGTTATTTTATATTAAAATCTGTTCAGCATAAATGAATGCCTGAAAGTACACCACAGGGAACTTTGATTTCCCAATACGTTTCCAGAGAAGAAAGATGATTGTGTCATTACTTCTATCTTCTTACTGTGTAAATACCCTGAAGTATAATAATGTAACTTATTAGAACAATACTAAAATGTTAGGGGTTTGTTACTCTATGAAGACGAGAAGAAATAATCCATAACAATGAAAGATTTAACTTCAAAGTGACACAGTCTTCATGACAACGACATAAGCAGTCCTCTTATTGTTTGAGGAAGGTGGAGCCAAAATATGCCATTTGTGAACCAGTAATGTGCATCAGCGAATTGTTGGTTCTTCTCAATGCAATAGGTATAATTGTGGCTTGCGTTTAGAAACAGAAGAATAGCAGCTTGCTAAAAATGTACTCAAGAACGCACTGCCCGTTTAACTTAGTTGATAATATGGAAGAATTTTAATTATTTTAGCTGAACACTTGTGAGGTAAGAACAAGGTTTTAAAATTGGAAAGCTCCAGGCAGAATTTTTATTTTTCTCACATAGGTTCAAACTGTCATCTTCACAGATTTCTGTTGCAGACAGAGGCAGGGGAATGTTAGCTTAAAGTAGGGGCACATAATTGTAAATAGGACTGGTGTTAACAAAGCTGAAGAATACCTCTAGTAAAAAATTGTAGGCTAGGTGGTACTCTGATAGTAATGTCCTACCTTTCAATGTCTCTGTTTGCTCATTTGCAGATGTCTGATGCTGAATCTTTGCAGCTTGTTGAATAGATATTATTGTGTTTCTTCTATAAATCAGATGCCAGCAACTGTAATGTTTATAAATGAGAGGAATATCCATCATAATCTCGGAAATAAGTCACAATTTACTACCCTAAATACGCCTGGCCCTCCCAGCTGTACCACAATGTCTTTGTGTTTCCCCAGGACGCACATCTGAGGTGGAGCAACCAGCTGCTTACCTCGTCCCGTGGCCTTCAATGCCCCTGGCAGGCGTCCTGTGGGGGCTCTGGGGCCGGAGGGCCCCGGCTCACTTGTCAGCGGCACGTGCACAGCTGTGCCGCCCTGTCCCGTGTGCTGTCCCCGAGATGTGGCATCATCAGGGGGGTGGAACACGGGAGTGCAGGTGGCCACTGGGTTGGCACTCAGCGCCACCTCCACCCGGTCGGTGCCCATAGGGCCAAGGGGTTCACCTTGGGATGGAGGGGCAGCTAGTTTGCATCCCGGCTGCCCCCGCATCATCTGGCTCTGCCAGCCCTGGTGGTTACCCATAGTCTGCATCATATTCTCAACGCCCTCGGCGATGCTCCTCAGTGAATGGGACACATTCCCCAGTGACCGGGCCATTCTCTGCAGTGCTTCAGCCATGCCCACCTGTGAATGGGGCAAGCTCCACAGTGCCTCGGCCATTCCCATCTGAGAGCGGGACATGTTCTGCAGAACCCCATCAAGGGTGGCCTGGTACTGGGTGGCATCACCCAGTGAGACAGACGCACTGTCGAGACTCTCAGCCATGGCCGTCACTGATTGCGCGATGTCTCGAACACCTTAATTCACGATGCCAACGTCATGCACCAGGCTTTTCACTGCGGTGATCACCCGAGCAGTGTTGACCTTGGTACCATTCATTGCCGGCGCCATCTCCTGCGCACGTAGCCTCTGGGACTCCTCCAATCGGCTATGGATCAGCTGGAGTGACGCTGACATCTCCCTCTAAATGTCCAGGTTGGTCCCCATCATCCCCATCAACACTGGCCAACTCTGTTCCAGAGTCTCAGCATCAGGCTGGGACCAGCTAGGTCCAGGGGTCCAGCAGACCTCCAACTGCTGTCTCGCCTGGGGGTTCCTGCCTCCACCAGATGTATATCAGCAGCAGTGTGGTGCTCACCAGATTGTGCTCCAGAAGCCTGACCACTAACATTTCCCACCAAGGTGTGTGTATCTGCGCTGGTGGAGGGTGGGGATGACCGCTGTGCCGCGACTATAACAGTTGCATTCTTAGAGCTCTCCTCCGAGGTGTTCTCCTCCGAGTCCGGAGAGGGTGCCGCCCGGGATGGGCTGGCATCGTCGGCTGCTGGACCTGCGGGAGAATAGACATGTGGTCAGTGGGAGGGATGGCACAGTCAGTAAGGCAATCACTACTCGCGTTTGACAGGCATCTGCCGGCGTCTGCGTGGGTGACCAACCTGTCCTCGGCCACACCAGTCATCTCCAGGGCCCGCTCCTCAGGAGGTGAGGATTCTTAAGTCCGGCACCCTACCACCAGTCTGGGCCCCCTCTCACCGATTGTGGGAGAGCTTTTCCTGAGGGGACCCAGAGGGCATCGTTAGCCACACGCGTTGTTCACAGCTGTGCGGGCGGGTGTTGGGAGGGTTGGGGGCGTGGGTGGAGGGAGTGCTGAAGGGGGAGGGGGATGGAGGGAGGGTTGTGGGTCACCTGGGGGGATGCTCCCTTGGGGGTCAGGTGTTGGTGTCTACTCACTCGTGCTGCCCGATTGTAGGTCATTGACATTCCGACACTGGAGACCAGTCCTCCTGGTCACACTGCCCGAGCTGACTGCTGCCGCCACCTCGTCCTTGTGACTCACCTCAGGGACCCTTGGGGGAACAGGCCATCCCTCCTGGCCTCCACTACGTCCAGGAGCCTCCCCAGGTCAGCATCCTTGAATCTTGGGGCTGGTCTCCTCGGTGCCATTGTTGCAAGATGGATGGGGTTGGCTGAGTAAGTGCTGCTCAACATTGTTAGCGGGGGGCCGGCAAGCACGGTCTCGCCAAATCAGTTGGTGAGCTGGCATTCGGGGCAAGAAGCCTGTGAGGCCTTGTTAAGTGGACCAATTAACGTTGAATAGTGTTACCGGATTCGCTGGGCTGAGCGCTGGGAAACCCGCGACAAGTCTGTGTGTGTGTGTGCTTGTGTGCGTGCGCGTGTGTCAGAGCCCACGACCCTTCGGAAGGGCACGCCTATCCCTGTCGTTGGGCACTAAGGGGCATAAAACACATTTCGGGATACAGTTCAAGTAGTGACCTTGGTCATATATTTCCTAAATCTCTCCACCACTATAGCTTTCTTGATCTGCATTCCTCCAGTATCCTGACCAGCATTATTCTTTCAGCCAACTACATCAACAGTTTTACATGTACACTTATTAGCTGTAGGAAACCACCAAGGACACATCTTGCTGATAATGGGTCTCTGGAAAAAGTAAGCAATGGATGGTCATTATCAAGGATGGCAGTGAACGATGTGGGATCGCTCATCATTTTGCTCTGGTGCCAGATTGTCTGAAAGTAGACAGAATAAGAGGCATAATTTCAAAGAACTGTTTATTGCTGTAATATTTTTACCTTGGGAAATGAGCATTATAATTTAGAGGAGTCAGACAAGCAGGTGATTGATATGCACAGGGCTGATAATGAGAAACAGGCGAGAAATTCAAACCTGGGACTTCGGCCCCGTGAGGCAGCAGTGCTAACCACTGTGCCACTGTGCTGCCCTTAAAGGGCAGTTTGTATGTGTCTATGTATTGATTGGGTATTACAATTAAGTGGACGTGTCTATATTTGGTTAATTGTTCTCGTATGCTATGCATGATGTAAACATAATCGATAGTTATGATTGGATATAGATAACTAGGAACTTAGAACATACAGTGCAGAAAGAGGCCATTCAGCCCATCGAGTCTGCACCGACCCACTTAAACCCTCACTTCCACCCTATCCCCGTAACCCAGTAACCCCTCCTAATCTTTTTGGACACAGGTAATTTAGCATGGCCAATCCACCTAACCTGCATGTCTTTGGACTGTGGGAGGAAACCGGAGCACTCGGAGGAAACCCATGCAGACACTGGGAGAACGTGCAGACTCCGCACAGACAGTGACCCAGTGGGGAATCGAACCTGGTATCCTGCGCTGTGAAGCCACAGTGCTAATCATTTGTGCTACCGTGCTGCCCGACAACAGATTGATATATGCTAATTTCTTGTATTCAAATTTGAAGTATAACTGTATAATCGTTGAATCAGGGCTCTCTGATATGCCTACTTGGAACGTCATCAGCCCATGCTACAGCTTGCAATAAAGGCCTCATTTGTAACTCTTCAGAGTCTTCATCTGGTTTCTCGTGTGCGGGGGAGTGAAGTACACTATAACCGAATATCTGTACTTTTTCTCCACTACAGAAGTAATGTAGCTTGACTTCTGAAGTTACATAGAATTCAATATGTTTGTCTAAAATTTATGTCTTTGAATTTTCTACCCACATTGTGTTTCTGATCAGGTTTGGAGACATTTGCAGTTGCATAGTGGTTTGACCTACTTATAGAATCAAAGATGTATTTAAATAAAAACCTGAATTAAAGGGGAAATAAAATCAAGGAAAAATATCTCCTGACTAAGTACAGAGGTACTGTATCTCTATATCTCCTGCACTTTGGAGCCATTTTTTTCAGAACTGCCTGAGTTCAAAATGGCACATTCATTTTGAGAGAACACTCCTCTTGAGAAAATTGAATGTGTATGATTCGGCACATTAAATGCTGGTGGAAAGATTCTTTGAAATGCATTCAAGAAAAATGTTAAATATCAGTAATTATAAAGTTTACGTGATGAGTAAGTAATGGTCATTGTTGTTAAATTTGACTTTATTCTTCTGCAAATTATATGTGAACTGATACAGTCTTAAATAATACACATTTTTAAAAAAACTGTTGAATGAGTTATTCTGAAGGACCAATGACATACCATTTTTGTGATTCATCATTTATTTTAAATTAATTTAAGGAACTCACAATACATTTATATAATAATTGTGTTAACTGTGTGACACTACAATATACTGCTGGACACTGTATTTTAATAATTTCTATCTTTTCCCCTCAATTTTTAAGAACGACAGCAACCACCATCCCAAACAACAGCAACCACTGATCCCAAATAAAGAAATTATATGTCTCTAAGCCTGTGCCATATTATAGCTGGACATCAAGGAATTTACAAGTGCAGTCCAAAGTGATCTTTCCAATAAAATAATATTTCCTCCTCCCCTGTCATGCCTCCATTTACCATTTTTCTAGACAGCTAGGCCAGGATCCAAGACTGCATTCTCACACTCTGGCCTCGGGTGTTGCATCAGGTCGGCTCGCAGAGTTAGTACATGTACACTTATTACCTTTCTGTTATTGTACTTTGCAATCAAGCTTGACTATGCTTAATAAATAGCCATTTAAAACACTTTGGGCCTTCTTGAAATACCAACAGCAATTTTGAATCAACTTTACTCACTATTTAGCCATTTAACAATACTGTTACAGCTGTGAATTGACTGAGTTTAAGATAAAAACAGTGCTTCACCATTATATAAATTTGGTACATTTATATAATATACCAAACCCAGGGAGATGAATACTGTCATTTAAAGTAGGTACTTGAGGAACTTTTCTCACTTTCTTCCTTACATTTGTGATAAACACATATTTTGTATTATTTTCATCAGGAGAAACCATTTAATAAAATTAATCGGAGGAATGCAAACCACACTAATGCAGAACACTTTAAATAGTAAATGTGTTCACTGCCTTTGCTGGATGAGGTATTTAGATACTGATGTGTAATATCTTTCAAAGTATTTATCTGATCACCAATTTTGAAATTTTTGCCATGTTAGGTTAGTCTGTTTTTGGATCTTAAAAATGTAGATTTGTTTCAAGCACACACACATTCCTGAGAAAGTCTTAATTGACTGGGACATCGGGATGCTAACTAAATAGATAATTATTCTTATCAATTCTATAAAGAAATAGATTTTCCCCAATCTTTTAATGAACACAGGTATTGACTTAAAAACTCATGTTCATTAATCCAGTCGCAGATCTCCAGCTCTACTTGGCACTTTTCATTGCTATACATTCCCAGCACGAGAAGTACTTCATGCTGTTTGTAGATGCAAATTTTAAAAAATCCTTGCCGTGGCAATACTAAGTGTAACAAATGCAGATCACCCCTGCTCATATCAGCAGAATGAGAAATGATAAATTAAATCTTTATGCCTTACGAACAAACTAATTTTGTGTACGGTATTTGTCCTGTTAATGTTTGATGTAGTTGGCCGAAGGATAAATGGTGGTCAGGTTACTCGAAGTGCTAACCTACCTTTGATGTGCAATTCTTCTGAGGATTATCTGGTTGATATTTGCTGATAAGATTACCAAATGAAAGGAGATTTAAAGTATTGAAATAGTGCAGCTGAAGATGTAAGACTTTTCGACAGGCTTTTTGTATGTGCGCATTGGCGTGTTAATAGCTCATGAGGAGTGACAAGATATGCACCTTCATAAGGAATTGGATAGATTTGTCTTGTTCATAGGAAGCAAGAGTGAGAGTATATGAACATTTTGGGGGAATTGCATTTGTTCTGGCATTGGTTATGGAAGATGAGCGATGATTTGTGGGAGCTAATTATTTGGTTTGTAACGATTTGGGAGCTATTGGAGGTAAATATGGCAGTTGGAGAATTGAGAAGTTGTGGGGGTGGTCAATATTGTGGATTTGTTGGAATTATTTGGCACCTAGGATATAATAGTGAAGAGGAAGAGGTTAATGATTGGTTAAAGGGTACAGGACCTAATGGAGTAGTGAGTATTTGAGGAGAATGGGATACAAAACATTGGATGTGTGGAGTGAGATACAAAGAACTTTCTGGTACCTTCGAAAAAAGACTGATGAATGGGAGATAAATATTAAAAACAATATTGGGAAAAGATATTTGGTAAAAGGTAGTGGGGAAATTGACTTCCAAAACATTCTGTTGGAAATTGGCATTTAAAAAAACTCGGGATCCTTATTTGAGGAAGGATGTGGTGGCATTGGAGGCAGCTCAGAAGAGGTTTATCAGGACTGCACGGTGACACAGTAGTTAGCACTGCTACCTCGCGGCACCAGAGACCTGGGTTTGATTCAGACCTTGGGTGACTGTCCGTGTGGAGTTTGCACTTCCTCCCCGTGTCTGCGTGGGTTTCCTCCAGGTAATCTGGTTTCCTCCCACAGTCAAAAGATGTGCCGGTTAGGTGGATTGGCCATGATAAATTGTCCCTTATTGTCCAAAGGTTAGCAGTGGTTATGGGGTGATGGGAATAGGTAGGGTGCTCTTTCGGAGGGCCGTTCAGACTCGATGGTCCGAATGGCTTCCTTCTGCACTGTAGGGGTTCGTTGAATTGCTCCTTTGAGAAAAAAAAGGAAGATGTGTCTTAAGACCATAAGACAAGAGAGACGAAATAGGCCATTCAGTCCATCGGGCCTGCTCCACTATTCCAATTCTTAAAAGCAAAGTTGACTATGCCTTTTAAAAACAGAGGCAGGAGGGGCAGCACGGTGGTGCAGTGGTTAGCACTGCAGTCTCACGGCGCTGAGGTCCCAGGTTCAATCCCGGCCCTGGGTCACTGTCCGTGAGGAGTTTCCACATTCTCCCCGTGTTTGCATGGGTTTCGCCCTCACAACACAAAGATGTGCAGGGTAGGTGGATTGAACATGCAAAATTGCCCCTTAATTGGAAAAAATGAATTGGGTACTCTAAATTAAAAAAAAACAGAGGGGGAAGGGAAAAATGAATGCATGATTGGGTGTGAAAAAATAGAGCAGAAAAGAAAATAAGTAAGGGACTTGGGAATAAAAAAACAGGCAAAGCAAAGAAAATAAAAACATTCCTTGAAAATAGAACAAGGAAAAAAAAGTCATGCAATGGAGCTTGAATTGAGGTAGTGTACTATGCAGACAAAGTGAATATTTATGCCTCTGACCCAAAAAACAAATTAAACTTCTAAATTATATATTTGGCTAGCAGGGCACTGATTATTTATTTATTTATTTATATGCAACTTCACATAAAATGTAGGAAACACATAGAACCATTAAGTTACAAGAGTCGATGAATCAGTTGATTCCTGCATCACGACCATCAAAGTTTATTTAATTTTCGGTTTAGGGATCTTGTGGGTGGACTAAATTAAGTCCCTATTTATATGTCAACTTCACGAGATTGTTGAGTCTTTGATTCATTTAATACGCAATTAAAAGATCTGGGTGGGATCCTGTAGCCAACACATGGTAGCGCAGTGGTTAGCACTGTTGCTTCACAGCACCAGGGACCGGGCTCAATTCCCGGCTTGGGTCACTGTCTGTGCGAAGTCTGCATGTTCTCCCCGTGTCTGCGTGGGTTTCCTCCGGTGGCTCCAGTTTCCTCCCACAGTCCAAAGGTGTGCGGGTTAGGTGGGTTGGTCACGCTAAATTGCCCCGTAGTGTCCAAAGGTTTGGTGGAGTTGCTGGATTACGGGGATAGGGTGGAGGTGTGGGCTTAGGTAAGATGCTCTTTCAGGGACCGGTGTAGACTCGATGGGCTAAATGGCCTCCTTCGGCACTGTAAATTCTATGATACTATGAATTTGAACTTCAAAGTTGACAATTTGATTGACACCTGCAACATTTGTACAGTGCAAAGGTCTATCATATTGGCAATTTTCATTTATTAGCCATACATCTGATCATAAAAAAATAGAATAGCAGAATTTGAAAAATCGTTAATATTATCAATTTCCTGTTGAGTGCAGATAAGGGTCTGCATTTTCCATTGCCCGTCTGGCATGATGTCAACGATGGGGCACATAAAATACCCCACCATCTTCCCCACCCACCCTCGAGCTCTGTCCTATAATATGGAGGCGGTGGGGAGCGTTACCAAAATCGATAGTCAGCTTACCATATTTAAATAAATAATCAAGTTTCATTGGGGCTTGTTAACAAGCCAGTTGACCCTGACAATACTTAGCTAACATTATACTATGGTTGGAGTGGGGAGTGAACAGGTTGCTTTTTTAAAAAAAAAAACTCTTTCAAAGGGCGGGATGGAACAGAGTTATTCTATCTTTCGATCATAAGCAGCCCTGCTAAGACAGTACCAGCCATTTCTTCCTACTCACCTGCTCCATAAAACACAGCATTCCCAACCCTCGCCCACTCCCTAAAATGACAGCGACCATGGACTTGCCTGACTTCATGATCTATGGACCTTCTTCATGGGCCTGTTTGCAGTTCAGGCATGGCCCATTATTGCACCCTTCGTGCTGCTGGGACTGATAGAGCTGCTGGCCAATCCTCCCAGTGAGGTGCAGAGGTCCCACATTGCCCAAATTCAGCCCATCCGCAGCGCGTAACGGCTGCAAGGAGGGCTGGAATATAGCAGGTTGGCTCCATGCTGACTTTACTTCCGGTAATATTCTGCCAAAGGATTCCGTTCACTGCAAATAAACTAACCTGAGAAATATGTTTAGGCGGACTTGTGCTGGGTGGAATCAGCCAATTGCAAATACTACAATGGCATGAGAAATATCAGATCAGAGGTATTGACCACTAAGTATGCATGAAACTGAAGGTGAATTCAAAATAATAAATCTTCTGAATACTTACTTCCTCGTGCAAAACAACTTTCCCCAACCAACATTTGTTTGAAAGATGAAACAACTTCAACTTGCCTTTTGTAGTGGGCAGCACAGTGGCACAGTTGTTAGCACTACTGCCTCACAGTGCCGAGGACACAAGTTCAATCCCAGCCCCGGGTCACTGTCTGTGTGGAGTTTGCCCATCCTCCCCGGGTCTGCGTGGGTCTCACCCCCACAACCCAAAGATGTGCAGGATAGGTAGATTGGCCACGCTAAATTGCCCCTTAATTGAAAGATTTTTTACAAAACCTGCCTTTTGTAGGACTCTTCCACAGATGTTAGGCTCCTATTTTACATTTCTAAGAGGGAAATTGGCTGGGTGCTTTAACAAGGGCACCAAGTTTAGCAGTGGAACCCATGCTTCCCCAGTAGTCTCACTTCTAAATTAATATGCTTTGCCCTCTTTTATTCCAAAATAACATAGTTATATCAAATTAACCCCCCTCTTAACCAAATGAATAATTGTGCTTCAAACTTCCAGTTGTTTGGGCGATTGCATTTCAGTGACATGTTCCACATAATTCCTTCATCTGAGGGCAGCACGGTGGCACAGTGGTTAGCACTGGGACTGCGGCACTGAGGACCTGGGTTTGAATCCCGACCCTGGGTCACTGTCCGTGTGGAGTTTGCACATTCTCCCTGTGCCTGCGTGGGTTTCACCCCCACAAACCCAAAGATGTGCAGGTTAGGTGGATTGGCCAGGCTAAATTGCCCCTTTATTGGAAAAAAATAATTGCGTACTCTAAATTTATTAAGAAAAATAATTATTCCATCTGTTGTTTCCAAATGGATTTGCACAATAGATTTACCAGTCCAGATCACAAAATGAGTATTATTCTCAACCTGATAAAAGCAGTATATTGTTTTGTATAGTTGGTATACTTTTTTGCATTATATTTGTAATTGATCTCTGGGTAATTGATTTTCATCATCATGATTGTAAGCCAAAACATCTTTAATATTTGTTATGCTTTTCTAATTGGTTCTCATGGTGAATAGCTGAATGGCGATAAATCTGTAGTAGAATATCCTTTTGAGCATACTGCGCAACAAAAGTTCCAAATTTGGTAGCTAATTGTTTTCACTTTCAATCTTAAGAAATGTCATATTCCACTTTGTATTATCAGATTGCCAGCCAAAACTTCAGTAATCAAATGACCTGTAACACAACAAATATAAACAAAAGGTTGTTTAATTTTTTCGGCTGGAATCTTAACAAGGTATCACATTTCATAGATTAGTGATTTTGCATACCAAATAAATATTAATTAATTTAATTAAACATGGCAGCTGCACTGAGAGTAGTGCAAGACCATCGAGTTTGGTGCAGCACAGATTGTTTAGCTAGTGGCTGTTTTGACCATTTTGCAGGATAAACTACTTGTAAAAGTGAGAACTACATGAATAATTTACCAACCTGACACCAATGGATCAACTGTTTCAATCTACTCAGTCAGCTTTAGCTGCAATTAAGAAACTTCTTTAATTGAAGAATATTTTGCTTCAGTATTCACGAGAGAGAGGGACATTGTTGCTCAGGAGAACAGTGTGAACCAAGTTAATAGACTCAAACAGGTTGATATTAAGAAGGAGGATGTGCTGGAAATTTTGAAAAGTCAGGATAGATAAATCCCCTGGGTCTTACGGGATATACCCAAGGTTACCACAGGAAGCGAGGGAGGAGATTGCTGCGCCGTTGGCGATGATCTTTGCATCCTCATTCTCCACTGGAGCAGTACTGGATGGTTGGAGGGAGGCAAAAGTTGTTCCCCTGTTCAAGAAAGGGAATAGGGAAAATCCCTGGGAATTGCAGACCAGTCAGTCTTATGTCTGTGGTGAGCAAAATATTGGAAAGGATTCTGAGAGATAGGATTTATGATTATTTAGAAAAACATAGTTTGATTAAAGATGGTCAGCATGGCTTTGTGAGGGGCAGGTCATGCCTCACAAGTTTCATTGAATTCTTTGAGGATGTGACGAGACACATTGATGAAGGTTGGGCAGTGGATGTGGTGTATGTGGATTTCAGTAAGGCATTTGATAAGGTTCCCCATGGTAGACTCGTTCAGACAGTTAGGGGGCATGGGATACAGGGAAATTCAGCTGTCTGGATACAGAATTGGCTGGCCGAAAGAAGACAGTAGTGGATGGAAAGTATTCCGCCTGGAGGTCGGTGACCAGTGGTGCCCTGCAGGGATCTGTTCTGGGACCTCTGCTCTTTGTGGTTTTTATAAATGACTTGGATGAGGAAGTAGAAGGGTGGGTTAGTAAGTTTGCCGATGACACAAAGGTTGGTGGAGTTGTAGATAGTGTCGAGGGCTGTTGCAGGTTACAACAGGACATCGACAGCGTGCAGAGCTGGACATAGAAGTGGCAGATGGAGTTCAACCTAGATAAATGTGAAGTGATTCATTTTGGAAAGTCGAATTTGAATGCTGAATACAGGGTTAAATACAGGATTCTTGGAAGTGTGGAGGAACAGAGGGATCTTGGGGTCCATGTACATAGATCCCTCAAAGTTGCCACCCAGGTTGATAGGGTTGTTAAGAAGGTGTGTGTTGTGTTGGCTTTCATTAGTCGGGGGATTGAGTTTAAGAGCTGCGAGGTTTTGATGCAGCTTTATAAAACCCTGGTTAGACCACACTTGGAATATTGTGTCCCGTTCTGGTCGCCTCATTATAAGAAGGATGTGGATGCTTTGGAGAGGGTGCAGAGGAGATTTACCAGGATGCTGCCTGGACTGGAGGGCATGTCTTATGAAAAAAGGTTGAGGGAGTTAGGGCTTTTCTCACTGGAGCGAAGAAGGAAGAGAGGTGACTTGATAGAGATGTACAAGATGATGAGAAGCATGGATAGAGTGGATAGCCAGAGACCTTTCCCAGGGTGGAAATGGCTGTCACGAGGGGACATAATTTTAAGGTGATTGGACGAAGGTATAGGGGAGATGTCAGGGGTAGGTTCTTTACACAGAAAGTGGTGGGTGTGTGGAATGCACTGCCAGCAGAGATGGTGGAGTCAGAGTCATGGTGGAGTTAGGGACATTTAAGCGACTCTTGGGGCAGGCACATGGACAGCAGTAAATTGAAGGGATGTAGATTAGGTTGATCTTAGATTAGGATAAATGGTCGGCACAACATTGTGGGCCGAAGGGTCTGTACTGTGCTGTACTGTTCTATATTCTATGTTCTAAAGTTGCTTTCGACTACATATATTAGTGTTAATAATTGCACATGCCAGTTCAAATTAAGTAGATGTGGTTTTCACAAATAATTATAAGTATTTTAATGGAAAATGTCGCAGTTATTGAAAATGAAAGTGTTCAGTCAACCATTTTGGCTAAAATGGATTTGAGCATTGTGAATAGAATGGAAAGTCAACTGCTCCAAATACACAATTTTTATTTGAGATTTATTAACTAGACGTTACTAAGTTTACATGGAATTAATTGACTTACTGTAAACCATATTTAAAAATAATACCATCACCTGTCTGATGGAATGGGGGACAACAGTACATATCACCGCAGGCCACAGGTTTGAGTCCATGATTCCCTACTCAACATTTTGGACAGGTTGTTCTAGATAAGGAAAAGACAGAGAGATTAACTGGTTGTTTGCTATTTATTTGCTCTTTATGTGACGTTACTTAAGACAAAATGGCTGCTATATTTGCCGACATAAGTGATTGTACTTCAGAAGTAAATTGTTAGTTGCAAACATACAATTAGGGGCAGGTCAAACATACAATATGGGGCAGGAGTAAGCCATTTGGTCCCTTGAACCTGCTCCGCCATGCAATAAATCATGGCTGAACTGATTCTGACCTCAAATCCACATTCTGCCTATCCTGGATGACCTTTGACTCCCTTGTTAGTCAAGAATCTATCGACTTCTGCCTTAAAAATAATCATTGACTCTGTCTCTACTACTTTCTGGGGAAGAGAATTCTGAAGATTCAGCCACGATTGAATAGCAGAGCAGTCTTGATGAGCTGAATGGCCTAATCCTGCTCCTATGTCTTATGCTCTTATTCACAATCCTTGGAGAGAAAACAATTGTTCTCATTTCTTTAAATTGGGGACCCTTTATTTTTAAACTGTGGCCCTCGTTCCACCCTTTCACCCCATCAAGTTCACTCAGGATCTTTTTATTGTTTCAATAAGATGACCTCGCAATCTTCCAAACTCCAATGGATATATGCCCAGCATGTCCAACTTTCCTCACTGGATAATGTCCTCATCCTAGATACCAGTCCAATGAATCTTCTCTGAACTGCCTCTAATAAATATATATATATATATATATATTATATATATATATATATATATTATATATTATATATTATATAATATATATATATACAATATATATTTTATATAAAATATATATATATATTTTAAATTAAGGACACAAACTGTACTTTAGATGTGGTCTCACCAATGTCTTGTAGAACTGTAGCAAAACATCTCTACTTTTATATTTGTTATGATCATGTGAGGAGGAGTGAGCTGATTTCCCCATCCACTCAGCCCCTTTGGTTGGTAGTAACGCAGGCTTAAAAAATGTATTTTCCCTATAAATGTCTTTTCCAGTCCAAATATACTTATTTGTTAATAAAGAACTAATCCAACCAGATTTTCCAAAGAAAAGAAAAGAAGGAGTAAGTTTATTGCTCAAACCAGAGAATAAAATAAAGACCTGACAACACACAATGGTATCAGCAATAAGAAAGATTGAGTCGAATGAAAGTTAAAGGAATGTACAATTAAGTTTTTGTTTGTCTTTGAGGCATAGATTGTTGAACATTGTGGTTGTTTGATGTTAGATAGTTTCCTGTAGAATCCTGGAGTTCACTTGGTTCAGGTGTGAACTCTTTTAGTTTGAGAGAGCGCTCTCTTTCAGCAGTGTTTTAAGATGACTGCCATGTTTGTCTTTTAAAAAAAAATTTTTTTTATTACAAACTTGTATCAAAACAGGTTACAGCAAGTAAACATCCCAGGACTATACAGTCTGTACAACTTTGTTCCCTTTTTCACCACCCCATCCCTCAGCGACGAACAGCTCCTCAAACACGGTCACAAACATCTCCACCTTTTCTCAAATCCCCCTTAACTCATACTTTATCTTCTCCAACCACAGGAAGTCGTACAGGTCACCCAACCAAGCCGCTACCCCTGGTGGCGATATCGACCGCCACACCGGTGTCGATTCGCCGCCGTGCAATCTGTGGTGATATACATCACAAGTACACAAAGGGTTAATGTACATACACTACACCTAGCTAGACACTAGAGGGAACACCAGAGACATGACACACAGACAGTCAACCAATAGGTCAGTAAGATAGGACAAGACCAATGGGCGTTCACGATACATACAGAGGTGACACTACCACAGGAGGGCATTACACCAACCCATATATATAAGGACACTGCACACATGATCTTTCTCTTTCCAGTGGAGACTCTCAGTGAGTACAGACACAGGGTTGATTGAGCATCACTCCCACCACGTGGATTGTAGCAGACTAGTTAGTCAGTCTGAGTAGCTATAGAAGGATTAACAGTAGCGTCGAATCCAAGTAGGAGAATTGTTAATAGTTTAATAAACGTGTTAAAGCTATCTCCAAGTCTGAACCTTCCTTTGTCAGAGTGCACATCAAGGAAGCAGCTTATGCTACGACAAGAGCATAACAAAACATGGTTTCCAGGAGTGAACTGTTAAATCCATATAATTGCAACTCAGCGAACAGTGACAACCAGCAACAACAGCCAGGCAAGATGATGTTCGAGATTCCGTGGCTCAAGTGCCACGGAAATCTCAGTGAAAACTGGCGTTGGTTCCGGCAGAGATTTAAGATCTACCTGGTAGCGTCCAACCTAGATGGCGTGGCGGATGCAGAAAAAAATAAAGCTTCTACTTACCATCGCGGGTCCAGAAGCAGCTGAAATCTTCCAGACCTTCAAATATTCAAAGGGCAAAACAAGAGTGACTTCCAGGCAGTCCTGGACAAATTCCAAGAATTCTGCGAGGAACATACAAGAAGAAAAGGTAAAAGAGGTGGCAAAACTCACCGCGAGGTAGGCTTGCAGCAAGAACGGCAGTTTTGAATTGCAGCCATCTTGGGAAAGGTGCTGCACATACGCAGTTGCACGAAGAGCGCACAGAATGGGAAGGTCCGTTTGCGCACACGCGAGAAGCCGTGCATGCGCACTTGCGAAAAAGGCCCCAAGTAAAGGAACAGCGATATGTGCATGCGCAATCGCTTCCTATGCTCTACGTCACAAGCGTCGTGATGTCAGAGGCCCCGGACCACGCCCACTTAAAGGGGAAATGTCCCAAAACACGGAACAAAAGTTTAAAAGCCGTAAAATCAGATTCTTTCACCTGGAACGGCAGCACAATGCCTGAAATTCGACCAGTAGCTGAAAGTAACCTCCACAGATCCCTGCAACAAGCAGTTAGCACCGCCCAAAGAGATGATACAGTCCTTGAAGACTATGACTCAGATCTTGAATTCTTCTTTGGACATCGCGAGCCCAATGCCAGCTCCGACACAAAACGTGATGATATGGTCTTGAAAGACAATGACTCAGACGAAGCTTTCACCTTGGCAGGCTACCCCAGTACCAAATCCGAATGCAACTAGACGTGTTGCACATTGACGACCCCGGCGATGAGTTCTTCGGATTTGAGGATCTTCAGCCCAGCAGATATGACATCCTGACTCGTGAGTGCAGGATTATGCTGCGGCCTTACACTAAGAGACAGAGAACGGTACAAGCCCACAGAGAGCGGCCTGCTGCCACACAGAGAGTGGTCCACGCACCGCGAAGGTTTCCCGACTCCACACAGAAAGCGATGAAAGACTCCATAGCGAGACAACTGCGCGTCTCCACACAAGAAGTGACCGCAGTGACACAAGTCTCCACAGCGAGCTCGTGGACAGATTCCACAATAGAAGCAACGCACGATTCCAGAGCGCAGTCCTTGCATGAACAAGAAGTGATGACAGTTTCCACAGAGAGACCAATGCACGATTCCACACAAGGAACGCTGCAAGACTCCACAGAGGGAGTGACACAAGCCTCCTCAGCGAGCTCGTGGACGGCCTCCACGATAGAAGCAATGCAAGACTCCAAAGTGCAGTCCTTGCATGAACAAGACCATGAGGGTCTAGCAACCTCCTCTGAGCAACCAGCAGCAGACAATGCAAGTCTGCCACGCTCACCACGCTCAAGTGAACAACAGAAAGACGATGACAGTCTGCCACGCTCAAGTGTACAACAAGCAGACTATGACAGTCCACCCAGATTATTTGAGCCACCAGAAGACTCTGATGGTCTACCCAGCTCAAGTGAATGACAAGAAGACACTGAGGCTCTACCCACTGTATGTGAGACAAGTGACAACGGCATCCCACTTCCCATACCAGATGTGCAACGTGACAGACCTCAGCTTAAATGTACAGAGGCACTCGACAATCACAGTAAGACTACTGATGTCTCCGGTGACACCATGTTACTTCAAACCCCATTCGATCGAGCCTCTCCACAAGCAAATGAATTCCTGAACGTTTTGACTCTGGACGTGGAGCATCAAGAAACCTCAGAAGATGCAAGTGAACCTGAAATTACTCCGGAAGGTGAGCATCAAGAAACCTCAGCTGACTCAAGTGAACCTGCAATGACTCCGGACGGGGAGCGTCAAGAAACCAAAGCTGGTTCAGGTGAACCAGAAAGGGCATCAAGAGGCCAAAACTGCCTCAGGTGAAACAGACCAGACTCCAGACGGGGAGCATCGACAAGCCAAAACCGACTCAGGTGAAACAGACCAGACTCCGGATGGGGAGAAACCACAAGCCAAAGCTGATTCAAGTAAGCCGGACATGATTCCAGATGGGAAGCACCGCAAACTCAGTGACGGCATGCTCAAGGAAACAGCAGATGCCACAAAGCACGCTAACACGAGTAACTGTGTGAAGGACTCGCATTATCCACAGAGTGTGGTCCTTGAGAGCAGCAAACACGGCAACAAAACCAACCACAAGAACACCATCAAAGACAATAGCAAGAAGTGTACCAAAGGCAACAACGTCGACAACAAGCACGACAAAAACACCAATGGAACTACGACTGGTAAGACATGGTACAACTCTGCAAATGAGGGACACTGTTACTGCTCAGCTCAGTACAATGACATACCATGGCAGGACGATGCATCTTACCAATTCACGTTTGCTGCACTACCAACCGGCAACCTGGCTTTCAGGACAGGTGCCATCAAGAATTACCACCACAAGCATCAAAAGAAAAAAAAAATGAGTCCAAATCCAACAACAAAGTCACTTCTTGGTTCCTTCAGCATAGCGACGTCATGGCGTTTACAATGCAATGCCACCATCAACATCACCAACCAAACAAGAAAGCCACTCGACCATAATAATTAATGAACTTTGGACTCATGCATATGATTTGGACTTATTGTTCAATGATCACTGTTATCATAACTTGTACAGAGTATCACTCATCTACCTAGTTTGTTCAATTTTCTTTTAACACTGTACAGAAAATATGTAACACGAAAAAAGGAGGGATGTGGTGAAAAACATCACTGTGTACACAAAGGGTTAATGTACATACACTACACCGAGCTAGACACAAAAGGGAACACCAGAGACATGACACACAGGCAGTCAACTAATAGGTCAGTAAGATAGGACATGACCAATGGGCATTCAAGATACACACAGAGGTGACACTACCACAGGAGAATTGTTAATAGTTTGATAAATGTGTTAAAGCTATCTCCAAGTCTGAACCTTCCTTTGTCAGAGTGCACATTAAGGAAGCAGCTTATGCTACGACAAGAGCATAACAAAACACAATCAGAGAGGTGAGTTCCAGCTTCTCTGAGACCCCAAATGTCGCCACCAAAGGGTTTGGGTCAACCTCCTCCCCCATTACCCTGGCTGGGACCTCGAACACTCACGCTCAGAATCTTTCCAATTTTTCACAACCCCAAAATACGTGCGCGTGATTCGCTAGCCCCCACCCACACCTCTCGCATTCATCTGCTACCCACTGAAAGAACCCACTCATTCTCGCCCGAGTCACATGCACCACCTTAAATATGGAATGAAGCACTGCGTAGGGTAAACGGGACCTCCTCCTGTGCAAAGATGAGCCTGATACCCTAAATTAGCCCTTGTATCAGGCTCATCTTTGCACAGGAGGAGGTCCCGTTTACCCTACGCAGTGCTTCATTCCATATTCCCCAATGATCTCCCCTCCCAACTCCTCTTCCTGTTTCTCCTTGATCTTCACCACCCGTTTGCCTCCCCGGTCCCCCAGCCACTTGTATATATCCCCAATTCTTTTGTCCCCTTCTACATCTGGAAGCAGCAGTCGCTCCAGCAGGGTGTATCCTGGCAACCTAGTGAACCCCCTCCAGACCCTTCGGGCAAAGTCCTGAACCTGAACTCACTCCCCCTCGGCAGCTCTACCCCCTCCCTTAGCTCCTCCAGACTGGCAAACCCTTCCTCCTAATACAAATCCCTCACTGAGACCAAACCCACTGCCCTCCACTCCTGTGTACACTATCCATCCCCCCCCCCCCCCCCCCCCCCCCCCCCCCCCCCCGCTCAAACCCATGATTTAACACCACCCCAAAATGCCTACTCAACTGATTCCAAATCTTTACCGTGGACTGCACCACCGAGCTACCTGAATACCTCCTCGGCGCCATTGGCAATGCTGCCGGCCCTCAAAACTGGTCCCCTTACAAGATTTCTGGACCCTTCCCGCCAACGTTAAATGCAGTGTATCCCACCTCCTATGATCTCCCCTGGCCTCCTCCACCAGCTTTGTTAAGTTCCACTTATGGAGCCCTGTCCATTCCCTCGCTACCTGAATCCCCAAATACCTGAACCTATCCCTCGTCACCGTAAATGGCATCCCCCTAAATTAGCCCACTGTCCCAGCTCATTCACCGGGAATACTTCGCTTTTCCCTACATTCAGTTTGTACCCCAAGAACCCTCCACACTTCCCCAGCAGACCCAGGATCCTTCCCATACTTTTGGCACAGAGCGACACCCAATGCTTCCTCTATCCCCTCATAATCCCTCGACACTCCCCTGAGAGCCATCGGCAACGGCTCTATGGCCTGCGCATACAACAACGGCGACAGCGGGCACCCCTGCCTCATAGCCCTATTTAAGTCAAAGCTTCGCAAACTCATATTATTTGGCTTCACCCTCACCATCGGTGCCACATTTAGCAACGGATCCATGCCACAAATCACGGCCCAAACCCAAACCTTCCCAAAACCTCGAACAAGTACCGTCACTCCACCGATGAAATGCCTTCTCATGTCCATGGACACTATCACCTCCAGTACCAGAGTCCCCGACGGATTCATCACTACATTCAACAGCCATCTTATATTACTCGCGAGCTGCCTGCCCTTCACGAAGCCTGTTTGAACTTCTGAAACTTTCCCCGGGACACAATCCTCCATCCTCCCCACCAATAACTTAGCCAATACTTTCCCATCCATGTTCAACAGTGATATGGGCCTAGTCGCCCCACATTCCCTCCCCTTTTACGGGATTAGCATGATTACTGTCTGTGTCATCATCTCCGGCAGCTCCGCTGGTAGCACGGTGGTTAGCACTGTTGCTTCACAGCTCCAGGGTCCCAGGTTTGATTCCGGTTTGGGTCACTGTCTGTGTGGAGTCTGCGTGTTCTCCGTGTCTGCGTGGGTTTCCTCCGGTTTCGTCCCACAAGTCCCGAAAGACATGCTGTTAGGTAATTTGGCATTCTGAATTCTCCTTCTGTATACCTGAACAGGCCCAAACAGGCGCTGGAATGTGGCGACTGGAAGCTTTTCACAGTAACTTAATTGCAGCATTAATGTAAGCCTACTTGTGACAATAAAAGATTATTGTTATTATTCACCAGCGCTTCATTAAACTCCCTCAACAGATGTAGTGCCAGGTCCATCGCAAATTCCTTATAAAATTCCGCCGGGTACCCATCCGGCCCCGCCCGGGGTCTTCCCTGACTTCATACCCCTGATACTGTGCAACACCTCCTTCAGCCCGAGGGGCTCCTCCAACGCCTGCCTCTTTGCTTCCTCCACCTGGGGAAATTCCAGCTCCTCCAGGAACTGCTCCATGTCCCCCACCTCTTCTGGGTCCGCCTTGTACAGTCCATGGTACTCCCTAAACGCCTCGTTTATCTTGCCCGGCTCCAACACCACATCCCCAGCCCCAGTCTGTGGCTTCAATATTTCTCTGGAGTCTGTGGCTTCAATATTTCCCTGGACGCTAGTGCACCAGCATGGAGCTCGCCTTCTCCCCATACTCGTATTGCACCCCTTTTGCCTTACGCAGTTGCATTACCGCCCTCCCCGTTGTCAACCTGTCAAACTGCTCCTGCAACTTTTTCCTCCATGCCAATCCATCCGCAGCGGGCAGCCTCGAATATTCCCTGTCCACCTCCACTATCTCGCTCACTAGACGGTCATATTACAAAAACCTCCATCCGCCAACAACCCCGATTCAAACCTCCACCCCGGCCTCTGCTCTCGTCCCAGTCTAAACCGAATCTCCAGCCAGTGGGGTGCATGGTCCCAGATAACTATCGCCACTTACTCTGCCCCCTCCATCTCACCCAAAATCTCCTGGCTCACCACAAAATAATCAATCCTAGAATACACCTTATAGATGTGTGAAAAGAGGGAGTACTCCCTTCCCCCTGGGTTCTGAAAGTACCATGGATCTTTCCTCTCCAAAACCTCATCGAGCTCCCTTGCCATTCGTACCCTAGCCATCGACCTGGGGCTCAACCTATCCACCCCCGGCTCTAGGACACAATTAAAATCTCTTCCCATGATCAACTGGTGCGTGGCCAAATCTGGGATAAATCTTGCCAACGGCCAAAGTCAGAGTAATCTGCTTACAATTTCCTGTTTTTGATTGATTGATTTATTGTCACATGTACCGAAGTACAGTGAAAAGTATTTTTCTGCGGCCAAGGGAACATACACAGTAAGTACATAGTAGACAAAAAGAATAATCAACAAAGTACATTGATAAATAGTACATCAACAAATAGTGATTGGTTACAGTGCGGAACAAGAGCCAAGCAAAGCAAATACACACTGCCTCCCTCCTTTCTTAAACAGGGATGTTACATTTGCCGTTTTCCAGTCCTCTGGGATCCTCCCTGACCCCAGTGATTCCTAAAAGGTCACCACGAATGCCTCCACAATTTCCTCAGCTACCTCCTTTGGAACCCTGGGATGTAGTCCAACTGGTCCGGTTGATTTATCCACCTTCAGACCTTTCAGCTTCCCCAGCACCACCTTCTTAGTGATGAGCACTACACTCACCTCTGCCCCTTCACTCTCTTGAAGTTTTCGTGTGCCACTAGTGTCTTCCACAGTAAAGACTGCACAGTAAAGACTGATGCAAGTACCTATTCAGTTCTTCTGCCAGTTCTTTGCTACCCATTACTACTTCTCCAGCCTTATTTTGCAGTGGTCCAATGTCCATTCTTGCCTCTCTTACCTTTTATATATTGAAAAAAACCTCTTGCAATCTTAGACCATAAGACATAGGAGCGGACGTAAGGCCATTCGGCCCATCACGTCCACTCCACCATTCAATCATGGCTGATTTCAACTCCATTTACCTGCTCTCTCTCCATAGCCCTTAATTCCTTGAGAAATCAAGAATTTATCAACTTCTGTCTTAAAGACACTCAACGTCCCGGCCTCCACCGCCCTCTGTGGCAATGAATTCCACAGACCCACCACTCTCTGGCTGAAGAAATTTCTCCTCATCTCTGTTCTAAAGTGACTCCCTTTTATCCTAAGGCTTTGCCCCCGGGTCCTAGTCTCCCCTGCTAATGGAAACAACTTCCCTACTAATCCACCCTATCCATGCCATTCATTATCTTGTAAGTTTCTATTAGATCTCCCCTCAACCTCCTAAACGCCAATGAATATAATCCTTGGATCCTCAGACGTTCATCGTATGTTAGGCCTACCATTCCTGGGATCATCTGTGTGAATCTCCGCTGGACCCGCTCCAGTGCCAGTATGTCCTTCCTGAGGTGTGGGGCCCAAAATTGCTCACAGTATTCTAAATGAGGCCTAACTAGTGCTTTATAAATCTTCAGAAGTACATCCCTGCTTTTATATTCCAAGCCTCTTGAGATGAATGACAACATTGCATTTGCTTTCTTAATTACGGACTCAACCTGCAAGTTTACCTTTAGAGAATCCTGGACTAGGACTCCCAAGTCCCTTTGCACTTCAGCATTATGAATTTTGTCACCGTTTAGAAAATAGTCCATGCCTCTATTCTTTTTTCCAAAGTGCAAGACCTCGCACTTGCCCACGTTGAATTTCATCAGCCATTTCTTGGACCACTCTCCGAAACTGTCTAAATCTTTCTGCAGCCTCCCCACCTCCTCCATACTACCTGCCCCTCCACCTATCTTTGTATCATCGGCAAACTTAGCCAGAATGCCCCCAGCCCCGTCATCTAGATCGTTTTTTAAAAAAAATTTTTTATATAATATTTTTATTAAGGTTTTTTAACAACACAATTTTTTCCCCTTACAAATAATAACCCCCCCCCCCCCCCCCCCGTAACAAAATAACACAAATTCTCCCTGAGCAAGATATTGTACATGGCAAGATGGTATATTTACATAGCTTTATACACTGGCTGTCGCCCATTCGTGCCAGTTTCCCCCACCCTCCATGTTATCCCCCGCTCGCCCGTCCCCTCCAGCAATCTCTCGTTCCCCCCCCCCCCCCCCCCCCCCCCCGCAGGGTTGCTGCTGCTGCTGACCGACCTTCCGCTAACGCTTCGCGAGGTATTCTAGGAACGGTTGTCACCGCCTGTAGAACCCTTGTGCAGACCCTCTCAAAGCGAACTTAATTCTCTCCAATTTTATGAACCCCGCCATGTCGTTTATCCAGGCCTCCAGGCTAGGGGGCTTCGCCTCCTTCCACAATAGCAAGATCCTTCGCCGGGCTACTAGGGACGCAAAGGCCAGAATTCCGGCCTCTTTCGCCTCCTGTACTCCCGACTCATCCACTACTCCAAATATTGCTAGCCCCCAGCTTGGCTTAGACCATAAGACCATAAGACATAGGAGCGGAAGTAAGGCTATTCGGCCCATCGAGTCCACTCCACCATTCAATCATGGCTGATCCGGACTTTCGCCACCTGAGATATTACTCCCGCCACTCTTCTCCAGATAGATCGTTAATATATGAAGAGAACAGCTGTGGCCCCAACACTGAACCCTGCGGTACACCACTCGTCACTGGTTGCCATTCCGAAAAATAATCTTTTATCCCAACTCTCTGCTTTCTGCCTGACAGCCAGTCGTCAATCCATGTTAGTACCTTGCCTCGAATCTTCTTTTATATTACTACTAGCTTGCACTCATATTTCATCTTCCCCCTTATTGCTTTTTTAGTTGTCCTCTGCTTGCTTTTAAAGGCTTCCCAATCCTCTGGCTTCCCACTAATCTTCCCTTGTCAACCATGCTTGCCTCGCCCTCCCCTTAGCATGTTTCCTCCTCCTTGGGATGAATTTCTGTTTTGCCTCGCGAATAACCCCAAAAGCTCCGGCCATTTGCTGTTCCACCATCTTCCCTGCTCGGCTCCCCTTCCAATCAACTCTGGCCAGATCCTCCCTCATGTCTTTGTAGCTACCTTTACTCAATTGTAATACCGTTACATCTGATTTCATCTTCTCCCTCTCAAACTACAGGGTGAATTCTGTGGTCACTGCCCTCGGAGGGTTCCTTCGCCTTAAGTTTGTCTCATTACACATCACCAAATCCTGACTTGCTTGCTCCTTAGTTGGCTCTACCTGGTCAAAGAAAGCAGCGTCTATGCCCCTAACTGTACTATCCCCAATTACAATGACATTTCTTTTCTTTTCCACCACTTGAATAGCTGCCTGTTTTACGGTGGTCAGTTTGCTAATTCTCTTCACATCCCCGCTCTCACACACACAGGAAGCAAGAATCTCAAACCTATTGGACAAGGATGAGGGCTGAGGCTCCTGCAACCCTACCTCCTGGATCCCTCTACCCATCTCATTAATGGTCACATCCTCCTGTCCATGACCACTGGCCAAATTCAAGGTAGTTAATCTAAGAGATGTGACTACTTCTTGATACACAGCGTCCAGGTTACTCTTCCCCTCCCTAATGTGTCACAGTGTCCAAATCTCAGATTCCAGCTCATCAATCTGAGCCGAGATTCCTTAAGCAAACAACATTTGATATGATGTGTTCAGTAGGAACCATAATGGGGTCCACCAGTTCCCACATCATGCAGTTACAACACATCAACTGGCACTGCATCTCTATTTTATTTAATTCATTTTAAAAAAAATTTCCAGCTAGTTTTTAGTCTTTCTAATCTACAAAATATTTCTCTTTTTGCCTTTAATCTGCAAGCAATTTAGAATAGGTAATGCAAATGAGCAGTTACTTATCAGCCAATGAACAAAACGTTTTCCTATGATGACACTCCTGGATTGTTTTTCAAACTCAGCCTGTTGCCCAGAAGTGTCCCTCTCAGCTCCTGCTCTTTTTAAATCTCCGCTCTGATTCTCAGCTCCAGCTCCTTTTAAACCTCTGCAAGAAAGGGATCAGATACCCACCATAATAGGTATTTGCTCACGGTCCCTATCATTAATAACTGGAGAATACACATTCCTTGGTGCTAGAAAAATCTTTTGTTAATTTTTCCAATTAATGGGCAATTTATTGTGGCCAATCCACCTACCCTGCATATCTGCGGGTTGTGGGGGTGAGACCCACGCAGACACAGAGAGAATGTTCAAACTCCACACTGACAGTGACCCGGGGCAGGGATTGAAACTGGATCCTCGGTGCCTTGAGGCAGGAAAGCTAACCACTGCGCCACTGTGCCACCCTGGGTGCAAAACCACATATTAAGTGTTATGATTTTCATATTAGAACAAAGAAACAAAGAAAATTACAGCACAGGAACAGGCCGTTCAGCCCTCCAAGCCTGCCCTGACCATGCTGCCCGTCTGAACTAAAAACCCCTACCCTTTCGGGGACCATATTCCTCTATTCCCATTCTATTCATGTATTTGTCAAGACACCCTTTAAAAATTATTATCGTATCTGCTTCCACTACCTTCCCCGGCAGCCTATACCAGTCTCCCACCACCCTCTGTGTAAAACAACCTGCCTCATACATCTCCTTTAAACCTTGCCCCTCACACCTTAAACCTATGCCTCCTAGAGATTGACTCTTCCACCCTTGGGAAAAAAACTCTGACTATTCACTCTGACCATGCCTCTCATAATCTTGTTGACTTCTAACACAGGTCACCCCTCAACCTCCGTCGTTCCAGTAAGAGCAAACCAAGTTTATCCAACCTCTCCAATAGCTAATGCCCTCCATTCCAGGCAACATCCTGGTAAATCTTTTCTGTACCCTCTCCACGGGGCTGTTTAGCACAGGGCTAAATCGCTGGCTTTGAAAGCAGACCAAGGCAGGCCAGCAGCACGGTTCGATTCTCGTAACAGCCTCCCCGAACAGGTGCCAGAATATGGCGACTAGGGGCTTTTCACAGTAACTTCATTTGAAGCCTACTTGTGACAAGTGGTTTTCATTTCATTTTTTTCATTTCCAGAGCCTCCACATCTTTCTGGTAGCGTGGTGACCAGAATTGAACACTATATTCCAAGTGTGGCCTATCTAAGGTTCTATGAAGCTACAACATGACTTGCCAATTTTTAAACGCTATGCCCTGGCCGATGAAGGCAAGAATGCCATATGCCTTCATGACCACCTTTTCCATCTGCGTTGCCATTTTTCCATCTGTATTAGACCTTCCAAAATGCATTACCTCACATTTGTCCAGATTAAACTCCATCTGCCATCTCTCCGCCCAAGCCTCCACTGATCTATATCCTGCTGTATCCTCTGACTGTCTTCATCGCTATCCGCAATTCTGCCAACTTTTGTGACATCCACAAATGTGTTAATCAAACCAGTTACATTTTCCTCCAAATCATTTATATCAAACAGCAATGGTCCCGGCACTTTCCTTGTCTTCCACACTTGCTTCATGTGTCCCCAGCCTCCTAGCCTTGACAAATGCTTCCTTTTTGACGAGGTCACAATATCTCTCATTATTCAATGTTCCTGAAACTTGCCATACTTATCCTTCATCCTTACAGGAATGTGCCGGTCCTGAATTCCTATCAACTTATACTTGAAAGCCTCCCACTTGCCAGATGTTGATTTTCCCTCAAACATCTGCCCCCAATCTACATTCTTCAGTTCCTGCTTAATATTTTTGTAATGAGTCTTCTTCCAATTTAGCACCTTCGCCTGAGAAATACACTTATCTTTATCCATCTGTATCTTAAAGCGTACTGAATTGTGGCCATTTGTCCTGAACTGCTCTTATTCAGAAAGGTCAATCACCTGGCCGGGCTCGTTCCACAATACCAGGTCCAGTATGGTCCCTTCCCTAGTTGGACTATCTACATACTGTTTGAAGAAGCACTCCTCGATGCTCTTTACAAATTCTGCCCCATCCACGGCCCTAGCACTAAGTGAGCCCCAGTCAATATAGGGGAAGTTAAAGTCACTCACCACAACAACCCTGCTACACAACAACCCTGCTACTTTTACAACTTGCAAAAATCTGCCTCCTCTATATGTTCCTCTATCTCCTGCTGGCTGTGGGAGGCCTATAATAAGCCCCCAATATTGTGATTGCTCCCTTTCTATTCTTGAGCTCTACCCATATTGCCTCGCTTTATGAGCCCTCCAAGGTGTCCTCCCACAGTACAGCTGTGATATTCTCCTTAACCAGTGGTGCAACTCTCCACCCCTTTTACATCCCCCTCTATCCCACCTGAAAAATCTGTATCCTGGAACATTACGTTGCCAATCCTGTCCTTCCCTTAACAAGTCTCTGTAATGGCAACAACATCATAGTTCAAAGTTCATCTGCCTTACCTGTTACACTTCTCGCATTCAAACAAATGCACTTCAGCCCACCAGACCCTCTTTGATCAGCAACCACACCCTTGCCTGCTCTTCCTCAGACTCTTACTGGCCCTATTCTCGTTCCCCTTCAGGTGCGGGGCAGGCTTAGGAAAGCGCGGGTTTCCAATCCAGCTGATAACGTGGAATATGAGGGGCTTGAATGGGCCGGTAAAGAGGGCCCGAGTGTTCGCGCACTTAAAGGGACTGAAGGCAGACGTGGTCATGCTCCAGGAGACACATTTGAAGGTGGCGGATCAGGTCAGGTTAAGAAAGGGATGGGTAGGACAGGTATTCCATTCGGGGCTGGACGAGAATAACAGAGGGGTGGCAATATTGGTGGGGAAGCGGATGTCGTTTGAGGCCAAAAATATCGTAGTGGACAATGGAGGTCGATACGTGATGGTGAGCGGTAAGTTGCAGGGGACGTGGGTGGAAATGGTAAATGTATACCCCCCGAACTGGGATGATGCCGGATTCATGAAGCGCATGTTGGGACGCATTCCGGACCTGGAGGTAGGAAGCTTGATAATGGGTGTGGATTTTAATACGGTGTTGGTCCCAGCACTGGATCGCTCCAGATCTAGGACCGGGAAGAGGCCGGCTGCGGCCAAGGTGCTTAGGGGGTTTCTGGACCAGATGGTGGGTGTGGATCCGTGGAGATTTGCCAGGCTCCTGGCCAGGGAATTTTCTTTTTTCTCCCACGTACACAAAGCCTACTCCCGGATAGATTTTTTTGTTCTGGGCAGGGCGCTGATCCCGAAAGTGGAGGGAATGGAGTATTCGGCCATAGCCATTTCAGATCACACCCCGCACTGGGTGGAACTGTAGTTGGGAGAGGAGAGGGACCAACGCCCGTTGTGGCGGTTGGATGTGGGACTGCTGGCAGATGAGGCGGTGTGTGGGAGGGTGAGGGGGTGTCTCGAAAGGTACTTGGAGGCCAACGACAACGGGGAGGTGCGGGTGGGGGTGGTATGGGAGGCGCTGAAGGCGGTGATCAGGGGAGAGCTAATCTCCATCAGGGCTCATAGGGAGAAGATAGAGGGCATGGAAAGGGAGAGGTTAGTGGGGGAGATTTTAAGAGTGGACAGGAGATACGCAGAGGCCCCTGAAGAGGGATTACTTAGGGAAAGGCGACGTCTCCAGACGGAATTTGACCTGTTGACCACAGGGAAGGCAGAGGCACAGTGGAGGAAAGCGCAGGGGGCGACGTATGAGTGGGGAGAAGGCGAGTTGGATGCTGGCACACCAGCTCCGTAAGAGGATGGCAGCGAAGGAAATGGGTGGAGTCAAGGATGGAAGGCGAGCTACGGTGCGGAGTGCGACGAAAGTAAATGAGGCATTCAAGGCCTTCTATGAGGAGCTGTACAGATCCCAGCCCCCAGCGGGGGAAGAGGGGATGAGACGATTCCTGGACCAACTGAGGTTCCCGAGGGTGGAGGAGCAGGAGGTGGCTGGTTTGGGGGCACCAGTTGGGTTGGAGGAGCTGAGCAAAGGTTTGGGGAGTATGCAGGCAGGGAAGGCCCCGGGACCGGACGGGTTCCCGGTTGAGTTCTACAGGAAGTACGTAGACCTGTT
This sequence comes from Scyliorhinus torazame, assembly GCF_047496885.1. Lineage (NCBI taxonomy): Eukaryota > Metazoa > Chordata > Chondrichthyes > Carcharhiniformes > Scyliorhinidae > Scyliorhinus > Scyliorhinus torazame. Next base: position 30,796,770 of record NC_092727.1, read on the forward strand.
GGCCCTGCTGCTAGTGAGGACTTTTAATGAGGCAAGGGAGGGAGGGACCCTGCTCCCGACAATGTCGGAGGCGACGATCTCTTTGATCCTGAAGCGGGACAAGGACCCACTGCAATGTGGGTCGTACAGGCCGATCTCGCTCCTCAACTTGGATGCTAAGTTGCTGGCAAAAGTGCTGGCTACGAGGATCGGGGACTGTGTCCCGGGGGTGATTCACGAGGACTAGACGGGATTTGTAAAGGGCAGGCAGATAAACACCAATGTGCGGCGGCTCCTAAACGTGATTATGATGCCATCGGTGGAGGGAGAGGCGGAGATAGTGGCAGCTATGGACGCGGAGAAGGCCTTTGACCGAGTAGAGTGGGAGTACCTCTGGGAAGTGCTGCGTAGGTTTGGGTTCGGGGGAGGGTTTATTAGTTGGGTTAAGCTCCTTTACAGAGCCCCGGTGGCGAGTGTGGTTACGAATCGGCGGAGGTAGGAGTATTTTCGTCTGTACCGTGGGACGAGGCAGGGGTGCCCCCTGTCCCCCCTGTTGTTTGCATTAGCAATTGAACCCTTGGCCATGTCATTAAGGGAGTCTTGGAAACGGAGGGGGGTGGTCCAAGGGGGAGAGGAGCATTGAGTGTCACTTTATGCAGATGACCTGTTGCTGTATGTGGCGGATCCAGTGGAGGGGATGGTGGAGGTCATGCAGACTCTAAGGGAGTTTGGGGATTTTTCGGGCTATAAGCTCAATGTAGGGAAGAGTGAGCTCTTTGTAGTACAGGCAGGAGACCAGGAAAGGGGGATAAACGATCTACCGCTGAGGAGGGCGGAAAGGAGCTTTCGGTACCTGGGGATCCAAATAGCTAGGAGTTGGGGGGCCCTACATAAACTGAATCTGACGAGGCTGGTGGAGCAGATGGAGGAGGACTTCAAAAGATGGGACATGTTGCCGCTCTCGCTAGCGGGTAGAGTGCAGTCGGTCAAAATGGTGGTTCTCCCGAGGTTTCTTTTTGTGTTTCAGTGCCTTCCCATCGTGATCATCAAGGCCTTTTTTAAGAGGGTAGGCAGGAGCATTATGGGGTTTGTGTGGGCGAATAAGACGCTGAGGGTAAGGAGAGGGTTTCTGGAGCGCAGTAGGGACCGAGGAGGGTTGGCGCTGCTGAATCTGGGGGGCTACTACTGGGCAGCAAATGTGGCGATGATCCGTAAGTGGGTGATGGAGGGAGAGGGGGCAGCATGGAAGAGGTTGGAGATGGCGTCCTGCAAAGGAACGAGCAGTGACGGCACCGCTGCCGCTCTCACCGACAAGGTACACCACGGGTCCGGTGGTGGCGGCAACGCTAAAGATCTGGGGCCAGTGGAGACGGCACAGGGGTGCAATGGGAGCCTCGGTGTGGTCCCTGATCAGGGGTAAACATCGGTTTGTCCCGGGGAGGATGGACGGGGGGGTTTCAGAGCTGGCATCGGGCGGGGATTAGAAGAATGCAGGACCTGTTCATTGATGGGACGTTTGCGAGCCTAGGGGCACTAGAGGAGAAGTTTGGGCTACCCCCGGGAAATGCTTTTATGTACATACAGGTGAAGGCGTTTGTGAGGCGGCAGGTGAGGGAATTCCCGTTGCTCCAGGCACAGGAAATTCAAGACAGGGTGATCTTGGGCGTATGGGTTGGAGAGGGCAAGGTGTTGGCGATATACCAGGAGATGAAAGAAGAGGGGGAGTCGTTGGTAGAGGAGCTGAAGGGTAAATGGGAGGAGGAGCTGGGGGAGGAGATTGAGGAGTGGCTATGGGCTGATGCCCTAGGTAGGGTTAATTCCTCTTCCTCGTGTGCCAGGCTTAGCCTGATACAATTTCAGGTGGTTCACAGAGTGCACATGACGGGGGCGAGGCTGAGTAGGTTCTTTGGGGTAGAGGACAGATGTGGGAGGTGCTCAGGAAGTCCGGCGAACCATGTCCATATGTTTTGGTCATGCCCGGCACTGGAGGGGTTCTGGGGGGGTGTGGCGGGAACAATATCTGAGGTGGTGAAAGCCCGGGTCAAGCCAAGCTGGGGGCTAGCAATATTTGGAGCAGTGGACGAGCCGGGAGTGCAGGAGACGAAAGAAGCGGGAGTTCTGGCCTTTGCGTCCCTAGTAGCCCGGCGAAGGATCTTGCTAATGTGGACGGAGGCGAAGCCCCCAGCGTGGAGGCCTGGATAAATGATATGGCAGGGTTTATCAAGCTAGAGAGGATAAAGTTTGCCTTGAGAGGGTCTGCGCAGGGGTTCTACAGGCGGTGGCAACCGTTCCTAGACTATCTCGCGGAGCGTTAGATGAAGGTCGGTCAGCAGCAGCAGCAACCCGGGGGGGGGGGGGGGGTGGGGGGGGAGAGAGAGAGAGAGAGGGAGAGGGAGAGGGGGAGGGGGGTATTTGAGCAAGAAAATACATGAAGGATCTGGAAAACTGGCATGTACGGGAGGAATCCAATGTACAAAGTTCTATAACATATCGTTTTACCATGTTTATGTCTTGCTATGTGCGTTTCTTTCTATTTGTTACGAGGGGGGGGGGGTTTGTTTGTAAGGGTGAAAAATTGTGTTAAATTTTAATAAATATATTTTTTTTAAAAACGACTTACTGTGGTAATGAATTCCACAGGCCCACCACTCTTTGGGTGAAGAAATGTCTCCTCATCTCTGTCTGAAATGGTTTGCCCTGAATCCTCAGACTGTGACCCCTGGTTCTGCACACACCCATCATTAATAACATCTTCCCTGCATCTACCCTGTCTAGTCCTGTCAGAATTTTTAAAGTCTCTATGAGATCCCTCTCATTCTTCTGAACTCCAGCGAGAACAATCCTAACCTAGTCAATCTCTCCTCATGTGACCGTCCCGGCTTCCCTGGAATCAGTCTGGTAAACCTTCGCTGCACTTCCTCGGGAGCAAGAATATTCTTCCACAGAAAAGGAGACCAAACTGCACACTATATTCTAGATGTGGCCTCGCCAAGGCCCTGTATACTTGCAGCAACACATCCCTGCTTCTGTACTCCAAACCTCTCGCAATGAAGTCCAACATACCATTAGCCTTCTTTACCGCCTGCTGCACCTACATGCTTACCTTCAGCGACTGGTGCAGAAGGACACGCAGGTCCTGCTGCATACTCACCTCTCCCAATTTACAACCATTCAGGTAGTAATCTGCCTTCCTGTTTTTGCTTCCAAAGTGAATAACCTCGCCTATCCAAATTATACTATATCTGCCATTGATTTGCCCACTCGCCCAACCTGTCCAGATCATGCTGTAGGATCCCTGCATCCTCGTCACAGTTCACCCTCCCACCCAACTTGGTATCATCTGCAAACTTTGAGATGTTACATTTTTTTCCGTCATCCACATCATTAATATATATTGTGAATAGCTGGGGTCCCAGCTCCGATCCCTGTGGCACCCCACTAATTGCTGCCTGCCAATTTGAAAAGGACCCATTAATTCCTACTCTTTGTTTCCTCTCTGCCAACCAGTTTTCTATCCACCTCAATACACTTCCCCCAATCCCAGGCACTTTAATTTTGCACAATAATCTCTTATGTGGGACTTTGTCAAATGCCTTCTGAAAGTCCAAATATACCACATCGACTGGCTCCCCCTTGTCAACTGTACTGGTTACAATGGTCCAGATATCTGAAACCCTCCCTCCTGCACCAGCTGTACTACCTTCCTATTTCTAGCCTCACTGGCATGTGGCACAGGGAGTAATCCTGAGATTACAACCCTAGAGGTCCTGCTTTTTAACTTTCTACCTAACTCCCTAAACTACTGCTACAGGAACTCGTCACTCTTGATCTTTCGTGCTACAAACACCTTCATTTATTTCTGTTCTTGATGTATGACTTTTATGCTGGTGTTCTTTTCTATTTATAGAACTGAAAATATAATTGAGGGTGTTTTAAGCATTATTATCTGGGGCAGCTTCTAAACTAGATTTACTAATTGTAAGCAAGGCTTGGGTGCACCAAATATTAATATCAGTTCACATTAACATCCGCCATTCAGTCATGCTTTTGACTTAGAACCTTCTATTATTTCTACTGCTGTAAAATGCAAAGTACTCCTTGAAAAAGCGCACAAAACAATTTAATTTTGATTATTATTTTGAGTGAATTGAAGTTTAATAGAACGTCCTTTAAATATATTTTCTCCTGTTTCATTTTTGAGGGACTCCCATTACACCATGCAGCATCATTGGCAGGGGGTTACTATCCAAATTTTCAGCAAAGCTACTTTAAAATGGCTGCGAAGAGATTTACAAGGGAGGCTTTCCATGACTTTGTGGTTTAAAGCACAAATCTGTTAAGATTTCAAAATGCTTTCTTGTGGGTAAAATGTTTTGGCTAAGAAAAAATATTATTTGGACAGTATTTTCTGCTGATGTTTTATAACTGTAACAATTCCAGTTCTTACTGCTAAATGAATACTGGAAGTCATCAATTTAGTTAATATTTTATTTTATTTTCAACTTATTTTATTTTTTGCTCTTCCTCTTTAAAGTTTCCTGAACAGGAGACTAGACATTTTTGCCTTTCCACTTCAAAATGTATTTAAGGCCAGGTCAGAGGAAGTGAAAACAAGTGGGCCATGGTAAATCATGCTACAAGTGTCCCTTGTGGAATCGAGTTTGAGGCGACACTCTATAGGGTAACTTTGATTTCAGGCAAGAGTGTAAAGTGGGTATTCTGGGCTTCTGCACAGCTATTCAGCTATGGTGTTCCTCATTCCCCTTGACTGACCAGACGATGCAGAGTTCTAGTTTGAAACCTTTATTCAAGTTATAGTGCAGGATCTTGTCTGCCAGCAAATGACCCACAAGTTCCCATAACAAAGGAACATAGCAGTAATGATACTTTCAGCTTCAGTTACAAGTAATTTGCATACACCAATCAAAATTATAGACTTTTTCGAAGATGATCAATATCCAATTGCAACTAATAGCTTTAACTATTTCATTTGTTTCCTACAATAGTATCTTGACCAATTATAGAAAACCTCTGCCTGCCTCATTACAATATCCAATGGTTAACAAGGCTAGTACACACAGCTATATTATCAAAAAACACATGTCTATGATCATTGAGTGTCTTTGATACCTGAGAAGTTATTGCTCCCATTCGGACATATTTACAGTACTGGGCTGTTATTTGGAAAGCAGTGGTAAGTGGTGACGACCCTCTTACATGCTATCAAAGAGGTTCCTTGTCCAGTGTTATTGAAGCTGTGGACTTCAGGTCGAGTGACTTCTTGCTTCAGAAACGAGAGTGCGAAATGAGGCTGTGTGTTCATCCCTGTTCAGTATCTTGTGTCCACTATCGCTTCATGAGATTACCCACAGCTGAAGACTAGGATCCCTTCACCATTATTTATTTACTAAAGAGGATTAACTATCCTACATCTACACTTAAAAATGACTAGCTGCCTGTTAAAAGCCATAAACTTTCTCAACTGGTAGTGAAAGTGATTACTTCCTTGAATTTGTTTCATTACCTCTTAGGTTTTTGCTCTGTTTCATGTGAATATTTTCCAATTGCTCATTTGAAGAGTTCTGCAGTAAATAGGTAAAAATGTAAGAATTAGGGGTAGGTCACTCAGACCTTCGAGTCTCACCACCATTCAAAGAAACCATAGCTGATCTTGCATCTCAATCCCACCTTCCCGCATTCTCCCCACTTCCTTTGATTTCATTAGCATTTTCTTTTAAATACTGAGCATCCTCGGATCTCTGGAAGAGAGAATTTCATAGATTCATGGCACTCTGAGTGAAGACATGTTTCCTAAATAGCTAACCCCTTATTCTGAGACTGTTAGTCTTAGTTCAAGACTCTCCAGCCTGAAGCAACATCCTCCCAGCATCTACTATGTCAAGCCCCTGAAGAGATTTGTATGCTTCTATGATATATACTCTCATTAAGGTCATTTAATCACTAAAGTACATTAACATGAGGAAGGCCTTCCCATTCTGCTGCCATAGGAGGGGGGGGGGGGGGGGGGGGGGAAGGTGGGGGAAGATGGGTTCCCACCTAACCAACCAACCCCAACCATTTTTGGGATTTATAATTTCCACTATTCAGATGGTAGTCGCCGTGGGTTTGGAAACTGCTGTCTCAGGAGCTTTGGTGAGTTCCTGCGGTGCAACTTTTAGATGCTACACACTGTAGCCACTGTCCTGTCAGTGGTGGATGGAGTGAATATTTGTGAATGGGGTGCCAATCAAGCGTGTTGCTTTGTCAAGTTTTTTGAGTGTTGTTGGAACTGCACTCATCCAAGCAAGGGGAGAGCATTCCATAAAGCTTCTAACCCAGCCATTTTCAAACTCAGGGTTGCGACCCACGGATGGGTCAAGGGCGGGTGTCGGGAGGGTCGTGGAGCTATCCATCGTGGCATTCCCGATCGCGGGAAGAAGTACCCAATGGTCGCGACTGGCTTTTTAAAATGCCGGCCGTGACCGGCTTTCAAGAATGCCAACCGCCCTGTGCACGCATGCTCCCTCAGCTGGATGTAGCTGTGTGCAGGCCCAGAACCCAGCAGGGCAGACTACCTTCTCTACGTTAGCATGCTGTTCCAAGAGCAGATTTTTTTAAAAATCGATCAGTTTTCCCACCAGAAGTGGCGGCAGAGAGCAGGTCATGAGCCCTGTACACTGACATCACATAATCTGGCCGTGAAATTACCAAGGAGAGCTTCCTCCGCTTTGTAGCTGCCAGCAAGAAAGCAACAGGACTGTGTGAAGAACTGATGATGGATGTTTTTGGACTAAGGAAGAGAGGGTCAGAGGCACAAACAGGCCAGGATCTCACAACTGAATCTGCTGGAGAGAGCTTTGCAGGAGAGTCCACGGCAGAATACAGCAGTGCTGCTGTGAGCTCCAGGACCTCTGATGAACAACCTATACAGAAATGTAACATTGAATGACAAACCAACTGAGATCGTGAGGGCCAAGCAGACTCACTTGTCACCTTAATGGTAAGCAAAAATGGTGGGCCACTAAATTTGGGCGGCATGGGTTGTGAAGTTTGGGGGGCATTGGTCGTGAAATTTGGGCGGCGTGGGTCGTGAAATTTGGGCGGCCTGGATCGTGAAGTTTGGGCGGCATGGGTCGTGAGGTTCGGGTGGCGTGGGTTGCGAATGTCGGCCGGCGTGGGTCGCGAATTTCGGCCGGCGTGGGTTGCGAAGGTCAACTGGTTGGTAAAAATGGGTCCCTGGAAAAAAAGTTTGAAAAACACTGTTCTAACCTGTGCCTTGTAAATAGTGCACAAAGCTTGGGAAGTCAGGAAGTCAGTTGCTCACTGCAGAATTCCTGGCCCCTGACCCGTTTTGTAGCCAGAGTATTTGTAGGACCAGTTCACTTACGCATTTGGTCAATTATAACCTCCAGGGTGTTGATAGTGGGAATTCATCGATGGATATGCCATTGATTGTCATGGGGTGATGGTTAGTTTCTCACTTGTTGGAGATGGTCATTGTCTGACACTTGTGTGATGTGAATGTTATTTGTCACGCGTCAAACCCAATTATGTTCAAATATATTTTCATTCTCCCTATCTAAATGATCAACAATCTGTTAAAATTGCTTAAAGTTGCTCAGAGATGGTTTCTGTATTTTTGAGATAAATATTACCTCTATATTTTAAATTCAATTTTCTCCTCCATTTTACAAGTCACATTGAATAGGAGAGTGGGTGTATGAATCATGACTCCCACTTTAGCTTTTTATGGTTGTGCATTTGTGCAGAAGGCACGTCACCATTTTCCAGCAGGGTGAGAAAATGTCAAAATATTCTCTGAAAAGATCCAGCTCACAGTCCAGCTGAGATATGGCAGTAAGTATTCATTGAAGTTTAATATTCATTTCTCAAGACAATTTTATTAAATACGAAACATCTTTATATTCTTAATACTTGACACTGAATTTCTCAATTTAGATCCTTTTTTATTTTCCTGAAGCGATGTGAAGATCCTTTCAGAATAAAAAGGGCAGAAGAAGTTGAGGCTTGGCAAATGACACAGATTGTGCCAGATAGTAGTTCATGCGTTTAATATGAATTGTTTATTCAAATTGTAATATTTTGCTCAGCAAACATTTAAGAGAATAAGACCTTGGTTTAAAACAGAACTATTCCTAACAAAGTTCATTGTAGACCCAACAGAGTAAGTTATCTTTGTTACACGATAATGAATTTCATCCCTTACATTTACTTCCTAATTAATCCCTCTTTTCTTGACAATAGTACTGACATTCAATGCAGTAGCTGGCTAGGGGATGGAAGTGCACTCTTGGGTGGTAGGAGGTTGCTGGATGAGGATCTGCATGAGCAGTCATAGGTACTCCTGTAGCTTTCTCAGGCATGACTCAGTTCGTGGCACTCTCACCTCTGAATCACTAGGTTCAAGCCCTACTCCAGTGCCTGAGCACTAAAATCAAGGATGACATTCTAGTGCTGTACTGTGGGTGTGTTGTACTGAAAGAGCACTGAACTGTCAGGTAAGGCATTAAATCGAGGTTTCATCTGCCTCAAATGGATGTAAAAGTTCCCATGGCACTATGTCAAAGGAAAGCGGGGGTAATTATCCAGCTGAAACAGAAGATAATGGTTACTATGAGTGTTGGACGTCCCTCATGATTGTGGAGGATGGGCCAAAGATTTCACAAGGTGCGAGAAAGAAGCCGGATTGGTGAAGATTAAGTCACACCGACATTCCACTGGACAGACAATGCTAAAATCAGCTCAATTTGATGGATAAATAAAAACACTAAATGCTGGAAATCTGCAACATAAAGAAAGTTTTGAACAACTAGATCGAAAGACCAACCAACATTTAAGATGCTACCCTTCTGACAAAGCTTAATTTTCAGATGCTGCATGTTCACCACCAGCATTTACTGTTTTTAGCATTTGTCTCGACACTGATCTTTTATTTTCTTTTGCCAACCTTCACAAGTATAGCAGGTATTGGGACTGAAAGTGGGAGGATATTTAGAGAAAAGCAAATTACTGTGGATGCTGGAACCTGAAACAAAAACAGAAAATACTGGACAATCTCAGCACGTCTGAAATCATCTGTGAAGAGAGAAGGGAGCTAACAGACGCGATTCTCCAGAAAGAATTCTTAAGTGTGATAGCGAGCGGGAACTGCTGCGAGCTTCCCGGCTCTCGGCCTGATGAGGCTAGCAATGCAATTCTAAGTTAATTGGTCCACTTAAGGAGGCCTGAAGGAGACCCAGGCTGACCTTGATGAGGCACTGCGGGACGTGTCTCAATCTCAAATGGGAATGACTGAGGCGCTGCGGAGCTTGTCCCAGTCGCAGGTAGTCATTGCCGAGTCACTGAAGAGCATCACCCAATCACTGAGGAGCACCGCCGAGGACATTGATACCATGATGCAGGCATTGGGGAGCTGCCAAGGCTGGCAGATCCAGATGATGCAGGGGCATCTGGGCTCAATCTAGCCGCCCCGCCTTTCCGAGATGAACCCACGGGCCCTGTGGGCACCGACTGGGAGGAGGGGTGCTGGGTGGCGATCCGGACCCATCCTATGGACTGGCGCGCTGGCCACCAGCTCTCCTGAGTTCCACCCCTCTGAAGAAGCCGCGTCTCGCAGCCAGCACCCGGAACAGGGCGGCATGGCTGTGCATGTGCCGCGACAAGTGCGTCGGGCCCTCTGGCCCTAGAGCTGTCAGAGATCACCCGCCAGGGGCATTGAAAGCCACGGGACGCGATAAGGAGCTGGCTGCCTCCATCTGTGATGTGCTTCCTGGGAATACACCGAGATATACGGCTAGAGCAAGGAAGGCCAAGCACATTGAGAATCACGAGGTGGGGATTGTGCGTTGGGAGGTTTGGGGGGTGGAGGGAGGGTGGGGATAGTGGGGCAGCACCATCGGGAAAGTAGGACAGTGGTGTACACTTGTACGAGGAACATTAAAATACCCTCACCACAACCTCTGGCTCTTTGTTCCATGATTTGAGCCGGCCATCAATCCCGTGCCCCATGCCCCCCGCCCCTCTGCGCCTCCCACCCGAGACACACAGCTGCCTGGGTTTGGGGTTCATCCCTGGGTGTGGTGCTGTCTCCCACGATGTTCAGGCATAGTGTTTGTGCTTTAAGATGTGATTGGAATGCTAGGAAATGAGCCCCATATGATACATTGCTGACCCAACCATGAGGATCCACTGGGGATGTCTAAAGTGCGCAGTTAACCACGGGAGCCAATTCCCGATTAGCAATAGCCTTCAACTGCAAGGATGGTCACTGGGGCAGACGGGCAGGGGCTAGGTTTGTCCCCGGAACGAGAACACGTGGTCCAAGGGTTGGCATGGTGGACCCGCGCACGTCTGACACCCCCCCCCCCCCCCCCCCCCCCCCCCGCCTCGATAACCCAATCAGGGCTGCACCCCCTTTTTGCACTTAGTGCTTAAGTGGTGATAATTGGTTTCTCACTTCACGTGATCCCAATTTTGCCTGCGGGAGTGGGCCGGTTGCATCGCTAACGATTTGACGCCCAGCATGGTTCTCATTTTCAGCCTCTCCCGCTATTCACTCGAGCTCAACATGGCTGGTGAATCGCACTCAACGTTTTAAATCTGGATGACTCTTTGTCAAAGCTTGGGAGAATATTTATTGCCTGGTTTAAAATGAATTTATTGTTAACTCGACAAATTATTTCCTTGTTTCTTATTTCTGCCCAAAAGTTACTCAACTGTAGCAGTTTTGCTGCCCGAGGTCAGTTTAAAGTGTCAACGTTGCTTCATAGTTAGAGTAATTTACAGCATAGAAGGAGACCATTGGGTCTCAGCTGGCTCCCTGTGGAGCAGTACAGTTAATCCATCTCCCCTGTTCGATCCCCATGGGCAGGTTTATTCCATTCAAGTACCCGTCCAATCTCCTTCAGAAATCATTGATTGTTTCTAGTTCCACCATCCTCATGGGCAGCAAGTTCCAGGTCTTTACCATTTCCTGTGCTGAAAAGTTTTCTCTCTCATTCCCCCGCAACTCTTGCTCAAAACCTTTCATTTGTGTCTCCTAGTCCTTGTTCTGGCAGTTGATGGAAATGCTTTTTCCTTGTCTACCTTATCCAAACCTGTCATTATCTCGTTTATTATTATTAAATTTGCCCTCAGTCCCCTTTGTTCTAAAGAGAACAACTTCATTTTTTCAAACCTAAACCTGTAACTAAAATAGCCCATCCCTGGAACCATTCTGGTGAATCTAATTCACGTCCTCTCAAAGACCTTACACATTTCCTCAAATGTGATGACCAGAATGGAATGCAGTACTCTAGTTCAGTGAAAATGCTCCCTCTTCTGGCTCAGAATGTCATTGGTTCAATCCCTGTTGCTGAGATGTAAACATATAGGGCAGAATTCTCTTTCGGCTGACTCCGGAATCGGGAAAAGTGGTTGGATGGAGAATTGATCCTGAAATTGTGGCGGGCACTGGTTTCACGCCAAATTGGAATTCTCCGTCGCCTCGACAGCGGCATCAATGCGTTCCAGACCGCACGTACAGTGAACACCCTGGGCAAATCATTAGCGGAACTGACCCGGTATTCTCTGCGGCCTCCGCGATTCTCCCCCTCCTCTGGGCGAACTCCCGACAACAAAGTTCACTTGTGCTTTTAAAAATTGTGAAACTGCGCCAATGCTGATGAGGGAGAGAGGAGGTAGGACACGCAGAGGCACGAGAGTGGGCTGCTGGGCTGGACACTGACTGTGGTGGGGGTGGGGCTCTGTGGGGAGTGGAGGTTAACAGGGAAATGAACGACCCCGAAGGTTAAAAGGCTGTTCTTGGAGCACAGTCGGCCGGGGGGGGGGGGCTGCCGCTGCCGCTGCCGAATTTATGTAGATATTACTGGGCAGCTAATGTGGCAATGATTCGGAAATGGGTAATGGAGGGAGAGGGGGCAGCGTGGAAAAGACTAGAGGCGGCGTCATGTGTAGGTACTAGCCTGGGGGCACTGGTGACGGCACTATTTCCGCTAGCGCCGACACGGTACACCACGAGCCCGGTGGTGGCGGCATCATTGAGGATCTGGGGGCAGTGGAGACAGCAATGGGGGGAGGTAGGGGCCTTAATCTGGCCCCCGATATGGAACAACCATAGGTTTGCACCGAGCAGGATGGATGGCGGATTCCTAAATTGGCATCGGGCGGGAATTAAAAGGATGGGGGACTTATTCATTGATGGGACTTTTGCCAGTCTGAGGACGCTGGAGGAGAAATTTGGGTTACCCCCCGGGAAATGCCTTCAGGTATATGCAGGTTAGGGCGTTTGTGAGGAGGCAGGTAGGGGAATTCCCACTGCGGCCTGCCCGGAGGATGCAGGAAAGGGTGATTTTGGGGCGTGTCGGTCGGAGGGGGCAAGGTCTCGGCGATATACCAGGAGCTGCAGGAGGCGGAGGAAGCCTCGGTGGAGGCGCTGAAGGGCAAGTGGGAGGAGGAGCTGGGTGAGGGCCTGTGGGCTGACGCCCTGGGCAGGGTTAATTCCTCCTCGTCTTGCGCCAGGCTCAATCTGATCCAGTTTAAAGTGGTGCACAGGACGCATATGACAGGAGCGAGGATTTGTATGTTTTCTGGGGTGGAGGACAGGTGTGTGAGGTGTTCGGGGAGCCCAGCAAACCACGCCCATATGTTCTGGGCCTGTCCAGCACTTGCTGGGTTTTGGAGGGGCTTCGCAAAGGCTATGTCCAAGGGGAATAGCAATATTTGGGGTGTCACGAGCCGGGAATGCAGGAGCCGAAAGAGGCCGGAGAAGGATCTTACTAATGTGGAGGGACGCAAAGCCCCCCAAGCGTGGAAGCTTGGGTCAATGACATTGTGGGGTTTCTCAGGTTGGAGAAGATAAAGTTTGCCTTGCGAGGGTCTGTGCAGGGGTTCTCCAGGCGGTGGCAACCGTTCCTTGACTTTCTCGCGGAACGTTGGGTGGAGGTCAGCAGCAGCAGCAACCCGGTGGGGTGGGTTTTCTTGTTTTGGTTTATGTAAGGGGTGTTTGCCCCATTTTGTTCTTAATTTGTTAAATCGTTTAAGGGTTAGAGGATTAAGTTGCTTTGTTTGTTGGCGTATTGCCCTTTCTATTTTTTCTTTTGTATATTTTCTTTCCTTTTTGGAGTGTTTTGTAAATATTATTGAAAAACTTGAATAAACATATTTTAAAAAAACAACAGGGAAATGAACTGTGGGGCTGGGATGACCTCTTGCGGGACTGGGGCGGTGTCCAGGCACGGCAGCCATTGCTGCAGCCTGCAAGGTAGCCATCTTGCTGTGCACTACACTGACCACCCACCTTGGACCCTGGTTCTGCAGCGTGAAGCCGGCTGTATGGGGCATCAGGTGGTCCACCCAGGGCAGCGCCCACTGTAGCCCCTATGGGGATGCCGGATGGGTGCTGTGGAGTGTATCACTGGGCATGGGCAGCGTCAGCCGACGGAACCCCTGGAATCAGGGAAACGGGTGACAGGGCCAGAGGCCCCCATGGTCCTGGTCATTGATGGGGCCGAGGGTGTGGGGTGGGAGGGGGGGAGATATGCGGGCGGAAAGCCCGTACTGCCAACCGGGTGCACCATGTAGCCTGTTGTACCTGGCTGGCACAGGGGTACGCACCATTCTAACATGTCAGCCTTTCAGCCCCTGCAGACAATGGATATTGGAATACAATCATCAATGGTGGCCTTCCTCATAGTCGCCACAGCTCTGGGGGCTGCCAGCTGTACGAGCTGGAGCTGCTTGAGGAGGAGGAAGCTGCAGCAGCGGAGCGTGCAGCTGCGGAACCGGAGGCAGCCACTCAGGATGGACAGCAGGCTGCCCCAACAGACTGAGGAGGAGGCGGTGCAAAGAAGTCGCTGCATGAGACTCTTGTGTATTGGCAGCACCTGTCATGCAAGGACCTGCTGGCCTGGGCTTGCCGTCGAAGAGCAGGGGGATGGTGCGATATATTTGCCAAATCTTCGTGCACCTTGATCTGCGGGAGAATGGGGGAAGATACCGCTCCCGGTGGCCTTCAACGTAACGGTCGCCCTGAACCTCAATGCCATGGGGTCGTTCCAGATGCCGAGTGAGGACCTGTCCGGGATCTCTCAGCACACAGGTGCATCTGCGCCATCACCCAATACATCAGTTTCAATGTGGACCGAGCCCACAGGATGTCCGGGCAGCAGGGTTCGCTGCCATCGCCGTTATGTCCCGGGTCCAGTGATGGTTGACGGGATGCATGGTCGCCCTACGAGCACCTGCAGGTGACAGGTCGCTCTACACAAACCGAAAGTGGTTCCATTCGATGAATGTGCAGCTGATATGTGATCATCAGATGCGCATTATGCACAACTGTGGCCGATATCTGGGCAGTGCACTCGCCGCCTTCATCCTGGCACATTGGACGATTCCCGGTCTCTTCGAGCCACCCCCACCGGCGGCTGGTGGGTGACTCCTGGGCAACAGTGGTTATCAACTGGGGTTGTGGCTGATGTCACCTATCCGAAGGCCACCGACTGATGTGGAGACCCGCTACAACAAAGCCCATGCAGCGACCCAGGGGCGTGATCGAGCGTTGTTTTGGCATCCTGAAGATACAGTTCAGCTGCCTGGACCACTCTGGAGGGGCCCTGCAGTATGGCACTGAGAGGGTCACCCATATAATGGTGGCCTGCTGCATCTTCCACAACATCGCCCAGCAGAGTGGCGACATGCTGGCAGATGAACGGCAGTCCTCGACCGACAAGAAGGATGTGGGGGACGGGACAAGTATGGGCAGGACGTGGGGGCCCAGGCTGCACAACTTGTGCGCCAGGACCAGCACACACAGGACACTCTGATCACCTCGAGGTTCACCGACTAGGTGGGGGACTGATCAGGAGCAAGGATCGTGAGGTGGTGTGGGGATGGTGTTGGGGGGGGGGGTTTGACACACGGGGCACGGGGAACCGCAACTCAGCAGGGTCTCGCTTCCTCGCCCGCAGCCGATCTCCACCCCCAGCAACTTCCTTTTCTCAGGGCAGCCAACCATGTCCAGGGCCCGCTGCTCTGCTATGGTGAGGGGCTGCACATCCGGCGGTCCCCCTCCAGTCTTCCCCTGCTCCCTGCGCTTGTGTGCGGCCTTCCCCTGGGGGGTGGGGAACAAGTATCGCACAGTGTTAGACAGTCTGACCCATGCAGCCCAGGGGGTGGGTAGATGGTGGCTTCAGTGGCCTGGGCACCCGGCCATGGCGACCGGTATGCATGCCAACATGTGATGTGGGGTGCCCTCCTGGTGGGGAGGGTGTGTGGGACAAGGCTTGGTGCCAGGGGCACAGTGCTGCCTACACACCCTGGCTGCCCTGAGCAGGTTGTGCAGTTTCTTCTGGCACTGCAGTCCGGTCCAGACGGTGTTGCTCATGGCGCTGACCGCCTCTGTCACATGCGAACAGTGGCGACTGGCGGCGTTCTTCCTTGGACGGGGTACAGGGTGACCTGCCTCTCCTCCACGGCCTCTAGGAAAGTCTCGAGCTCGGCGACTGTAAATCGTGGGGCCGTGCATCTTGCTGCCATTTTGTGTGGGGAGTGAAGTGTGTATATGCGGCTGCAGCTTGTCAGCCTCCTGAGTGTCAATCATGAACCCGGCGAATCCCACAACGTTTCTCATTCGAATCGATTGTGTTCCACATGGCGCCGGTGCTAGTCCCTCAACGGTGCTGAATGAGTCCAGGTGCGGCACCAGTTTTGTTGTCGTGGAAGTCCACAAATCCTGCCCAGGGGTCAACACTTAGTGTTAGGAACGGATAATCCCACCGATAGCCTAGTCTGACACTTGAGTACACAACTGAATGAGTGTTTCTCAGCCAGGTGGTTTGTCTTTTGGATAGAACTTTAAACCAAGGCCCCATCTGCCTCTGCAGGTGGATGGAAAAGATCCGCTGCGTTATTTAATAAGGGCGCTCGATTTCTTCTGATATCATGGAGGATATTTCTGGTGCCTGCTACAGCCATTTTGCCAGCCTTTTTGCAGCTGAAGGCGTCACCAATGGGCTGGGAAAATCCAGCCCACAATTGCATGTTCTGTATCTCTGTTTTATCTCTTACTGAGTCAATTCCTATTAAATAATCTTCTGCTAAGTTACCAGACTGGCGTAATGAACTGTGAATCTACAAACTGAAGCAATCTGTTCTGAAGTAGCTCGTCAATTGTGTTTTATTTTGGAAGTTATAAATTATAATTATGTATTCTCACACTGCAGTATATCATCATCATGTGAATAGCAAAACTAGAGGACTTAAACAAAAGCTAATATTTGAAATAATACTCCATATAATCTGTGCTACTTAAACTATTAACAATTATGCTGAAAATGTGGCTCAAGGATTGCAGTTACTCAATTTTTATGCTTAATTGTCATCAGGCATAAAATTATGCTTCTGTTGATAAGGACACTCATAACAATATGACTGTTGCACTGCATTTCTCGCTAAATATGTGACAAAGTTGAGCGCATTCTTAATGCTTATTACTCGTGAACTTAAAACATGTATCTGGCCAATTATTACAAAGCAGATCCCATTAACTTTATTTTGTATTGTTGAAAAAATAGACACGTTGAAACTTTTCGGCTTGAACTCATCAGGACAGTTAACAAGAATACCAGTCATCATGGAAACAACAATTTATACCCCATGAATAGAGATTGCTGATTGGTTTGCAAGTGGATTTTGATTGGTAGAGGCGTTGCCATGGAGAATGAACCAGATACAATTATTTTTTTAAATTTCGAGTACCCAATTCTTTTTTTCCAATTAAGGGGCAATTTAGTGTGGCCAATCCACCTACCCTACACATCCTTGGGTTGTGGGGGTGAGACCCACGAAAGCAGACACAATTATGCATGCTGGAAGCTATATATATGCATTCGCTGAGCCCTATCCTTTGCAGACAGAAGGAGCATGCCCACACATTTCACCTTTTTCAAACTAAACACAGATTCCTGGGACTACACTCACTGGTTCATTCCACATGGCAATGCCTTGATCAATCAGCATCGACCTGTTTGGTTTGCATTTGAAAAAAGCTTGGCAGTTAACTGTTCCTTGGTGTATTCTCCTTGGCAATGATTCTATTGATCAGAGTTCGCTTGCCAGCCAATCAGCACTGACTTCTCATGCAGTATAGATTGTTGTTCCCTTTTGCTAATGGTATTCTTGCAAGCTTTCCTTTTGAGTGCAAGACGAAAAGCTTCGCCAGCATGTCTCATATTTTCAGCAATACTCAAGTTCTGCATTGCCAAATAACTGTTTATTTATCATTTCCAATATTTTAAACCTCTTACATTAGGAACAGAAATCACATTTAAGCAATGGGTGGCCAATAGACACATATGTTTTGTTTGTTTAATTTGATAGAGCCGTGATATGACTCTTGAAACCTTTTAATGTGTTATTCATCATAAACCCACACAAAAGATTTTTCCCCCTATTGCTGTGTGGTTTGCAATGTTCAACACACCTGTTAGCATTATGTAGATAAGTGTTTTGTTCTGGATGAATAATGCTGCATTTCTTGTATGTTTGCACTACTAAAATGTTAGACATATAAAAATTGAGGATAGACCTGTCAGGCAAACAAAGGTTGTTTTAAGGGATTTATAGGTGTATTGGTATATCTTGGCAATAAGGTTTTAAGTGTGTTTAATTTAATGTTTCTGTGCTTGGATAAAACCTATAGTTAGATTCATGCTGGACGAAGGTCTTTGTATGTATGGGGGTTGGTTTCAATTCCAGCTGTGATTCTATTGTGTTTAGAGAGGGTTACAGTGTGGAAGAATAAATAAGGGGCATAAGCAGTGGAGCGTTGCTTAGCACCTGGATGCTCTTTTAAGGTAGGAAAGCCTTTATGTTTTAGTTTTAGCTGGATATATTGTATGAGGAGTGAATATCAACTCTCAGAAGAGAGAATAGACAGGACGGGAGCTGCAAAGAGGCAGGCTTACTAAAGACCCAGTTACTATCCTGATAATCAGGGAATTGGGACAGAAAGAATGTCTTCAGACACCTGAAGTTAAGAGAACAAGAGACCAAGGTAATGTTCAGAAAAAAAATCAAGAGTAAACAAAGTGTTATGAGTTAAAGAGACAATGGCAGTAACCAGATTTAAAGTGGGACAGCAGACTTTAGCGGTAAATCAAAAGTTGATGCCATTTTAATAGTCTGGGAGTCAAGAGTTAAAGCAATTGTGGAACAGTTTGTACAGCAGTCAAGGCAAACAAATTCAAAAGGGAGTGCTGTTAAACCTGGACTGGATTGGTTGTTAAAAGTGGAACGGAATGTTTGTTTAAAAGAATCATCTGGAAAATTCTGAATGGATTTTGGAATGAAAACAGCAGATGGAAAGCGTTATTGTGAGATTTTAAAGTGTGTTTTTGAGGAATGGAGTTTGGAAACTCTCATGACAATCATCTGGGGGATTCTGAAGAAAAATCCAACTTGGTTCAGAGCGGAGTGTGGGTATTGGTTGTGCGTAAAGGGACTTTGTGTTAACGAGAGCATTATAGTTTAAGAAGTACTTTATAATCTGTGTCTGTGCGTAATTGTTAAGATAAGGTGGAGTAAATGAATATTGTATCACAATCCAATTTTTTCACATTTAATAATGTTTTTTTCTTGTCAAAACTAATTAGCGGTCCTGTGACTCTGTTCCTCAATGCTTTATAAAACAAAAGTAAAAGTTATGGTCGTTTGAGTAGGGTTCCGTTCGGGAACCTTCCCATCCAGTTATAACATCAACTGGGATCGTAATAGATCTGATAAAATTAAAAAAACCATGCAGCAAATACAACATGGTGAAAAGGCATCATATTGCATGAATTAACAAACATCAGGGAGGAGAAAGTTAAGCACTGGATAGAGACATGAGGTAAGAAACCGTTTGATCAAATAACCATATAAAATTGGATGTTGGAATGGTTATTAAACATTATTACCATGTCTGTACTTTTAACAAAGTAAATAATCTAATTAAATAATTCATTTGAATCATGTAAAGTAAAACTATTCACTGTAATAGAAATGTGTGTAAAAAGCATGGAAATATTATTGCTTTAGATTATATTTTAACAAGAACATTTGGTCTACTATAGTTGAATGTAATTATTTTATGTTTACAGATGATGAAGAGAAAGTACGGCATTATATTTTTAATGACTAAACGTGGAAGTCCTGTGACATTACTCATGTGAGCCAGGGTTTTCAGGTTAACATTATGCCAAATAGGGAACTGATTTCCAGTTATTGAACTCAAATTCCATTTTTATTATAAATGTTTTGTATGAGTTCTATTGGTGATTTTAAATTCAGTTTCGTAATCCTATGCACTATTCTGCAAACATTCTAAATGAGAGGTCTTGGGAATAGTCTTGGGTTTTGAGAGTTAAGGGAACACTGCTTGTCATTGTAATTAATGGGGATGGTCCTGGGGACAGTTGACAGGAATGGGGGAAATCCAGAGCTTTTAGAGGAATCGGAAAAGTCCTAGAATTTGAGGAATGGGGATGATCCTGTTATTTGAGAATAATGAGGGAAGTCATGGAAGAATGGAGGCAATTCTGGACATCGGTGGCAACAGAGGATGGTTCTGAATTTTGACAGACTGGGATTCTGGAGTTTGACAGTGTCACAGTGGACTGCTGGAGCTTGGCATCATAGATCTTTCCTTTGACCTGATGTCCCTTATGAAAAGGAAACCATGTACTTGATAGTTCTGTTGAAGGTGGGTTGGGGGCAGGGAGTATTATTTTAGGACTCTGTCTGGATATTGACAGGACCAGAAACTTTGTTGTTTTTCATCAGCATGACAGTAGGTATCACTTTGTTGAGCTTTGGATAATTGTCTCGCTCATTCTACAAAGTGTATTTTGCAGCAGATGTTGATACTGTCTGAGTCTTTTATGAGAGTGTTCCGTTCTTCGGATCATATTAATGATTTTCTATGTGTTGAGGGAGCATAGATCACTTAGGTTGCCTTGAAAAAGCATACATGTCATGCATGTTAGCAGGGAGTTGAATTTCCTTGGCCTTCCTGGTGCAGCATCTTTCTTCTTTAATCTTCAGCTTGTGTTCTCTGGTGGATTAGTTTCTTTTCTGTGGAGTTTGCATCCTGCTGCCAGATTTTGAACAATTAATGAGTTTGTATGTTTCTGTCACACTCATCAATCCGATCTTGGTGTCTTTTATTTTAATTTAGTGCACCCAATTCATTTTTTCCAATTACGAGGCAATTTAGCGTGGCCAATCCACCTACCCTGCACATTTTTGGGTTGTGTGGGCGAAACCCACTCAAACACGGGGAGAATGTGCAAACTCCACACGGACAGTGACCCGGTGCCGGGATCAAACCTGGAGCCTTGGCGCCCTGAGGCAGCAATGCTAACCACTGTGCCATCATGCTGCCTCTCGGTCTTGGTGCCTTTTAGTGGTATATTGCAAATTCTTTGGCCTTGATGAGTGATGATGGATTTCAATGATTGCCAGTCATTTTGGACTCACTTGATGGTGTGACCATCCCTTCGTACAGTTTCCAGTGTATTTGTTCTTCAAATTGTGGTCTCATTTGACAGGCCAGAAACCTTGAACCTTTTCCTATACCTGTTGTAGCTGTTGGTTGTTTTTGGAAGATGCTCAATACTCGGTGGTCAGACTAGCATTTATTGGCCGTAATGTTAGCATGTGCGAAGTGCACATCTTTTTGATCCCTGATGTTGACGATCACATATTACAAATACTTTGATTTTTCCTGTTGCCAGGATGTGCCTTAGCTATGAGGAGAGGTTGAATAAACTTGGTTTGTTCTCACTGGAACGACGGAGGTTGAGGGGCGACCTGATAGAGGTCTACAAAATTATGCATTGACAGAGTGGATAGTCAGAGGCTTTTTCCCAGGGTAGAGGGGTCAATTACTAGGGGGCATAGGTTTAAGGTGCGAGGGGCAAGGTTTAGAGGAGATGTACGAGGCAAGTTTTTTTACACAGAGGGTAGTGGGTGCCTGGAACTCGCTGCCGGAGGAGGTGGTGGAAGCAAGGACGATAGTGACGTTTAAGGGGCATCTTGACAAATACATGAATAGGATGGGAATAGAGGGATACGGACCCCGGAAGTGCAGAAGATTTTAGTTTAGACGAGCAGCATGGTCGGCACAGGCTTGGAGGGCCGAAGGGCCTGTTCCTGTGCTGTACTTTTCTTTGTTCTTTGTTTGTTCTTTGATGTGTAGCAAAGTGTTTTGCTAGAGAGGGGTATTAGGAAGACCAAGGTTCTCTATCAACCCACACCAGACATATCAAATCTAATATCTTTCATTGGGATTCATGGTGAAGAGCTAGAAAATGTTCCTCATTTTCCATATCTTGGATGGTATCTATCTCAAATTGATGAAGGAGTAGACCGCTGAATCCAGTGTCCTAGCTCGGCCTATGGTAAATTATGTACTCTGGTTTTATGAGGCAGTGATTTTCCTCCATGCTTTTTTTATGGTATTGAAGCTTGGACAACTTGTAGATGCTGTATCAAAGCCCTAAAACAACATAATAAAAGTTATCTTAAAAGGATGTTGTGAATCAAGTGAGGGAACAAAACTAACATGAACCTCCTCCAAGATTGCCAATAATGGAGGCCATGATAATCTCACATCACTGAGATAGGCAGGACATGCCATCAGAATGCCTGACTCAAGATTACCCAAACAGGTGCTCTATCCAGATGTCTGTTCACAGAAGAGCCACAAGGGACCTTTCAAAGAAAATCTCAAAGTTTCTATGATGGTCTGCTTTGATAACGTGAACATATGGGAAACAAGTGACCAAAATGATGCTTCATCATCGAAAAAGGTAACAAGACCTTCTAATCAACAAGAGCAACAACTGACAAATGAGGAGGGTAGCTGCTCGAGCTTAGAATTAGCCGTCACCTCTACCACCTGACAACCAGTATCTTCACTGTGGGAGAGCCAGCAAGGCTAATGTAATGACCTCCAATTGGCATTATTGGTTGGCCAATTGGAGTATCAGCTCCCTCAATGATAGCTCATTGAGAGGGCCCATATAAGCACCTGTGTTTGCTTTGTGAGGCAGTCTTAAGTTGACTGGGATGCTAGCAGCACTGGTCGGAGCTGTTCTTGTCTGTAAGTTATTGCAAATAAATACTGGAGTGGTGACGGAAACCCTGCCTCCTGTGGATTATTACAGCTAACAAAGGGCTCGTGAGCCATGTGCAAACCCACCACCAACACTGATATCTCACAACCATCTGCAAGGAAGAATGATCCTCAACACAATTGATTGCCAATGATGCTGGAGGGCAGAACTGAGCTTCTGGGAAGGTTGGCGCGGGGGGCGGGGGGGTTGTCAGAAAAACAGAGGTTATTTTAAGGGATTTATATTTGAATATTAGAAATAGGAAATAGGTTTAAATGGGTTTAGTTTAGTGTCTCTATGTAAGGAAGGTTAAACCTATAGTTAGATTCTGGCCAGACAAAGGTGTTAGTATGTGTGGGGGTTTGGTCAGCCCAAACTATGCTTCTATTGTGCTTGGAGAAGGTTCTAGTGTGAAAGGTAACAAGCTGGGAGAAGTATAAAGTCATTGCTTAATAACGAAGGCACCTTTAGAATAGGAATGCTTTTGGAACAAGCAAGCAAGAGGGTGAACAGTTCTTAGCTCTGCGAGAAGCAGGAAAGTCATACAATGGAGTTAGGTGACCTGGAAAAGAAGAGTTGAGGTTGGCTGCAGACAAACCACACACCTGAAGCAATTATAAGGTTTGGTGTCTTTATTTCTGATGTTTGAAGCAATAATATTCTGTTACGTACTGGTTACCTGAGTCTCTGTAGAATTTTGGATGCATGTTGCAATTCAAGATAAAAGGAGCCTGAAAGAGGAGGTGAATACTTGGTGCTGGATTCCTTGTTAAAAAAGTGGAGCAGAAACTTTGCATGAAAGGATAATTGGAAAAACTGGAATGGATTCTTCGTACAAACAGCTGGTGTAAATCATTGTTTGAAAGAAGATTTTAAAACATGACTTTTTGGGAGTGGAGTTTGGAAACACTCCAGTGACAATCATCTGGTGATTCGGAGTGGGGTGTTATTTATGAAAACTATACATTTATGAAGCTCCGGGGCGGGGTAAAGGAGTATTATACTATAATTAAACTTTTCCTGTTTAATGCATGTTTTTTTTCTTGTTAAAAACTATGCAGTAATCCTGTGACTATGTTCCTCTATATTTTCTAAAGCAAAGTAAAAGTTACAAACCGTTGAACCACGATTCCATTCTGGAATCTTCCCGCCCGGTAGAAACACCAACTGGGATCATAGCATGTTGTAATATGTAAATTTTTGACTCGTCGGTGAATCTTCAGGTTAGAAATTCAACTCGCTGTCAATTTGGTCCTGATGTAAAATTGCGTTAGATTGATAAATTCTTATTGATTTCTGCAGCACCAAACTGTGTTGAAGAGTGTGCTGGGTACCATATTGACTTGCATGACTTTTATCGTCTAACTTCATCGAAGTTATCTAAAATTAAAGACTTGCGTTTATATAGGGCCTTTAATGACCACCGGATCTCAAAGTGCATTGCAGCAAATTAAGTACTTTTGAATTGTGGTCATTGAGGATCCTCTGCCAAACTGAACTTTTGGAGCTGTGTAGTCGTTTGTTTGACAATCTGCCAACAAATTATTGATGGAAAATTTCAAAGGAGGTTGTACCAGAATTATTTAATTCTGCTAAATCTGCTACAGTCAGGTGAGGTTTTGGTTAGTTGCTCATGATCAGTAAGCATCTAGTCTATGAAAATTTAAATGCTATAAATATAAAGTAGTCACTAATAATTCCATTAAGTAAGAAGGAGAAATGTCTTCATGTAAAAGTTTAGAGTGTGGAACTTTCTATCTCATGGGATAGTTAAGCTGAACAGCATAGGTATGTTTATTTATTTTTTAATAAATTTAGAGTACCCAATTCATTTTTCCAATTAAGGGGCAATTTAGCATGGCCAATTCACCTACCCTGCACATTTTTGGGTTGTGGGGATGAAACCCACGCAAACACGGGGAGAATGTGCAAACACCACACCGACAGTGACCCAGAGCCGGGATCGAACCTGGGACCTCAGCGCCGTGAGGCAGCAGGGCTAACCCACTGTGCTACCGTGCTGCCACAGCATAGGTATGTTTAATGGAAGCTGGATAATTCGATGAGGGAGAAAAGAATAGAAGGATACAATGATGACGCAGGTAGATAAATTACGGTGATATCTGCTTTGGGGGATTGGTCTTGGTCAGGGACCCTCTCGGGGTTTATTGGGCTTGTTTGGGGGGCTGAAGCAT
Organism: Scyliorhinus torazame; assembly: GCF_047496885.1. Classification (NCBI taxonomy): domain Eukaryota; kingdom Metazoa; phylum Chordata; class Chondrichthyes; order Carcharhiniformes; family Scyliorhinidae; genus Scyliorhinus; species Scyliorhinus torazame. The sequence continues at coordinate 30,821,119 of NC_092727.1, forward strand.
TCCAGATTGGGGGTTGCCCCTCGGCCAGGGTGGCATGAGGGTGGGGGGGGGGGGGGGGGGGGGGGGGGGGGATGATGAGGGTCTTTTTGTCTGTGAGGCCTTCAGCCCATATTTAAATACTGTGGAGACACATAACAGGGGCAACTAGAGCTGCTTGACCTACCAAAAACATCCAAGACAGACCCTGCGCTGGATTATCCCAAAATGAGACTATGTCCCCCATGCTGGCGTAGAAATGGTGGAGTTTTACTCCAGAAGTTCCTACAAATAAGTTCAACGATTCGACCCAGAGTGAATCTTGCAGCTTTTGCTGCAGATACGGGCTCCCGCACTTCCGGGTCAGAGGCCACGCATGCACGCGGCGGAGGCCTGCAGCGGTCATGCTGTGCTCCACGGCACACTCTCACCGCGGAGCAACACCGAAGAAAGAGACCCCCCAATCGGCCGTGCGCCCGAGCCTCAAACCCCGCACATTTAATCGCCGGCCGCCTAGATGCGCCCCCCCCCCCCCAGTCTCCAATCCACCCACCTCCAACCAGGGGGGCCATGGACTGAGTCCGCAGCCACCACGCGAGCATCCCAATCGGCAATAGTTGGTTAGTTTCACGCCGTCGGGAGTGGAGGATTGCTGAGCGGGCCTCTGGTAATGGCCCCCCAGTGGCGTGGCGTACTCCACTGTGGCGGCGATTCTTGATGCGTGGAAAATCGCCGAACCTACACCGGGCCCAATTACGGCGTCAAACTGGATTCTGCGCCCCGGCCCCGATTTCGGTGTCGGGCTGAGGAGAATCCAGAAATGTCTCTCTGGAGCTGATGCCCCTGTAAGAAGACAGCTTTTATATCTATAGATTTGCATTCCCATACCTTTGTGGCTAACAGAGGTAAAAAGATCTTTAAAATAATCTTACCTGCCGTAGGTGAATCTACCCTTAAATCCTGATGTTCTAAGTTTTCTTCAAATCCCCTCGCCACGAGCCTGGCCTTTGCCTTATAAGTTCCATCCGGAAGAACCTTTTCCATGCAAATCCACCTGTGGTATAGAGTTCTTTGTCCCTCTCCCGTACTTCCGTGTATACCCCAAATTCACTCCAACTATGCAGTTGTTGCTGTTTGGCATCTTTGATAACTTTTTCATCTAATTATTGGAAGCCACCAAAATCTCACGTGCATGTGGGCTTCTACTCCTATTAGTATTTGTAGTCTTACTCCTGTTCCGAGACCTTGATAAACTACGTCCCCTCTTCCGCCTGGTATCTGGTTCTGTACTGCTACTGCTGTGGCATGTCCTTTCAATAGTTCTCGACCTTTCCCTGCGGACCTGTTCACCATCCGATGTACTATCTGAACTGGCACTGCGTTTCTGTGCCTTCCATTTTTTTTTTTTTATTAAATATTTTATTGAAAATTTTTGGTCAACCAACACAGTACATTGTGCATCCTTTACACAATATTATAACAACACAAATAACAATGATCTATTTTATAAACAAAAAAATGAATAAATAATAAATAACAAAAATGAAAACTAGCCCTAATTGGCAACTGCCTTGTCACAAGTGACACTCTCCAAAAATATAATTTAACAGTCCAATATATAATTATCTGTAGCAACGACCTATACATAGTATACAGTATATATTAACAACCCTGAGAGTCCTTCTGGTTCCTCCCCCCCCCCCCCCCCCCCCCCCCCCGATCCTGGGCTGCTGCTGCTGCCTTCTTTTTCCCATTCCGTCTATCTTTCTGCGAGGTATTCGACGAACGGTTGCCACCGCCTGGTGAACCCTTGAGCCGACCCCCTGAGGACGAACTTAATCCGCTCTAGCTTTATGAGCCCCGCCATGTCATTTATCCAGGTCTCCACCCCCGGGGGCTTGGCTTCTTTCCACATTAGCAATATCCTGCGCCGGGCTACTAGGGACGCAAAGGCCAAAACATCGGCCTCTCTCGCCTCCTGCACTCCCGGCTCTTGTGCAACCCCAAATATAGCCGACCCCCAGCTTGGTTCGACCCGGACTCCTGCTACTTTTGAAAGCACCTTTGTCACCCCCATCCAAAACCTCTGTAGTGCCGGGCATGACCAAAACATATGGGTATGATTCGCTGGGCTTCTCGAGCACCTCGCACACCTATCCTCCACCCCAAAAAATTTACTGAGCCGTGCTCCAGTCATATGTCCCCTGTGTAATACCTTAAACTGAATCAGGCTTAGCCTGGCACACGAGGACGACGAGTTTACCCTGCTTAGGGCATCTGCCCACAGCCCCTCCTCGATCTCCTCCCCCAGCTCTTCTTCCCATTTCCCTTTTAGTTCATCTACCATAGTCTCCCCTTCGTCCCTCATTTCCCTATATATATCTGACACCTTACCATCCCCCACCCATGTCTTTGAGATCACTCTGTCCTGCACCTCTTGTGTCGTGAGCTGTGGGAATTCCCTCACCTGTTGCCTCGCAAAAGCCCTCAGTTGCATATACCTGAATGCATTCCCTTGGGGCAACCCATATTTCTCGGTCAGCGCTCCCAGACTCGCGAACTTCCCATCCACAAACAGATCTTTCAGTTGCGTTATTCCTGCTCTTTGCCACATTCCATATCCCCCATCCATTCCCCCCGGGGCAAACCTATGGTTGTTTCTTATCGGGGACCCCCCCAAGGCTCCAGTCTTTCCCCTATGCCGTCTCCACTGTCCCCAAATCTTCAGTGTAGCCACCACCACCGGGCTTGTGGTGTAGTTCCTCGGTGAGAACGGCAATGGGGCTGTCACCATAGCCTGTAGGCTAGTCCCCCTACAGGACGCCCTCTCTAATCTCTTCCACGCCGCTCCCTCCTCCTCTCCCATCCACGTACTCACCATTGAAATATTAGCGGCCCAATAATACTCACTTAGGCTCGGTAGTGCCAGCCCCCCCCTATCCCTGCTACGCTGTAAGAATCCCTTCCTCACTCTCGGGGTCTTCCCGGCCCACACAAAACCCATGATGCTCTTTTCAATCCTTTAAAAAAAAAAAAAAAAAAGCCTTCGTGATCACCACCGGGAGGCACTGAAACACAAAGAGGAATCTCGGGAGGACCACCATCTTAACCGCCTGCACCCTCCCTGCCATTGACAGGGATACCATATCCCATCTCTTGAAATCCTCCTCCATCTGTTCCACCAACCGCGTTAAATTTAACCTGTGCAATGTGCCCCAATTCTTAGCTATCTGGATCCCCAGGTAACGAAAGTCCCTTGTTACCTTCCTCAGCGGTAGGTCCTCTATTTCTCTACTCTGCTCCCCTGGATGCACCACAAACAACTCACTTTTCCCCATGTTCAATTTATACCCTGAAAAATCCCCAAACTCCCCAAGTATCCGCATTATTTCTGGCATCCCCTCCGCCGGGTCCGCCACGTATAGTAGCAAATCGTCCGCATACAAAGATACCCGGTGCTCTTCTCCTCCCCTAAGTACTCCCCTCCACTTCTTGGATCCCCTCAACGCTATCACCAGGGGCTCAATCGCCAGTGCAAACAATAATGGGGACAGAGGGCATCCCTGCCTTGTCCCTCTATGGAGCCGAAAATATGCAGATCCCCGTCCATTCGTGACCACGCTCGCCACTGCGGCCCTATACAACAGCTGCACCCATCTAACATACCCCTCTCCAAAACCAAATCTCCTCAACACCTCCCACAAATAATCCCACTCCACTCTATCAAATGCTTTCTCGGCATCCATCGCCACTACTATCTCCGTTTCTCCCTCTGGTGGGGCCATCATCATTACCCCTAACAACCTCCGTATATTCGTGTTCAGCTGTCTCCCCTTCACAAACCCAGTTTGGTCCTCGTGGACCACCCCCGGGACACATTCCTCTATTCTCATTGCCATTACCTTGGCCAGGACCTTGGCATCTACATTTAGGAGGGAAATAGGTCTATAGGACCCGCATTGTAGCGGGTCCTTTTCTTTCTTTAAGAGAAGCGATATCGTTGCTTCAGACATAGTCAGGGGCAGTTGTCCCCTTTCCTTTGCCTCATTAAAGGTCCTCGTCAGTACCGGGGCGAGCAACTCCACATATTTTCTATAGAATTCGACTGGAATCCATCCGGTCCCGGGGCCTTTCCCGCCTGCATGCTCCTAATTCCTTTCACCACTTCTTCTACCTCGATCTGTGCTCCCAGTCCCACCCTTTCCTGCTCTTCCACCTTGGGAAATTCCAGCCGATCCAAGAAGCCCATCATTCTCTCCCTCCCATCCGGGGGTTGAGCTTCATATAATTTTTTATAAAATGTCTTGAACACTCCATTCACTCTCTCCGCTCCCCGCTCCATCTCTCCTTCCTCATCCCTCACTCCCCCTATTTCCCTCGCTGCTCCCCTTTTCCTCAATTGGTGTGCCAGCAACCTGCTCGCCTTCTCCCCATATTCGTACTGTACACCCTGTGCCTTCCTCCATTGTGCCTCTGCAGTGCCTGTAGTCAGCAAGTCAAATTCTACATGTAGCCTTTGCCTTTCCCTGTACAGTCCCTCCTCCGGTGCTTCCGCATATTGTCTGTCCACCCTCAAAAGTTCTTGCAGCAACCGCTCCCGTTCCTTACTCTCCTGCTTCCCTTTATGTGCCCTTATTGATATCAGCTCCCCTCTAACCACCGCCTTCAACGCCTCCCAGACCACCCCCACCTGGACCTCCCCATTATCATTGAGTTCCAAGTACTTTTCAATGCACCCCCTCACCCTTAGACACACCCCCTCATCTGCCATTAGTCCCATGTCCATTCTCCAGGGTGGGCGCCCTCCTGTTTCCTCCCCTATCTCCAAGTCCACCCAGTGTGGAGCGTGATCCGAAATGGCTATAGCCGTATACTCCGTTTCCCTCACCTTCGGGATCAATGCCCTACCCAGCACAAAAAAGTCTATTCGCGAGTAGACTTTATGGACATAGGAGAAAAACGAGAACTCCTTACTCCTAGGTCTGCTAAATCTCCACGGGTCTACACCTCCCATCTGCTCCATAAAATCTTTAAGTACCTTGGCTGCTGCCGGCCTCCTTCCAGTCCTGGACTTCGACCTATCCAGCCCTGGTTCCAACACCGTATTAAAATCTCCCCCCATTATCAGCTTTCCCATCTCTAGGTCCGGAATGCGTCCTAGCATCCGCCTCATAAAATTGGCATCATCCCAGTTCGGGGCATATACGTTTACCAAAACCACCGTCTCCCCCTGTAGTTTGCCACTCACCATCACGTATCTGCCCCCGTTATCCGCCACTATAGTCTTTGCCTCGAACATTACCCGCTTCCCCACTAATATAGCCGACCCCCTGTTTTTCGCATCTAGCCCCGAATGGAACACCTGCCCCACCCATCCTTTGCGTAGCCTAACCTGGTCTATCAGTTTCAGGTGCGTTTCCTGTAACATAACAACATCCGCCTTATGTTTCGTAAGGTGTGTGAGTACCCGTGCCCTCTTTATCGGCCCGTTTAGCCCTCTCACGTTCCACATGATCAGCCGGGTTGGGGGGCTTCCTACCCCCCCCCCCCCCCCCCCCCCTTGGCGATTAACATCACCTTTTTCCAGCTCCTCACCCGGTTCCCCCGGTTCCCACGCAGCTGTATCTCCCCCAGGCGGTGCCCCCCCGCCCACCCCTCCCATACCAGCTCCCCCCTCTCCCCAGCAGCAGCAACCCAGTAATTCCCCCCTCCCACCCCCCCCCGCTAGATCCCCTGCTAGCGTAATTACTCCCCCCATGTTGCTCCCAGAAGTCAGCAAACTCTGGCCGACCTCGGCTTCCCCCCGTGACCTCGGCTCGCACCGTGCGACGCCCCCTCCTTCCTGCTTCTCTATTCCCGCCATGATTATCATAGCGCGGGAACCAATCCCGCGCTTCTCCCTTGGCCCCGCCCCCAATGGCCAACGCCCCATCTCCTCCACCTCCCCTCCTCCCCCATCACCACCTGTGGAAGAGAGAAAAGTTACCACATCGCAGGATTAGTACATAAAACTCCTCTTTCCCCCCTTTTTAATCCCCCTCTTCGCCCCCCACATTCGCCCCACCACTTTGTTCAAACGTTCTTTTTAATAACCCGCTCATTCCAGTTTTTCTTCCACAATAAAAGTCCACGCTTCATCCGCCGTCTCAAAGTAGTGGTGCCTCCCTCGATATGTAACCCACAGTCTTGCCGGTTGCAGCATTCCAAATTTTATCTTCTTTTTATGAAGCACCGCCTTGGCCCGATTAAAGCTCGCCCTCCTTCTCGCCACCTCCGCACTCCAGTCTTGATAAACGCGGATCACCGCGTTCTCCCATTTACTGCTCCGAGTTTTCTTCGCCCATCTAAGGACCATTTCTCTATCCTTAAAACGGAGGAATCTCACCACTATGGCTCTGGGAATTTCTCCTGCTCTCGGTCCTCGCGCCATCACTCGGTATGCTCCCTCCACCTCCAACGGACCCGCCGGGGCCTCCGCTCCCATTAACGAGTGCAGCATCGTGCTCACATATGCCCCGACGTCCGCTCCCTCCACACCTTCAGGAAGACCAAGAATCCTCAGGTTGTTCCTCCTTGCGTTGTTTTCCAGTGCCTCCAACCTTTCCACACATCGTTTCTGATGTGCCTCCTGCGTCTCCGTCTTCACCACCAGGCCCTGTATATCGTCCTCATTCTCGGCTGCCTTTGCCTTCACGACCCGAAGCTCCCGCTCCTGGGTCTTTTGTTCCTCCTTTAGCCCTTCGATCGCCTGTAGTATCGGGGCCAACAGCTCTTTCTTCATTTCCTTTTTTATCTCTTCCACACAGCATTTCAAGAACTCTTGTTGTTCAGGGCCCCATGTTAAACTGCCACCTTCCGACGCCATCTTGGTTTTTGCTTGCCTTCCTTGCCGCTGTTCTAAAGGATCCACTGCAATCTGGCCACTCTCTCCTCCTTTTTCCATCCGTATCCAGGGGGGATTCCCTTCTGGTTTACCGCACAGTGTTTTTAGCCGTCAAAATTGCCGTTGGGGCTCCTATCAAGAGCCCAAAAGTCCGTTTCACAGGGAGCTGCCGAAACGTGCGACTCAGCTGGTCATCGCCGCACCCGGAAGTCTGTGCCTTCCATTTTTGAACTTCGTGTTCCCAATTCATTGTCTTGACTCCTTCCCCTGAATGCTGTACATTCAACCAATGTTTATACTTTCCAGTGGCCTTCCCTGCACTACTAATAACTGTTGCATCCTGCCATTGACTAGACCCTTCAGGCAAGGATGTCAATTTTGTACCAACGTTTGGCAGATGTCCTTTCGGAAAAATGGCCTGTTCTAAATCATCAGAAGTGTTGTGTTCTTCTACAGAAACCCTGTCTATATCAGTTAACTGGTCCTCATAGTTCTGTAACATGTGCGTACCAGATGACCCTGGTTCCTCGTCATGTCTGTCTCCTCTGTCTAAATTTGAACATTTTGTAATCTGTACCCATTATCCTTGATGAATGTACCCTAAGACTTTGATTGCCAAGTTGCAAAATAATTGTTTTGCCATCTATGCCGATGATCTTCCCTGGGCCTTTCCATTCATTAAAATTGTCTCACTTATAGTATACTATGTCTCCTTGCTGAAAAACGGTATTTGATGGCAGTACATTATGCCTCAAAGTTCAGCAAATTCTTTCAGAGACTTCTGCTTCCAAAAAAGCTTTTCTACTGCTATGTAATGCATTTAAATGCTCAGCAAAGGCAGAGCTAATTGTAGTCCCTTCCCAAGCTGGAGGCTGGACATCCAAAATGAACGGAATTTTAGGATTTCTACCAAACATTATTTGATAGGGACTATAGCCCCCAACCATCTGCAATGAATTCTTTGCATGCACCGCCCATGCTAAAACTGAATTTAGCTTGCAGTTTGGTCAATCTGCCAAAATTTTCAGGAGCATGTCATCTATTACCGCATGGTTTCTTTCACACACATCATTAACTAAATGGGCTTTCTGCAGCCGTATTCAGAACTGTGATATTCACGTTTTCACAGATATCCCAAAACTCAGCATTAGCAAATTCTCCCCCATTGTCCGAAAGGAATTTTGTCGGTGGGCCCATTCCTGTCCCTATCCATTTTTCCACGATTTGATCCAGAATTACTCTCTTTTCTTTACTTCGTACAATCATGATTGACTAAATCTGGTTGCTAAATCTACAAAATGCAAACTAAATATATTATTGGCTTTATCCTAGATCTTCAGGTCCATGGCCACAATGTCGTTAAAATCCCTGGCCAAAGGTAGGGTTACTATCGGTCGTGCTGGTGTCCTTCTGTACTTCCTACAAACTTCACAGCGATCACTAACCTGTTCTATTAGCTTCATATAGTCTTCATCCCTCACCCCTGCATCCTTTAATACATTTTTCAGCCTCCGAGGAGACGGATGAGCAAATTGCCTATGCAGTTTTAATACAACAAGCTTTTTATCAGCAAAAGTCCCATTTTCATTTTTGAAAAAAATATTTTTATTAAAGTTTTGCTAAATTTTTCATAATAACAATAGTAATAATCCTAACACAACAAAATAGAGTGAACATTAACATAGTGCAGAAAGAGAATATACAATAGCAATTAACTAGACGTTACCCCACATGCCTCAGTCTTCCCACACCATTCCAATGGAACACTCACCCACCCCCCCTATGGATTGCTGCTGACGTTTTAATTTTCCCCGAGAAAGTCGACGAACGGTATTAAACAGCTCAACAGCAGCAACTCTGTACACTTGGCAAAATTATTTACACACATAAGTAGGCATCGGTTTGTGGTGTTGTCCCTTGCTTCTCCCAGACGGATTTGGCTGCCGTTGTCATCTGGTGCTCACTTCCGCTTCAGCAGCCCTCCCGTCTTCCCCATTTTCTCTGTTCCTGTGGATGGCAAGTTTGTTAACGTTTCCCTGCCTCCTCCCCCCCCCCCCCCCTCCACCTCCCCGGCTCTCCTCTATTGTTCCCTGTCCCTTCCCTCTACCCCCCCGCTTCTGCCACCTCCCCCCTCCCCCCTGTGCCTTTCCTTCCTCTTAGATTTAGCTGTGCCCCCCCCCCCCCCGGTCTACCTCTCCCTCTCATGCTTTGGCTGCTTTCCCCTGGTTCCTGGTTACCTGGCTATTCTTCTGCTTGTTTGTTGGCCACAAACAGGTCCCGGAACAATTGGGTGAATGGCTCCCACGTTCTGTGGAAGCCGTCGTCTGACCCTCGGATGGCGAATTTGATTTTCTCCATTTGAAGGGATTCCGAGAGGTCGGACAGCCAGTTTGCAGCTTTGGGTGGTGCTGCTGACCGCCAGCCGAACAGGATTCTACGGCGGGCGATCAGGGAGGCAAAGGCAAGGGCGTCTGCCCTCCTCCCCAGGAATAGATCTGGCTGGTCTGAAACCCTGAAGACCACTACTTTCGGGCATGGCTCCACCCTCATCCCCACCACTTTGGACATTGTCTCGCACAAGGCTGTCCAGTACTCCACAAGTCTGGGGTAAGACCAGAACGTGTGGGTGGCCGGGCCTCCTTGACACCGTTCACATCTATCCTCCACCTCCGGGAAGAACCTACTCATACGGCTTCTTGTTAAGTGGGTTCTATGTACCACTTTAAGTTGCGTATTGCCACCGGGCTGCTGGAGTTTTTTGGGTGGGGATGGGAGTGCCACAGTGGCGAGGGCCCGGATGGAGGCCCCCCCCCCCCATACGAACGCTATGATTAGTTTGTCTCGTGCCTTGAAAAAGGCCTTGGGGATGTAGATCGGGTGGATCTGGATAGGAAGAGGTACCTGGACAGCACGTTCATTTTTATCGTCTGGACTCTCCCCGCGAGGGAGAGTGGGAGTGTGTTCCATCTTTGCACGTCCTTTTTTACTTCCTCTGTCAGATTGGTGAGGTTTCATTTGTGGATCCCTTTCCAGTCATAGGCTATTTGGATCCCCAGGTAGCGGAATTTGTGCCGTTAGTGCTGCCCCACCTACTTGTGGGTGTACCAGGACGATCTCGCTTTTGATCATGTTGAGTTTGTAGCCCGAGAAGGCGCCAGACATTTCAGGAGCGAGATGATTCCGTCCATGCTGCTTTGTGGGTCCGAAATGTAGAGGAGCAGGTCATCTGCATGGAGTGAGACTGTGTTCTCCGCTGCCTCTTTGGATCCCCCTCCAGCTTTTTGTTGCTCTGAGCGCAATTGCTAGTGGCTCGATCGCTAGAGCGAACAGCAGCGGGGACAGTGGGCATCCTTGTCTAGAGCCCCTGTGCAGCTGGAAGCATCGGGAGTTGGTGTTGTTTGTCCGTATGCTTGCCATGGGAGCGCTGTATAGGAGTTTTACCCAGGAGGTGAATCCTGTTCCAAGTCCGAACCGCTCCAGTACCTCTGAGGTATTTCCATTCGACTCTGTTGAAGGCCTTTTCTGCGTCGAGGGAGACGATCACCTCTGGTGTTCTCTCCCTGGATGGGGTTATTGTCACATTCAGCAAAAGCCTAATGTTCGAAGTAAGCTGTCTACCTTTGACAAAGCCCGTCTGGTCCTCTACGACCACCTCTGGCACGCTGTCTTCTAGCCTTTTGGCTAGAATCTTGGCTAGCATTTTTGCATCCGCGTTCAGCAGTGAGATGGGTCTCTATGACCCACATTCCGTTGGGTCTTTGTCCTTCTTGGGTATCAGCGAGATTGAGGCCTGTGCTAGCGTGGGTGGCAGTGAGCCCTTAGCCAGCGAGTCTGTGAACATCTCCCGCAGGTGCGGGGCCAGTGCTGTCACAAATTTTTTGTAGAAGTCTGCCGGGAACCCGTCTGGTCCCCGCGCCTTCCCCGCCTGCACGGAGCTGATGCTGTCCATGATCTCTTCCAGGTCCCGTTTTCTGCCCTCCCCCACGACTGGTATGTCCAGTCCACCAAAGAACCGTTTCATCCCATTGGAGGCTCTGAGGTGTACAGCCCTTGGTAAAAGGCCCTGAAGGCTTTTGTGATCTTTTCTGGTTCTGTTTCTAATGTGCCCCGAGTATCCCTGATTTGCGCAATTTCTCTGGTAACTGCCTGCTTTCTCAGCTGGTGTGCCAGCAGGCGTCTGGCTTTGTCTCCGTGTTCGTATAGGGTCCCACGTGCCTGGCGGAATTGATGCACTGCTTTCCTGGTGGAGAGCAGATCAAAGTTCCTTTGTAACTCTTTCCTCTCCGCCAGTAGCTCAACGGTCGGGGCCTCGGAGCATTTGCGGTCTACCTCCAGTATGGAGTTGACCAGCTGCTGCCCAGCCGCCCTTTCCTCCCTATCTCTTCGCGCTTTGAAAGTGATGATTTCCCCTCTTATTACTGCCTTTAGCGCTTCCCAGAACGTGGAGAGTCAGACCTCCCCGTTCTGGTTGTTCTCCATGTACTCTGCTATGGCCCGCGATATCTTTTCGTTGAAGGCCTTGTCTGCGAGTAGGGCAATGTCCAACCTCCATGTGGGGCATTGGGCCCTGCCCGTCTCCAGCCTCACGTCCATGTAGTGTGGAGCGTGGTCTGGTATCATCATTGCGGAGTATCCCACTTTGTCTATCCCCGGAAGCACCGTTTTCCCCACCACAAAGAAGTCAATTCTGGTGTATACGTTGTGTACTGGGGAGAAGAAGGAGAACTCCTTCTCCCCTGGATGGGTGAACCTCCAAGCGTCCACCGCTCCCATCTGTTCCATAAAGTGACCGAGTTCCCTTGCCATGCTTGAGGTTTTCCCCGTTTTGGGGTTTGATCTGTCAGTCGTTGGATGCTGTACACAGTTGAAATCGTGTCTCCCCCCCCCCCCCAAATGATTAGTCGGTGCGTCACTCTGTCCGGGATTTCTGCCACGGTCTTTTTGATGAAGCTCGTGTCGTCCCAGTTGGGCGCGTACACGTTAACTAGTTCTACCCTGACCATGACGTGCCATCCCCCTGGGTCCGTAACCGTCTTTGTCGCCTTAAACATCTTCCATTTGCTGATTAGTATTGCCACCCCCCTGGCCCTCGTCCCGTAGCAGGAATGGTAGGTCTGTCTCACCCAGCCCTTTCTTACCCTTTCTTACCCACAGTCGGTCCTGCTCTCTCCGGTGCGTCTCTTGGAGGAAGATTATGTTGGCCTTCATATTTCTTAAGTGGGTGAGGACTCTGGATCTTTTCACTGGGCTGTTGAGTCCCCTTACGTTCCAGGTGACTATCCTGGTGGGGGGCTTCTGTCCCCTCGCTCCTGTTGGATTAACCATATTTACCTGGTGGACGCGCCCCTGCCCTTCGGGGTTCCCCTTTGCTATGGGGCAGTCCAGGATGGCCGCTGTCACTGCTCTCTCCATGCGGTCGGGCCCCTGCACTCCGGAGTTTCCCTTCGTCCAGGGGGCACCTGACATGGCCGCCAGCTGTGCGACCGCCATGCGGGTAGCCCCCTGCACTCTGGGGTCTCCCTTCGCCCAGAGACCGTGCAGGGTGGATGCTTGCAGCGATTCCTTTTTCCGAGCCCTTGGTTGTGGCACTTTGTAGCCCTATTGTTGTTCCTTTTCTGGCCTTGTTTTGTCCCTCTGTCCCTGTGTTCCCCACCCCTCCTGGTCCCTCCCTTCCTGTGCCCCCTTCCCCCCCACCCCCGGTCCCTCCCTTTCTTCCCCTTTTCTCCCCCTCTCCCGTATATCACTCTGTTGTCCCTCTTTCCCCTGCTCCTATACCAGTTTGCTCTCCCGCCTCTGTTGAGTGGTCCCCCCCCCCCCGGGGCCTGGTGCCTCCCCCCCCCCCCCTGTTGGGGGCGTGCTGGGGCCCTGCTTTGTTGCATGTCCCCAGCGCCAGCTTTCTTGCTGGTGCGGTGTAAAGTCCCATTTTCAACTGCCATTAACACATCCTTAACAACTGTACTTGAAATATTATTTGTCAGTCATGGAATACAATAATGTCCCGACTGTGTAAGTTTGTAAGTCCACTGTCTTTCCAAAAACCTTATCCTGTTCCATATCCAGTTTCATGTATGCTTTCTTCAACGACGGTCTGCTCAGAAGCAAAGGTATCTCACTTGATACAACATCCGTGCTAATGAAATGATTCACTCTGGCAATATTGCAAGGGATCACCACTCTTTTCAGCGACTTCGGAGTATTATCATCCCCAAACCTGAAACTTGTGGAACTTTCAAATTCCTTAACCTTGTTACGATTTTGAGCATTCAAGGAGTCCAAGTAACATTTTAACCAGTCAATTCCACACACAGTAGATGTGCAGCCACTGTCCAATACAGCACAATTGAAGGATTCTGCAATCAACATCCTCATTACCGGCGTAAAACTGCTTGTTAATGGGGCAATGCCTTCTTTCTCACTATCTTTTTCCTCTTCTGACTCTTCCGTGTCATGTGTTGCTACAAACACTCTATTATAACGTGTTGGACAGTCGAAAGCATAATGGTATTGAGAGTCACATCGAAAATATCGATTCATCATGCCCCGTGCATTTCTGGGGTTCACCTTCCTATTGTAGGTTCTAACTGGGTTTCTGTCTTCATAATTTCCGGGTCCCGATCTCTTTCTATAGTCTTGGAACCTGTTTGTAGCCGTACAATTTTTCCATCCTCTTTGTAGTATATCTTCCATATTCTGCTTTATTGCAGGCTGACCTATTTGGGTCATCAGAGCCATCGGAATCGAATGTTTCCCCATGTAAAGCTTTTGTCATCTGTTCGAATAAGGTATCCTTATCAGTAAACTGAACTCCTGTCAAAACCAGGAGCCTATCCATGTTGCTCACTCTAGCACAGTCAAGTAATTTAAAGGCCAACACAGACTGGAAATTCCAGGTTGTGTTTCTGCAGCCTTTTATATAGTCTGCCAAATTCCATTATATAGTCTTCAATGGAGAAATCCTCTATTTTCTGGAACCTATCAAAATCCGACCATGCTTCATAAGCACTTAACAAGTCATCCTTTTTCTAAAACTTATCCATATAACGTAATAGAGTCTGCAGACCTTCTTCTGAGTCTAACTCTTCCAATTCCAGCTCAGAAAACACTTTGCTCCGGATTTTACTGTCATTAGGTAAAGAAAGAGCCAATGCTGACCTTGTTTTCTCTTTCCCAAGGCAATTACCTTAGTCCACATAACTACTGCACTGCTCCATTGGCCGTACGATCCCCTTTCAGAAAATAAGAGGGGTTAGTCATATCCAGCCACCTTTTATCCTAGGTTCAGCCATATAAGTTGTATCTTTCAACCCTTCACATTTGCACAGCAACCATCCGCTGCTACCATTTGTTATACGTTTAGCTGCTGTTGTATAAAGAGTCAAAGGTTCTTCTCTTTTTCCACAAACATCTTTAATTTATTTCAACAGACTCTGCACAAAACTGTAACATCACATCACCTGACACAAAGGCCATCTGATGCCCCTTTACATATCTGTGTCAATTATCGGATACTTAACATAAATGAGACAACTAATTGGAATGTCTCTTAACCCATTACTTAACACCTCTCCCATAGCGCACACCCCTCCTTCCAGAATGTAACAGAGCCCTCTTTTCAATCCTTTCATCGAATGTGGGCGTCACTGGCTAAGCCAGCATTTTGATTGCCTATCTCTAATTGCACTTGAGAAAGTGGTGGTGAGCTGCCTTCTTCAACTGCTATAGGTACACCAACAGTGCTGTAACGAAGGGAGTTCCAGGATTTTGGCCCAGTAATAGTGGAGGAACATCGATATAATTTTAAATTAGAATGGTGTGTGGCTTGGAGAGACATTTGGAAATGGTTGGTTTCCCATGCGTCTGCTGACCTTGAGCTTCGAGGTGGTAGAGTTTGTGGGTTTGGAAGGTGCTGTCGAAGGAACTGATGAGTTGCTGCAGTGCATCTTGTAAATGGTACCCACTGCTGCCACTGTCGGTAGTAGAGGTAGTGGATGTTGAAGGTAGTGGATCGGGTGCTAATTAAGCAGGCTGCTTTGGCCTGAAGGTGTTGAGATTCTTGGGTGTTGTCAGAACTGCACTCATCTAGGCTAGTGGGAGAGTATTCCATCATACATCCAAAGATGTGGATTGGCCATGCTAAATTGCCCATAATGTCCAAAATTGCCCTTAGTGTTGGGTGGGGTTACTGGATTATGGGGATAGGTGGAGATGTGGACCTTGGGTAGGGTTCTCTTTCCAAGAGCCGAATGGCCTCCTTCTGCACTGTAAATTCTATGAAATACTCTTTAACTTGTGCCTTGTCGATGGTGGACAGGTTTTGGGGAGTCAGGAGGTGAGTTACTCTTCGCAGAATTCCCAGCCTCTGACCTGCTGCTGTAGCAATTGAATCTTTATGGCTGGTCCAGTTTAGTTCCTGGTCAATGGTAATCCCCAGGATGTTGGTGGGGGATTCAGCAATGGTAATGCAATTGCATGTCAAGGGGTAGTGATTGGACTATCCCTTGATCAATCTGGTCATTGCCTGCCAGTTGTGTGTTGTGAAGGTTTCTTTCCACTTCCCAGTCCCAGTCTGAATGCTGTCCATGTCTCGCTGCTTCGTATTTGAGGGGTTGCGAATGGTGCTGAACATTGTGCAATATTTGTAAGCTTCTGCCATTGAAGCTAGTGCCCAGAATTGAAGTCATGTGGAGACAGGACCAGTCCTTGTCACTTGAGCCAAGCATGCTGACAAGGGCTGAGGATTAACTTCCTTCAGTCCTTGAGCTTGCTGATTCAGGCTACACAGGTTGTAAAGCAGCACAAATGAAAAGCTGCTATGTTATGCAAGAACTGCTGCCATTTCTCACATCTGTAGACGATTATTTGCGAGACAGACCAAAGAGCACAGAAAATTGAACAAAGCTTCTCAATCGCTGTGTTGAATTTCTGACCATACATTGAATCTATTTTAAGGTCATCTTGGGGCACCAAGACCATAAATACAAATAGTAACCGACAGATTGCCTGGTTTTAAAAAGTTTCTCTGGTAAATGGCTGCTCAGTCCTTTGAATGGATGAATAATAATCTTTATTAGTGTCACAAGTCGGCTTACATTAACACTGTAATGAAGTTAATGTGAAAATCCCATAGTCGCCACATTACGGCGCCTGTTCAGGTACACTGAAGGAGAATTCAGAATGTCCAATTCAACTAATGAGCACATCTTTCGAGACTTGTGGGAGTAAACTGGAGCAACTTGAAGGGGGACCCTGTGGTGGCAACCATCTCTGGACCAGCCCAATAAATGCAAAAGTTTTGCAACAGAACCTGTGCAATATCTAATAACATGTGATTTCCTCCTTGAAAGGGCGAACCCTTCAAGTGAAGCCACACGTGAATTAACCAACATGCAATGTAACTGAAAAATAAAAGCAGAAAAATTTGGGAACCCAGAGGAGCTCAATCAGCATGCATGGAAACAAGATTACGAGCCCAGCATAGCAAGATTACTAGCCCATTAGATAAAATATGTCACATTCTTGCCCCTCTTCAGTCCTGAAGATGTCATATTGAACTCGGAGGGTTAACGCTGTTGCTCTCTCCACAGATGCTGCGAGACCTGCTGTGCTTCTACAGCACTTTCTGTTTTCATACTAGCCCATCAATTTGGTTTCTCAATTAGAAAAATTACAGGACTATGTTGCATGATTCCCCATACCACCATTGCTCTGGCCCGGGTGGGTTCTGAAAACACAAATGGGGTTTTCAGGGAAAGAAAGAGAAATAGCACGATGAACTGCTTTATGAAGAGACTTGCAAACAGCGGGGACATTGTGGATGAAAGCAATTTTAGTATTGGAACAGAGGTAGCAGTTACAAGGCAGTAAATCAGAATAGAAGAGAATGATTGTTCAGTTAAATGGAGTGAGGGGTAAACTGGTATGAAGGATTGACCATCTGCAGTTTGATTGTTATATCTATCACAACTTAAAAGGCAAAACTTTGGGACACATGAAGCAATAACTTAAATGTAACATGATGAGCTGACATACTTACTGTAATTTATTATGACTGGTGTGATGATAGGCCTGTAAGCAATATCATAGATGGATGGTGTGTGACTTCCGACCAGCAGGTGGTGGTGCAGACACACCATGCGGTCTCAAGATCATGGTCATGTGACTAGGGACTTCCATATAAGCGCAGACACATCCGGCCATCAGCAGATGATTGTAGGAGATGGTAATAAGACATCGAGGGGAACAGTCGTGCTAGGTGCAGTTCCAGAGGAGTACAAAGAAACTCCATGATAACTTGCTTTGTAACAGATCGCTATCTTACCCCTTTTGATTCAATAAAGATCCTGGTTTGGGCAAGTCAAGGTGTTTGGTGAAGTCCTTTGTAAGGCATAGAAGACCAAACACAACAACTAGCTGAGAAGAAATGAACTTTATTCAACCTCCTCATTTGATCACAACAAAGATTTAAGTTTCTTTTTCATGAGGATATGCCTTTTCCGAATCTGATTGCATTTAACTATTTATGCAGTGAGCAATAAGGAGCCAATCAAGCAGGATTTTTCCGAGTTAAAGAAAGAGAAAATTTATTAACCATTAAACATCAGGAAAAGATAATGAAAATGTGACATTGCACACGCAAGTATCAGAAATAAGGGAGGTTAGAGTCCAATAAAAAAAGTTAAAAGAACATATAGTAAAGTGTCCTTTCAATTTCCTTGAGGCATACATTTTAGATATTGCAGCCGATTTAGGTTAGCTGGTTTCTTGGATGAAGTTGTATGTTGTATGAAGAGGATGTTGCAGTTATTACAAAATCTTGGTTCTCTGGAAGGTTTCTGATAGTTGACTCATCAAAACAGGAGACATACACAATTTCCAAAACAAAGAGGGAGAGAGTGCAGTTTTTCAGCTTGTGTACTCTTCTGAAAACTTTCTGGACACTTCCTGTGTCACTTCCAATCCCTCTGCAGTGACCGTTACCTAGCCTGCTACACTTTCACCCATTGTTTCAATATCCAGCACTCTGCATTTTAACGCTTCCTCCTTCGACAATGATGAGTTTTGATGGATCTTGAATTATAGGAAATGTCCCTCTCTTCACACTCCCCTGAGGATGTCTTGCTTACTTTTCCACCTTTACCTTGGAGGTGGCTTGCATTTATAAGTAGTTTGATCTGTCTTATTTCAAATTGTAACATTTCCAGTCAGTTGAAAGTCAAAAAGTCATATTTTCAAAAATAAAGCTACATAGTCTTGTGACTCATCTCATGCAGAGAACAATAGTGCTGATCTGTTGCCTTTTAATATCACTCCTCAAGAACGCATATGAACTATCTTCACTGAATCATCAGGCACAGATGGAAAATAATTTTAGCATTTTATATCTTAGACAATTATGTGTGTTATATTCCCAGCCAAGAGTGTGATTAGTCAAAACACAGCAATGTAAAATAGTTTATATATTATTACAATAACATGTTGTGACATATAATAGAATTACTTCCCTCTATGGCTTAAATTGTTATGTAGGAGGTCACATGATGTGCGCATGGGAGCAGTCATGTTTTCGTGAGCTTTGGCTCTGCTCATCTTTTAATCCGTTGTTTCATCCTGGTGCACATTTCATATTTGTCTTTTCTTGGGCTGCATGGCTTGTGCTAAGCCCCTGGAAGTTCCTGATTTGTGTTTTTGCAAGGAAGAGCCGCGATAAAATATTAATGTCCTTGTTTGTTCCTGGGGGCTGATGTGGAGCCCAGCTTGTAGTGACGCAGTTACTGCTGAGTGAGCTCTCACCTTAGTGGTGCTGTGTGCATCGGATGATGTCGCCATCGAAAAAGTTGTCAAAAATGTGTCCTGGTTGGTGCAGGTCATCAGAGCTCACTTTCTGAAATTGAGAGATCCTGAAGAGTGCTTCTTTGATCTACCTTATCTTTTGCTTTCTTGTGCAATGTGGAAGATGACTTTATCCTGCAGTTTGCCCTGTGGTTCTTCTATTACATAGAACATACAGTGCAGAAGAAGGCCATTCGGCCCATCGAGTCTGCAGTGACCCACTTGAGCCCTCTTTCCACCCTATCCCCGTACCCCAATAACCCCTCCTAACCTTTTTGGTCACCAAGGGCAATTTATCATGGCCAGTCCACTTAACTTGCACGTCTTTGGACTGTGGGAGGAAACCGGAGCACCCGGAGGAAACCCACGCAGATACGGGGAGAACGTGCAGACTCTGCACAGATAGTGACCCAGTGGGGAATCGAACCTGGGACCCTGGCGCTGTGAAGCCACAGTGCTATCCACTTGTGCTACCGTGCTGCCTTTTTTGTCCTTGATGTTATTCCCTGTTGATCATGCTGTTGAATATTGGTGCTGCTGTCAATTGTCTTGCAGGGGAGTACAAAGTGTGAGCATGATGGCCTATGTCATTGATTATCCTGATTAGCAAAATCATATTGAGTCAATTCTGAGAGGTGTGAATTGCCTTTGCTTCTCTTTTGAACTAAGAATGCAATGTGCATTATATTCACAGATGGGACCAATAATTATGGTTGGTTGTTGGGGAGGAGGCTTGCTCTGGGTATCCGTTCTGCAGTGGTTATTCTAGGTACTAATTCCTTGGGGGTTCTTTCTTCCTTTCTTCATCTGGGTGAGCGGGGTGTTGGCTCTTACCCTGTACTGGCCAGCTGTTGGGAAGGGGAATCGACCCTCCCTCCTAGGGCACACAAATGTTGGGTGTCTTGGTGAGTCTTTTTCTTCCTGGGTTGGGGCACCCTTTGGCTAGAGCTGGAGTAATTATACTTAACGTGAGTTACACTCTGTGCATTTCTGGAAGAGGTTGGTGGTGCAGGTGTGGCTGGGGTATGTTCTTGGGTGTGTTAGTGGTCCAGATGTTATAGTTTCTTGTGTTTTGGGTGGTGCTGGCTAGGTCCAGCGCATGGCTGATATCTTGGTGGCCCTTTTTGGGAGTGCCTGCTGGGGTGTATATTGGGAAGTGGATTTCACTTCTCGCATGCATGAGGTCGTGGGGATGGGCCGAGTTCTGTGTTTGGTATCCTGTTGTCCCCTGGGGGTTGGGACATCTTCTTGTTGAATGAGCGGCCTGTTCTCCTCCTCCATCGGTAGATGCTTGGCAGGTGCCAGGAAGGTCTATGCTCTGGTCTATGCTATGAGGGGCCCAAAAGGTTTGATCCTCCATTGGGTCTCTATCTTTACTTCCCTGAGCTACTGGAACGTAAAGTTTAGTGCTGATGTTGGGTGAAGGTGGATTGGCAATGGTGACTGAGCTGTTGGGGAGTGGGACTGCTCTGGGTTTTGTTGCTGCTACGACGGTCATCTTGAGTCAGTTCAGCATCCCTTTCCAATAAATTTCTTCTCTTTTTCTGTTTGTTTGGATGAGTGTGGTGCTGGTTCTTATTCTCGTAGTGCCTGGGAGAAAGGACTTGGCCCTCCCTCACAGGGTGCCCAGTTGCTGGGTGTCTTGATGAATCCTTTTCTTCTCGGGACATGGTTTATTTGTTGGGGCTGGAGTGTTTATCCTAGTTTTATGCCTTGTCGGTCATCCTGCGGATTCCCAAGAGAGTGAAGCTCTCTTGTTGATTGAGCGGCTTATTCTCCTCAGGGGCTTCACAGGCTCCAGGATGGCTCGGTACCGGCCTGGTATGGGTCCCCAACTCTTGTTATCTGGTGGATTAGTTCAGGTACTTCTAAACTTTTCTTATATGGTAGACTCTAACGGTTTGATCATAATCCGAATATGTTGCTGCCGATCCTCTTTCCACATATGTATGGAATAGCTATGGTTTAGCTCTGGTTCTTTGATTAAATCGCATTGTGTCATGTATGTAATTCCTTTTAGAACTGGGGTTTTAGAAACATAGAAAATTGAAGCAGGCGAAGACCATTTGGCCCTTTGAGCCTGCCCTGCCATTCATTATGATCATGGCTGATCATCAAGTTCAATACCCTGACCCCCCCCCCCCCCCCTCCATATTCCTTGATCCCTTTAGCCCCGACAGCTATTTCTAATTCCTTCTAGAAATTACACTTTTTTTTTCATTCGGGCGGGTATGACAAATCAGTTCTTAGCTCCGGTGCAGGTGGGTTTGCTATCCTAGGAGAGGAGGCTGTGATGGGTCATTGATGTCTTTGGTGCCGCTATGGTTGAGGAAGTGTACGTTGGTGTGTGCCTGATTATGCAGTAGGAAATTTATCCTGATTTTTGTTTTTGTTTTAAACGTGGTCTGGTGCGGCATGGGAACGTGTGCACATGTCTTTATCACTTTATCCTGCTTTTCCCTCGGGCTCTGGTAAGTATCTAGTTTTGTCCAATGATTGCATCGAGCCAGGTGTCATGTCGTTCTCCTGTTCCATTCTGTGCTCGTGTATGTCAAGCTGTTTTCTTCTTCTTTATGACAGTTCATTATTTTCTAAATTTGTTGTGTTCTTTAAAATGTAAAATCTCAATAAATATACTTTTTTAAAATTGTTATGTAACCAGTAGAAATTCATTGGGGTAGCAACTGTGGCTAGTAGATATGAAAACTAATTGTGAAGTAAAAAATGTGTATGATTTCCTTTCTGCTGCCAATAAATGCATAAAAATACAGCTGCAATAAAAATAAATTGTTTGAAATCAGTAAGTTGCTGAATATTGAAATATTCCATTTGTGGGGAACATACCATGTTCTTCCAAAGTTCCCTACAGCCAATTAAATGTTTTTCAAATATTATGAGCATGGTGGCATATGGTTAGCACTGCTGTCTCACGGCACTGAGGACTCTGGTTCGATCCTGGCCCTGGGTCACTGTGTGGAGTTTGCACATTCTCCCTGTGTCTGCATGGGTCTCACCTCCAAAACCCAAAGATGTGCATGGTAGGTGGATTAGCCACGCTAAATTGCCATTTAATTGGGGGAAAAGAATTGGGCACTTTAAATTAATTTAAAAAAAGAACAAATCCATTTTTTAAATGGAAAAAAAAGACTGTTTAAGAGAGAAAGGCTACAGTTAAAACTTTGCACAGAAACACCCCACAATAGTAATGAGATAAATGACCAACTAATATGTTTTAGTGATGCTGATTGATTTGTTTTAAGTTGCATCCACAGATTTTTTTAAGCACAGTTCTAAATTGTAAATACAATTGCATATTTTATTGGGAATTTCACATTAAAAATATCTTCATATACAATGAGATAGCACATTAAAAAGAACAAGAGGAATGAGTTGCTCTTCTGTTCCAGTCAAATATTGGATCATTGTAAGTGGACAGTTGTGAACATTATGGCTGGTAGATTAAATCAATCTTTAAACCTAGCTTGTATATCCACCTTTACTGAGCAGTTCTATACCAAAACTTTGTTTCAAATCGCAGTGCAAATGCTGCAGCCCAGGACTGAGGAGAGCAAAAGTTAACCGGGATGGAAAAAAATTGCAGATGAAAGAATGTTCAATTTAACAAAATTCCAATACGTTGATAGACAGTAATTTCCATGTACCAAAGCCACTCTTCAGCTAGGATTCCCATGTGGCGTTATGGCTATTCTGCCAGATACTGACAGTATAATTAAATTTGGTATCTTCAAATTACTGATTGGAGTAAATTTAGAAATTCCTGTTGATTGCTAATCTGCTAAATTCAGATTTTTCAATGTGTTATGTACTGGTGACAGTAAGAGCAACTGATAAGTGTGATTTCCTGTCTGCTGTAGTTTGAATGGACATATTCATCATGACTGGTTTTTTCCCCCTCCTCCATTTTAGTTTTTCATAGCTGTCCTGAAAGTTCCACCCACAAAATAGAGTTGAAATACTGTAATTGTAGATCATTTCTTATCTGTTAGCTGTCAGTTAAGGGATGATAAATAACTATGTTTTTGCAAAAGTAGAAGCACTATCTGAGCCTCCATCAGCTTGGCTGCCATGGAAACCTTTGTATAAATGTTAGAGTCTGATAAATTGCTTCTACCTACTTTGTCCCCTGGTTTCCCTAAAAGCTCTTATTAGGAGGTATGGCAAAATGACAATGGTTCAAGGTGAGCAACAGATTAGAATTAATGAATACGTCTACGCATGAAAAACAGCATTAATGTAAATGTGTCTTTTAAATAACATCAAGGTTTTCTCAGCAGATACACAAAGGGTTCTGTAGGTTATTTATAACCCACGAATTTTGTTAAAAAGTAAAAATCCATTAATCATGTAATATTCCTGTTTCGGTATTGCCCATTCTCTTTAAATGTGGGTGGGGTTGGGGGGGACTTACTTTCTTTGCTGCAGGCGATCCCTAGGTTTATTGAAAGGTTACAACCTGAAAAGTCAGTCCGCCTTTGCAGGGATTATAAACTGTTAATGGAGCCTCCCATCCAGACTGGTATCCCATGTCGTGCATCAAGGACCTCGATGCAAAACTGGCAGGATGCCGCACTTTTACCAAGGTTGATATATCAGTCATGTGTCCCTCTAACTAGAGCTTGATACAGCGTTAGAAAATACGGAATTACCAATACCCATTAGGGTTTGTACGAATACACCTGCCTGCCTTTTGGAGTCTCGTTGGGGTAATGGAAAATATCCTTCAAGGGCTGCCTAAGGTATCAATGTAGCTCGATGAAACACCAAAGGGGCAAAAAGCACTAGTGGATGTCGTATATAGACCCCCAAACTGCAGTGGTGTTGTTGGGAATGATGTGGAGATGCCGGCGTTGGACTGGGGTGAGCACAGTAAGAAGTCTTACAACACCAGGTTAAAAGTCCAACAGGTTTGTTTCGATATCATTAGCTTTCGGAGCGCTGCTCCTTCCTCAGGTGAATGAAGAGGTATGTTCCAGAAACATATATATAGACAAATTCAAAGATGCCAGACAATGGTATTAAACAGGAAATTAGAGACGCATGCGATAAAGGAACATATGTAGTAATGGGTGATTTTAATTTGCATATAGATTGGGCAAATCAAATTAGCTACAATACCATAGAGGAGGAATTCCTGAAGTGTCTAAGGGATACATTTCTGGACCAATACGTTGAGGAATCAACTAGAGAACAGGCCAACCTAGACTGGGTACTGTGTAATGAAAACGGCATCATTGGTAAACTAGTTGTGTGAGACTCCTTCGGGATGAGCGACCATAATATGATTGAATTTTTCATCAAGATGGAGAGTGAGGTAGTTGATTCTGAGACTAGTGTCCTGAATCTTAAAAAGGAAAACTAAGATGATATGAGGTGTGAGTTGGCTTTGATCGATTGGGGAATGTTACTTAAAAGGGATGAGAATGGATAGGCAATTGCAAACATTCAAGGAGTGCATGTTTATTCCTGTGTGGCACAAAAGTAAAGGTGGCCAATCCACGGCTTACAAGGAAAGTTGGAGGTAATATTTGATCCAAGGAAGAAGTATACAACTTGGCCAACAAAATGACAGGTATGAGAATTGGGAGCAGTTTAGAATTCAACAAAGAAGCACCAAGGGATTGATTAAGAAGGGCAAAAGTGGGTACGAGAGTAAGCTTGCAGGAAACATAAAAACTGTCTGTAGAAGTTTCTAGAGGTACGTGAAGAAAAACAGACTTGTGAAGACAAATGGTGCCAACATCACCTTTCAGTCAGAAACAGGGGAATGTATAATATGAGTAAAAGAAATGGCTGAGCAACTAAACACATACCTTGCTCTGTCTTCACAAATGAGGTCACAAATCAGATACCAGAAATGTTAGGGAACGCAGGGCTTAGTGAGAAAGGGGAAACTGAAGGAGATCAAATTAGTAGAGAAATGGTGTTGGGGAAATCGGATGGGATTGAAGGCCGATAAATCCCGAGGGCCTGGTAATCTACATCCCAGAGTACATAAGAAAGTGGCTCTAGAAATTGTGGATACATTCGTGCTCATTTTCCAGGATTCTATAGACTCTAGAACAGTTCTTGCAGATTGAGAGGGGTGGGGGGAGGGGGTTAACTAATGTAACTCCACTATTTAAAAGGGAGGTAGAGAGAAAACAGGGAATTATAGACCAGTAACCCTGAAGTTGGTAGAGGGGAAAATTCTCGAATCCATTATCAAAGACTTTGGAGCAGAGCACTTAGAAAACAGAGGCAGGATCGGACAGAGTTTGCATGGATTTATGAAGTGGCAATCATGCTTGATAAATCTACTGGAGTTCTTCTAGACTGTAACGAGTAGAGTTGTCAAGGGGGAGACAGTGGATGTGGTATATTTGGACTTTCCTGAAGACTTTTGATAAAGTCCTGACCAAGAGATTAGTATTAAAAATTAAAGGACACGGGATAAATGCATTGAGATGGATAGAAAACTGGTTGGCAGGCAGGAAACAAAGAGTAGGAATTAACGGGCCTTTTTTAAATTGGCAGGCAGTGACTAGTTGGGTACTGCAGGGGTGGGTGCTATGAACCCCGCTATTCACAAATAATATTATTGATGTAGATGAGGGAACAAAATGTAATACATCCAAATTTGCAGATGACATCAAGTTAGGTGGGAGTGTGAGCTGTTAGATGCAGAGATCCTTCAGTGTGATTTGGACAAGTTGAGTGAATGAGCAAATGAATGGCAGATGCGGTATAATTTTAGAAAATGCGAGGTTAACCAGTTTGGTAGCAAAAACGAAAAGGCAGACTATTATCTGAATGGCCATAATTTAGGAGAGGGGAATGTGCAACGAGACCTGGGTGTCCTCGTACAGCAGACACTGAAGGTAAGCATGCAGGTACAGCAGGTGGTAAAGAAGGCAAATGGTATGCTGGCCTTCATTGTGAGAGGATTCGAGTACAGGAGCAGGAATGTCTTGCTGCAATTATACAGGGCTTTGATGAGGCCACATCTGGAATATTGTGTGCACTTTTGCTCTCTTTATCTGAGGATGGTTGTTCTTGCTCTAGTGGGAGTGCAGCAAAGGCTTACCAGACTGATTCCTGGGATGGCGGGACTGCAAATCTGATCCTGCTCTTTTAGGACTAGGAATAATGAGAGGCTTCTTGCGAGTTTTACCGGCCTTGTCTCATCCCAAGCTGAGCACCGTGAGGCCATTACATCACACCCACAATCTACATATGTAACTTTGGAGTCGGATCTCCATGGAAAAGATTGGCCCCGTTTTGTACAAGGTCAAGACCAAAGAGAAGACTGTAAGGAAACACGTGGGCCATTTTAGAAACGGAGAACCCCCCAGTTGAAACAATTCTGAGCGTGATCAGAAATGGAGACGGAGACGATTGATCCTTAGCTGGAGGTCAGCGTTGAATAGGCCCTTCAATGCTCTGCCAGGAAGCGATGATCCCCTATCCAGTTCACACCCCCCCCCCCCCCCCCCCCCCAAATCTGGCTCCACTGATGGCTTACCTGAGGCTGTGTGCCAAGAAACAAAAGAAGTCTCATTGCCGTGGGGGGGATGATCCTGACTTTCGGGAGTGGGGGTGGATGTGGGGGGGGGGGGGGTGGGGGGGGTTGTGATAACCCTCACAAGGACCATGGGGGATCACTACTCGATCTCCTCATGGGGCTCACAGAGTGAGAGTTCCTGTGGTAGCAGGCTAAGGCACACTCCTGGGATTCTGACAATCCTGGGCTGGGGCATCTGTGCTGCACGCTGCGGCAGCGTGTTTATCTTTGAGTTAGCCACCTTCTTTGTGTCTCCTGGATTACTACAAAAAGCAGCAGATTCCTGATAGAATGTGTATTGCCAAGTAGCGGTTCTGCAGCTGATCTTGCTAGTCCAGTAGGAGTGGTGGATGTTTGTGTCTGCACTATGTTTGGGAATATTGTAATATGGATAGCAGAGAGCCTTACGGACAATGTGTTTTAGTCTATTTCCCATGATGCAGCAGGGAGCTATGTATTTATTGGTTGTATTATAATCAAATTTTCCATCGTGTTATTCAAGAAGGCAGTGGTTTCTAAGTATGCTCCTCGCCTTTGCTGCAACAATTCTACATCCTTGCATTTATACAAAGTGTTGTGGGTAAGAAAAAAACATTAAACTCACATTTAACTATTATATTTTACTGGTGAGGGCAGCACGGTGGCACAGCGGGTTAGCCCTGCAGCATCACAGCGCCGAGGTCCAGGTTCGTTCCTGGCTCTGGGTCACTGTCCGTGAGGAGTTTGCACATTCTCCCCGTGTTTGTGTGGGTCTTGCTCCCACAACTCAAAGATGTGCAGGCTAGGTGAATTGGCCGCACTAAGTTGCCCCTTAATTGGAAAAGATGAATTGGGTACTCTAAATTTCTTTAAAAAAAATAATATTTTACTGGTCAAACTTGATCCTGAAATGAACAAAGATTTTAATTATGTGGATGTAAGCGGGGAAACCAAACAGAGTGAAGATGCTATTGAGGACTTTGATGACCACGTTAAGGAAGTACGTGTTTCGGTCAGCGGAGGGGAGGGGCCCTTTGAAATCCATGCTGCATTCAAAGAGACGGGAAGCCTTCACCAGGTGTGCTCGGCCTGGCCGGTAGAAGTGCAGTTTGCACTCCGCGCAGACCTGGCAGTCTTTGGTGACTGCCCTGACTTGCGCAATGGATTAGGGTAGGTTGCGGGCCTTTATGAAGTGAAAAAAACGGGTGACCCCTGGGTGACAGAGACCATCGTGTAGGGCCCGGAGTCGGTCCACTTGTGCGCTGGCACATGTACCTTGGGATAGGGCATCGGGGGCCCCGTTCAGCTTACCGGGGCGATACAAAATCTCGTAATTATAGATGGAGAGCTTGATCCTTCACCTCAAGATTTTATTATTTTTGATCTTGCCCCGCTGTGTGTTATTGAACATGAAGGCAACCGACCGTTGGTTAGTGAGGAGAGTGAATCTCCTGCCGGACAGGTAATGCCTCCAATGCCGCACAGCTTCAACGATGGCTTGGGCCTCCTTTTCGACGGAGGAGTGCTGAATTTCGGAGGCATGGAGGGTGCGGGAAAAGAATGCCACGGGTCTGCCTGCCTGGTTGAGGGTGGCGGCCAGAGCGACGTCTGATGCATCGCTCTTGACTTGAAAGGGGAGGGTCTCGTCGACCGCATGCATCGCGGCCTTGGCGATGTCGGCCTTGGTACGGTTGAAGGCCTGGTGAGCCTCGGCCGTCAGGGGGAAAACTGTGGAGTGAATGAGTGGGCAGGCCTTGTCCGTATAGTTAGGGACCCACTGGGCATAGTATGCGAAGAACCCCAGGCATCGTTTGAGGGCCTTGGGGCAGTGGTCGCTCATGTTGCACATTCTTGGGTGGTTTGAGTCAAGTGAGGAGCAGTTCATTATAATATTAAAATGGGATGGCATCACTATCACTATGGGATGGCATCACTATTAAAACACCTCTCGTGTCTTTTCTTGACTTTACTGAGCCCAAGCCATTTGGCATGCATGTATTTAGAGAACCAGTTTTACATGATGCTGAGTAGTGCCGAGAAGTAAGTAAAGAGGACCAGGAGAACGATTGATTCACAAGTTTTTAAGCACTTTTTGTTATTTTATTTCTGCAGTCTTTTTCCTGCTAGAAATTAGATTTTCAAGAGCCTTACATTTTTTTAAAAGGAAGAAGTCTATATCCACCTGTCTGTGTCTGTATGCAGTCATCTGCAGAGAAAAGTAACAATCCCTCACTGATTTTAAAAAAAGTAGTGCATGCCTTTGAAAGTCGGATATCCCAAAAACCTAAAATAAGCAAAATACTGTGAATGTTGGAATCTGAAACGAGAACAGGGAATGTTGTTTGGGGGTGGTGAGATTGCATAGAGAAAAAAAAAAATGCATGGGGTATTAAAATAGAGGTTTAAGTTGGAAGAGAAAGGCCACAGTCAATAAAGTGGTTGACCTCCATGTTGAATTCTGAGGGCTGAAACTGCCTAATCAGCAGGTGAGATGCTGCCCCTGTAGCTTGCTTTGGGCTTCACTGGAGCATTGAAGCAGGCCAAGGACGGACATGTGGTCATGAGAGCAAGATGCTGAGTTAAAATGGCAAGCAACAGGACTGTTGGGGTAATGCTTGCGAACTGAGTGAGCGAGTTCCGCAAAGCAGCCACCCAGTCTGCGTTTAGCCTCCCAATGTATTGGAAGATTTGTTTTGTGATAGCATCGTGTTGGAGTTGTCAGAGGATGAACCTTTGAATGTGCAGGCAAGTGGGGTGGAAAGTGAGGATAAAGGGGACCGTACCCTGGTTCTGCGAGGGAGGAAAAGGGTGAGGGCAGAGGTGTGGGAAATGTGTCGAACCCGGTTGAGTGCCCTGTCAACCACAGTGGTGGTGGGGGGGGGGGTGTAACCTTGGTTAAGGAAAAAGACAGACATGTCAGAAGAGCCATTTTTGAAGGTGGCATTAGCAGAGCAGATGCGACAGGGGCAGAGAAACTAGGCGAACCGGCTGGAGTCCTTGCAGGAAGCAGGGTGCGAGGAGCTGTAATCGAGAAAGTTGTGGGAATCAGTGGGTTTATTAGTGAATATTAGTGTCCTTTCTATCATTAAAAATGGAGACTAAGAGGTCAAGGAAGGGAAGGGAAGTGTTTGAGATGGACCATGCAAAGGTGAGAGAGAGGTGGCAATTAGAAGTAAAATTGATTCATTTTTCCAGGCCCAAACAAGAGGATGAAGTGGCACTAATACAGTCATTGATGTAATGGAAAAGAGCTGTGGAAGTTGGCGTGTGTAGGACTGGAACAAGGAATGTTCCACATAACCCACAAAACGACAGGCATAACTGGGGCCGCGCAGGTATCCAAAGTCACAGGAAATAAGACAAGTTAAACAAGAAATTATTTAGTGACCGGACAAGTTTGCACTGGAGGAGGAAAATGGTGGTGGATTGGGGATTGTTTGGGCCTCTGATCAAGGAGGAAATGGAGAGCCCATCCTGAGATGGAGGTGTAGAGGGATTGGACATCCGTAGTGAAGATGAGGCGGTTAGGGCCAGTGAACTGGTAAATGTTGATATGACGTAGGGATCAGAGGAATCACGAGTATAGGTGGGATGGTACTGGACATAGGAGAGAAGATGTAGTCCATATAGGAAGATTTCTGTGAGGTAGAAGCAGGCTGATTTGAGGGGCCCATGAGGGCGCTCCGATTTGTGCATTTTTGGAAGGAGGTAGAAGTGGGCTTGTGATCAAACCCGTTGTGGTGCTGGAGGACTATGAGGTTGGAGGTTGTGGAGAGAAGATCTCCAGAGGCGATGACGTCAGTGACAGTCTTGAAAATAATGGCTTGATGTTTGGTGGTGGGGTCATGGTCCAGGGGAAGGTAGGAGGAAGTGTCAGAGAGTTGGCACTCAGCCTCTGTGAGGTAGAGGTCAGTATGCCAGACAAGAATGGTGCCAGCCTCTTCAACGGGTTTGATCACAAGTTAGGGTTCGACCCAAGAGCACGGAATGCATCAAATTCAGGGGGAAACAGAGAGGGGTGGAGCAATTGAGACGACTGATGTCGTACTGACAGTTCTCAATGAAAAGCTCAAGAGCATGTATGAGGCCGGAGGGTGGGGTCCAGGTAGAGGGAGAATACTGGAAGTGGGTGAAAGGCTCCATTGGATGAATGGGTGGGTGGGGGTGTGGACGATCTTACCCAAAGAAGTGAGCACGGAGACAGGCGT
Source organism: Scyliorhinus torazame (assembly GCF_047496885.1). Taxonomy (NCBI): domain Eukaryota; kingdom Metazoa; phylum Chordata; class Chondrichthyes; order Carcharhiniformes; family Scyliorhinidae; genus Scyliorhinus; species Scyliorhinus torazame. The sequence continues at coordinate 30,851,555 of NC_092727.1, forward strand.
CGGAAAGTTAAGCATTGTGCTAAGCCCAAAGTTCATTGAGGTGAGGTGATAAAAGTGAGTCCTTCACTGAGTACAGAACATTCAGCATTAGTTAGGGGCAGGTCATAAGATATAATGAATACACAGCCAGCGTTGGGATTAGCAGAAGGAACGGGGTCAGCGGGACGGGAAGGTGCGGAGGGTCCTAGAAAGACATTGGTGTCAGAAAGTTGTTGGAGCTTGCGTTCCTTAACACCTGATGCCACAAGTATGGCAAAGGCCTACTTAACAGTTACGCTGAATTATTCTTAAGCTTGAAAGAAGTCATACTGGAGTTATCGTTGGTCAGCAAAGTCTGATTGGGCGCACTTGCTAAGATATTGCAAGCCACATTTCCGGACTTTTTTGCAAATACATAGAACATAACAGCGCAGTACAGGGCCTTCGGCCCTCGATGTTGCGCCGACCTGTGAAACCACTCTAAAGCCCATCTACACTATTCCCTTATCGTCCATATGTCTATTCAATGACCATTTGAATGCCCTTAGTGTTGGCGAGTCCACTACTGTTGCAGGCAGGGCATTCCACGCCCTTTCTACTCTTGAGTAAAGAACCTACCTCTGACATCTGTCTTGTATCTATCCCCCCTCAATTTACAGCTATGTCCCCTCGTGCTAGACCATCCGAGGAAAAAGGCTCTCACTGTCCACCCTATCCAATCCTCTGATCATCTTGTATGCCTCAATTAAGTCACCTCTTAACCTGCTCTCTAACGAAAACAGCCTCAAGTCCCTCAGCCTTTCCTCATAAGATCTTCCCTCCATACCAGGCAACATCCTGGTAAATCTCCTCTGCACCCTGCCCTCCTCCAGGTCATTTATAAAAATGACAAACAGCAGTGGCCCCAAAACAGATCATTGTGGTACACCACTAGTAACTGGACTCCAGTCTGAACATTTCCCATCAACCACCACCCTTTGTCTTCTACTAGCTAGCCAATGTCTGATCCAAACTGCTCAATCACCCTGAATTCCATGCCTACCTATTTTCTGCAGTAGCCTATCGTGGGGAACCTTATCAAACGCTTTACTGAAATCCATATACACCACATCAACTGCTTTACCCTCATCCATCTGTTTGGTCACCTTCTCAAAGAACTCTAAGGTTTGTGAGGCACGACCTACCCTTCACAAAACCGCGTTGACTACAATCAAATTATTCCTTTCCAGATGATTATACATCCTATCTCTTATAAACCTTTCCAAGATTTTGCTCACAACAGAAGTAAAGCTCACTGGTCTATAGTTACTGGGGTTGTCTCTAGTCCCCTTGTTGAACAAGGGGACAACATTTACTAGTCTTCTGGCACTATTCTTGTAATGTGGAGATGCCGGCGTTGGACTGGGGTGAGCACAGTACGAAGTCTTACAACACCAGGTTAAAGTCCAACAGATTTGTTTCGATGTCACTAGCTTTCAGAGCGCTGCTCCTTCCTCAGGTGAATGCTGTAGCCCAGCTACAATTCAGGTTCCCAAGCCCCTGCTTCTTCACCTGAGGAAGGAGCAGCGCTCCGAAAGCTAGTGACATTGGAACAAACCTGTTGGACTTTAACCTGGTGTTGTAAGACTTCGTACTATTCTTGTAGACAAAGATGACTTGAAGATCAAAGCCAAAGGCTCAGCAATCTCCTCCCTAGCTTCCCAGAGAATCCTAGGATAAATCCCATCCGGCCCAGGGGACTTATCTATTTTCACACTTTCCAGAATTGCTAACATCTCCTCCTTATGAACCTCAAGCCCTTCTAGTCTAGTAGCCTGAATCTCAGTTTTCTCCTCGACAACATTGTCTTTTTCCTGTGTGAATACTGACGAAAAATATTCATTTAGCACCTCTCCTATCTCCTCGGACTCCAAGCACAACTTCCCACTACTGTCCTTGACTGGCCCTACTCTTACCCTAGTCATTCGTTTATTTCTGACATATCTATAGAAAGCTTTAGGATTATCCTTGATCCTACCTGCCAAAGACTTCTCATGTCCCCTCCTGGCTCTTCTTGGCTCTCTCTTTAGTTCCTTCCTAGCTAACTTGTAACTCAAGCGCCCTAACTGAACCTTCATGTCTCATCTTTACATAAGCCTCTTTCTTCCTCTTGACAAGTGTTTCGACTGCTTTAGTAAACCACGGTTCCCTTGCTCAACCACTTCCTCCCTGCCTGACAGGTACATACTTATCAAGAACACGCAGTAGCTGTTTCTTGAACAAGCTCCACATTTCCATTGTGCCCATCCCCTGCAGTTTTCCTCTCCATCCGATGCATCCTAAGTCTTGCCTCATCGCATCATAATTGCCTTTCCCCCAGATATAACTCTTGCCCTGCGGTATATACCTATCCCTTTCCATCACTAAAGTAAACATAATCGAATTGTGGTCACCATCACCAAAGTGCTCACCTATCTCCAAATCTAACACCTGTCCTGGTTCATTACCCAGTACCAAATCCAATATGGCCTCGCCTCTCGTTGGCCTATCTACATACTGTGTCAGGAAACCCTCCTACTCACATTGGACAAGAATGGACCCATCTAAAGTACTCGAACTATAGCGTTCCCAGTCAATATATGGAAAGTTAAAGTCCCCCATAACAACTACCCTGTTGCTTTCGCTCTTATCCAGAATCATCTTTGCAATCCTTTCCTCTATATCTCTGGAACTTTTCGGAGATCTATAGAAAACCCCGAACAGGGTGACCGCTCCTTTCCTGTTTCTCACCTCAGCCCATACTACCTCAGTAGACGAATCTTCAACAAACGTCCTTTCTGCCACCGTAATACTGTCCTTGACTAACAATGTACCCCTCCCCCTCTTTTACCACCTTCCCTGAACTTACTGAAATATGTAAACCCCGGCACCTGCAACAACCATTCCTGTCCCTGCTCTATCCATGTCTCCGAAATGGCCACAACATCGAAGTCCCAGGTACCAACACATGCCGCAAGTTCACCCACCTTATTCCGGATGCTCCTGGCATTGAAGAAGACACGCTTTAAAACACCTTCCTGCCTGCCGGTACACTCCTGCAACTTTGAAACCTTACTCATGACCTCACTACTCTCAACCTCCTGTATACTGAGCTACAATTCAGGTTCCCAAGCCCCTGCTGAACTAGTTTAAACCCTCCCGAAGAGCATTAGCAAATTTCCCCCCCAGGATATTGGTACCCCTCTGGTCCAGGTGTAGACCATCCCGTTTGTAGAGGTCCCACCGACCCCAGAATGAGCCCCAATTATCCAGAAATCTGAAACCCTCCCTCCTGAAACATCCCTGTAGTCACGTGTTCAACTCCTCTCTCTCCCTGTTCCTCGTCTCGCTATCACGTGGCACGGGTAACAACCCAGACATAATAACTCTTTTTGTCCGAGATCTAAGTTTCCACCCTAGCTCCCTGAGTTCCTGCCTTACATCCCTATCCCTTTTCCTACCTATGTCGTTGGTACCTATGTGGACCACGATTTCCTCCCCCTTAAGGATCCCGAAAACACGATCCGAGACATAACGCACCCTGGCACCTGGGAGGCAACACACCAAACGTGAGTCTCTCTTGTTCCCACAGAATCTATCCCCCTAACTATGGAGCCTTCAATGACTAATGCCCTACTCCTCTCCCCCCTTCCCATCTGAGCAACAGGGACGGACTCTGTGCCAGAGGCTTGTACCCCATGGCTTACCCCTGGTAAGTCCCCCCCCCCCCCCAACAGTATCCAAAGCGGTATACTTGTTACTAAGGGGAACGACCACAGGGGATCCCTGTACTGACTGCTTCCTCCCAGCCCCTCTACCCGTCGCCCATCTATCATTATTCTTCGGAGTAACTACATCCCTGAAGCTTCTATCTATGACCACCTCTGCCCCCCGAATGGTCCGAAGTTCATCCAGCTCCAGCTCCCTAACGCGGTTTCTGAGGAGGTGGAGATGGGTGCACTTCCCACAGATGAAATCAGCAGGGACACTGACGGCGTCCCTCACCTCAAACATTCTGCAGGAGGAACATTGCACTACCTTCCCTGCCATCCCCTCTAGATAAAAAAAATAAAAGAAAGACCTTACCTGCTTTACACTCCCCTTCTCAGCAAACACTCACTCAGCAACCTCTGCGCCCCGCACGATAACACCTGAGGGAAAATAAAAGAAAAACTACTTACCAGTCACCAGCCAATCCCTTACCTGCAGGCTGTGACATCACGGTTCAACTTCTTTCTACTTCTACCTGCCCTCGGGCCTTCCTTTTGATCTTTACAGCGGTTGTTTTTTTTTTTGGTTCGAGGAGGGGGTAGGGAGGGAAACACCGAAGAAGTGTTTTGGGTTTAAGTGTCACTTGACAACAGCCCCTCCAGAAACCACCTTCAAGTTAGGTTGAGCACAACGAACGTATGCAAATTTCCCCCGCAACAGCCAATCAGCAGCTCTGCTCTACTGCCCTCTGCTGGATGCTTGTCTTCACTTGAACAGCTAGGGTCTCTTGCTCAGGTACACCTTCAGGTAAGGGTGAGCACAACGGACGCATGCAAATTTTCCCCACAACAGCCAATCAGCAGCTCTGCTCTACTGCCCTCTGCTGAATGCTTGTCTTCACTTGAACATCTAGGGTCTCTTGCTCAGGTACACCTTCAAATTAGGGTGCGCACAACGGACATATACAAATTTCCCCCGCAACAGCCAATCAGCAGCTCCGTTCTACTGCCCTCTGCTGGATGCTTGTCTTCACTTGAACAGCTAGGGTCTCTTGCTCAGGTACACCTTCAGGTTAGGGTGCGCACAATGGACATATGCAAATTTCCCCCGCAACAGCCAATCAGCAGCTCCATGTATGGACTTTGCTTAGTTTTCCTGTGTCCTATCCTCTGAAGTTAGTTAGTCTGTCATGGCAGCACAGGGTTAGCATCTTTGCTTCACAATTCAAGGGATCTGGGTTCGATTCCTGGCTTTCTCCCCGTGACTGCGTGGGTTTCCTCCGGGTGCTCCGGTTTCCTCCCACAAGTCCCGAAAGACGTGCTTGTTAGGTGAATTGGACATTCTGAATTCTCCCTCTGTGTACCTGAGCAGGTGCCGGAATGTGATGACCAGGGGATTTTCACAGTAACCTCATTGCAGTGTTAATGTAAGCCTACTTGTGGCCCTAATAAAGATTATTATTATGAAATTATTATTAATTCCCTTGGCTATTCGTCTTTTACTTGGCAGCTAAGTGCTGTTAAACCACTTGAGAGATGCAAAATTAACTTGCTGTGCATCACTCCCAATTGAATATGTTTCTGTCTGTTAAGCCGATGAAATTCCATGCAACAAACATATATTATCAGAAAATTGAAATGACGAAAAATCTTTATACTCCATTATTCCTGTTACTAAAGATATATATCTGTCCTGGAGTTAGCATATTTAAAATGCTATTGTTCAATGGACAATTTACTTCCTTTACAGTTGTGCAGCTGGGTAAATTCACTCTGTGTAATTAAATAAATTAAAGCAAGTGAAAGTGCAATTTATGATATAACTACAATATGATGAAGCAAGGGAGAAAGTAATAGAAGGCTATGCAGACAGGATTAGATTAAGTAGGTTAGATTAAGAAGGCTTGTGTGGAGCACTGACACAGATGAATTGTGTTGAAAGGCCTGTGTGTGTGCTGTAAATTCTTTGTAATTAGTATTTTAAGTTCACTGCCACTAAAATAAATAAAAAATTAGAAATTCCGTAACTCATTCTAAAAGTGGAAAATATACTCCTTAGTTATCTTTTTGATTTAGTTGCTGTCTTGGGTTTGGGGGATCTTCACCAAAGTGGAGGGATTAGGAAATGTAGGAGAATAATCATTGTCATAGAATTTACAGTGCATAAGCAGGCATTCGGCCCATCGGGTCTGCGCAGGCTCTTGGAAAGAGCACCCTACCCAAGGTCAACACCTCCACCCTATCCCCATAACCCATTAATCCCACCCAACACTAAGGGCAATTTTGGAGACTAAGGGCAATTTATCATGGCCAATCCACCTAACCTGCACATCTTCGGACTGTGGGAGGAAACCGGAGCACCCGGAGGAAACCCACGCACACACTGGGAGGATGTGCAGACTCCGCACAGACAGTGACCCAAGCCGGAATCACACCTGGGACCCTGGAGCTGTGAAGCAATTGTGCTATCCACAATGCTACCGTGCTGCCCGACTATTGTTTAAGTTCAGTAAAATGACCCTTTAATGTGGAAAAGTATGGTTCTACTCATTTTAATTTTTAATCAGCTTTGAGTGCAACCTCCCAGCACCCAGAATACTCTGTCGGCCTCCGGCCCTCCATCCCGTCAGGCAATCCCACAACTCTCAGATTCTGCCTTTGAGACTTGTACTCCATGTCCTCCACTTTGGCTCTCAGCCCTTTGTTACTCTCCACCACCCTCTGAAGTTCCTGGTTGCTGTGAAAATGACTCCTCCACCCCCTTCAACATCTCTCCTTGCTGCCACACTTCCGTCAACTTCTTTGCCACAGCCTTCTTCATCGGTGCAAGAGTCTCATCCACCCACTAATTGAGTGACGCCATCATCTTCCTTCGATGCCTGCCAAAGTGCTTGGAATACAGCTACTCAAACTCCCCTGCTATCACCCTGGCCAGCTTATCCACTGTTTTGGGCACCTCCCCACCGGTGAGCTTGCACCTGCCATCTTTCCTCCTACTGAGCTACCCATCGAGCTCACCTGCGGACTTTCGCTCGTAGCCTTTCTTCCTAAATTCTTTTTCTGGGATTTTGACATCCGTTGGTTGCTATAACCTCTCTAGCAATCAATCATATAAAAATTCTCCCCAAAATCTGGGCGGAAAAGGTCAAAAAACTCTAGCAAGAGCCACTCAACGTGCAACCCCTACCTACATGTCGCCACCGGAAGTCGCACACCAGGCTATTTTGAATACAGACCACAACAGTGCAAATCATCGACTGACGAGATGGAAGGCTGCCACTAGAAAGTCGGATAGCCAACATTGATTTTGAATTCCTAAAAGTTATTTTGACTCTATTGTTCTATTAGTTAGAGTCGATAGGTGGTGCCAAATTTAACTTTTTTTCCCAGGTAAGAAATCCCTTTTAATATTTACCTTTTCAAATGATCACTGTAGTCAGAATAGATTATTTTCTATAAATGAAATATATCATTGTCAACTCAGCCACATTAATATAGTTAATGTTTTCTGGAATAATACATATTTTGTTATCGTGGGAGTAATATTTTTTGGTCTGGAAATACATGAGTTAATCAAGAGATAGCTCTGGGTAAACAATTGATTTTTAAGTAGCTATTGATATGTGGTGTTGGTAGAATGTTGCACATTGCATTTGGTGGCCTCTGGGAGGCACCACAGGTTAGCATTATAACCTGGTTAGGGAAAAATGCATATTTGGAACGATAATACCTGCTCATTATAATCTCTTGCACATGAACATAATGAAAACCGTAACCGAAATAGACTATCTTTCAGAGGACAAGCTGTGCTGGTTAATGGTGAAGTCAGTGGTTAGCCTACCGTAGAAATTAAGTAGCCTCTAAATTGCAGACCACTAACTAATAAATGATTTATTTATCCTGTACAAATTGGATTCAGTTGCAATATAATCAGGCAATCATGTTCATTGCATTCTAAAATGGGATGTTTGAAAAAAGTAATTAAAAAGAAAACATGGATAATGCATTAACCATGGATTTTCTATAATCTGCATGATTTTTGTGCATAAAAACGCATTGTCAAGAATTGTAAAATTACACCATTAGGCTAAAACTTTGGTACTTTCATTTTACCACTACATTTGTGAAAGTATAATTATTCAGTGAATGATAAATGTGATTCGCTCTTTTTCAGTGACCTTCATGTTCTGTTCAGGTATTAATTCACATGGACTTTATTCAGACAAGATGCCACGGGATAGCCTTGACTAGTAAATAGTGTTCAACATATTGTGGCGTAGGTAGTTCATTTTCATTCAAAATTGTTAACATGCGTGCACTTCAGAATATTGGAACTCGTTATCTTACGACTTTTACGAGATGTGCAGGATTGATCTCTTGCATTATTGAGTTCCCTGATAAAAAGAAATCCTGGAACAAATGGAAATGTGAAATGAAAACAGTAGTGGAATTTACAGCAAGTCTGTCAGCATCTGAAAAGGAAAAAAGTCAGTGTTTTGTGCTGGGAGCCTTTGCCAACCTGTATTTTCTCTTTTCAGATGATATCATCTACAGATATGGTGCAGGAGGGAGGGTTTCAGATTTCTGGATAATTGGGGCTCATTCTGGGGTCGGTGGGACCTCTACAAACGGGATGGGTACCACCAGAGGGGTACCAATCTTCTGGGGGGAAATTTGTTAATGCTCTTCGGGAGGGTTTAAACTAGTTCAGCAGGAACCTGAATTGTAGCTCCAGTATACAGGAGGTTGAGAGTAGTGAGGTCATGAGTAAGGTTTCAAAGTTGCAGGAGTGTACCGGCAGGCAGGAAGGTGTTTTAAAGCGTGTCTTCTTCAATGCCAGGAGCATCCGGAAAAAGGTGGGTGAACTTGCGGCATGTGTTGGTACCTGGGACTTCGATGTTGTGGCCATTTCGGAGACATGGATAGAGCAGGGACAGGAATGGTTGTTGCAGGTGCCGGGGTTTACATATTTCAGTAAGTTCAGGGAAGGTGGTAAAAGAGGGGGAGGGGTACATTGTTAGTCAAGGACAGTATTACGGTGGCAGAAAGGATGTTTGTTGAAGATTCGTCTACTGAGGTAGTATGGGCTGAGGTGAGAAACAGGAAAGGAGCGGTCACCCTGTTCGGGGTTTTCTATAGGTCTCCGAAAAGTTCCAGAGATATAGAGGAAAGGATAGAGGATGGGCAGCACGGTAGCCTTGTGGATAGCACAATTGCTTCACAGCTCCAGGGTCCCAGGTTCGATTCTGGCTTGGGTCACTGTCTGTGCGGAGTCTGCACATCCTCCCCGTGTGTGCGTGGGTTTCCCCCGGGTGCTCCGGTTTCCTCCCACAGTCCAAAGATGTGCGGGTTAGGTGGATTGGCCATGATAAATTGCCCTTAGTGTCCAAAATTGCCCTTAGTGTTGGGTGGGGTTAGTGTGTTATGGGGATAGGGTGGCGGTGTTGACCTTGGGTAGGGTGCTCTTTCCAAGAGCCGGTGCAGACTCGATGGGCCAAATGGCCTCCTTCTGCTCTGTAAATTCTATGATGATTGCAAAGATGATTCTGGATAAGAGCGAAAGCAACAGGGTAGTTGTTATGGGGGACTTTAACTTTCCAAATATTGACTGGGAACGCTATAGTTCGAGTACTTTAGATGGGTCCATTCTTGTCCAATGTGAGTAGGAGGGTTTCCTGACACAGTATGTAGATAGGCCAACGAGAGGCGAGGCCATATTGGATTTGGTACTGGGTAATGAACCAGGACAGGTGTTAGATTTGGAGATAGGTGAGCACTTTGGTGATAGTGATCACAAGGGGCTGTTTAGCACAGGGCTAAATCGCTGGCTTTGAAAGCAGACCAAGGCAGGGCAGAAGCACGGTACAATTCCCATAACAGCCTCCCCGAACAGGCGCCGGAATGTGGCGACTTGGGGCTTTTCACAGTAACTTCATTTGAAGCCTACTTGTGACAATAAGCGATTTTCATTTTCATTTCATTTCAATTCGATGAAGTTTACTTTAGTGATGGAAAGGGATATACCGCAGGGCAAGAGTTATATCTGGGGGAAAGGCAATTATGATGCGATGAGGCAAGACGTAAAGCAGTTGATGTGGTGTATATGGATTTCAGTAAAGCGTTTGATAAGGTTCCCCACGGTAGGCTACTGCAGAATATACGGAGGCATGGGATTCAGGGTGATTTAGCAGTTTGGATCAGACATTGGCTAGCTGGAAGAAGACAAAGGGTGGTGGTTGATGGGAAATGTTCAGACTGGAGTCCAGTTACTAGTGGTGTACCACAAGGATCTGTTTTGGGGCCACTGCTGTTTGTCATTTTTATAAATGACCTGGAGGAGGGCGTAGAAGGATGGGTGAGTAAATTTGCAGATGACACTAAAGTCGGTGGAGTTGTGGACAGTGCGGAAGGATGTTACAAGTTACAGAGGAACATAGATAAGCTGCTGTGCTGGGCTGAGAGGTGGCAAATGGAGTTTAATGCAGAAAAGTGTGAAGTGATTCATTTTGGAAGGAATATCAGGAAGACAGAGTACTGGGCTAATGGTAAGATTCTTGGCAGTGTGGATGAGCAGAGAGATCTTGGTGTCCATGTACATAGATCCCTGAAAGTTGCCACCCAGGTTGAGAGGGTTGTTAAAAGGCGTACGGTGTATTAGCTTTTATTGGTAGAGGGATTGAGTTTCGGAGCCAGGAGGTCATGTTGCAGTTGTACAAAACTCTGGTGCGGCCGCATTTGGAATATTGAGTGCAATTCTGGTCGCCGCATTATAGGAAGGATGTGGAAGCATTGAAAAGGGTGCAGGGGAGATTTACCAGAATGTTGCCTGGTATGGAGGGAAGATCTTATGAGGAAAGGCTGAGGGACTTGAGGCTGTTTTCGTTAGAGAGAAGGTTAAGAGGTGACTTAATTGAGGCATACAAGATGATCAGAGGATTGGATAGGGTGGACAGTGAGAGCCGTTTTCCTTGGATGGTGATGTCTAGCATGAGGGGACATAGCTTTAAATTGAGGGGAGATAGATATAGGACAGATGTCAGAGGTAGGTTCTTTACTCAGAGAGTAGTAAGGGCATGGAATGCCCTGCCTGCAACAGTAGTGGACTCGCCAACACTAAGGGCATTCAAATGGTCATTGGATAGACATATGGACGATAAGGGAATAGTGTAGATGGGCTTTAGTGGTTTCACAGTTCGCCGCAACATCGAGGGCTGAAGGCCCTGTACTGCGCTGTAATGTTCTATATTGTCCATCTCTAGAATTTCATGATTTTTATTTATATGGTGAGTTCTGTTGATTTATAATTGAATTCAACAGCCTAGCAAGCTTTCTGGAAATGTAAAGTTCTAAGTTGGATTACAATGGGAAGGGCTCTTCTTGAATGGGCATGCTGAAAGAGCATTCTTCTGTAGAAGTTCACACCTGCTATTGTCTGGGTGTACTCCAAAACACCACAGGGCTAAATCGCTGGCTTTAAAGCAGACCAAGGCAGGCCAGCAGCACGGTTCAATTCCCGTAACAGCCTCCCCGAACATGCGCCGGAATGTGGCATTATTAGTCATTTATTTTCTGTATAGTAAACATTGTATTCTTTTGAAAAAAAAAATTTTAGAGTACCCAATTCCTTTTTTTCCAGTTAAGAGGCCAATCTACCTCCCCTGCACATCTTTGGGTTTGTGGGGGTGATACCCACGCAGACAAGGGGAGAATGTGCAAACTCCACATGAACAGTGACCCTCGGCCAGAATCGTAAACATTGTACTCAAATGCTTTTTGAAATTTAAAAGGCAATCATTGTCCAGTGGCAATTTGGTAATCAGATTTCAGTCTGTCTGTGTCTGTGCGGAGTCTGCATTTTCTCCTCTTATCTGCGTGGGTTTCCTCCGGATGCTCCAGTTTCCTCCCATAGTCCAAAGATGTGCAGGTTAGGTTGATTGGCCCTTAGTGTCCAAAAAGGTTGGGTGGGGTTACTGGGTTACGGATAGGGTGGAGGGCTTAAGTGGGGCTCTCTTTCCAAGGACTGGTGCAGATTTGATGGGCCAAATGGCCTCCTTCTGCACTGTAAATTCAGTGATTCAGTCCTGTGAATAATGCCCAACACTGGAATGAAAACCTAAACTGTGTTTCAAATTCTGCTTCACTCCAAGTTTTGAACATGCTGAGTTTAAATTCAGTGCAGTGCTTGTGGAGACAAAGTCCTGTCTTCCCATTGTGTGGTGTGGCACTACCACTGTGCTAAATGGGAGAGAACTCGAACAGATCTAGCAACTCAAGACCGGCATTCATGAGGCACTGTGGGTCATCATCAGCAGCAGAATTGTATACAATCACAATCTGTAACCTCATGGCCTGGCATATCCTCCACTGTACAATTACCAATAAGCTAGGGGATTAGCCCTGGTTTGAAGAGTGCAGGAGGGCATCTGAGGAGCAACACCAGGCGTACCTAAAAATAGAGTGTCAACCTGGTGAAACCTCAACACAGGGCTAAGCAATTCCACGGATCAGATCTAAGCTCTGCAGTCCTGCCACATCCAGCTGTGAATGATGGTGGGCCATTAAACAACTCGCTGGAGGAGGAGGTTTCACAGGTCTGTCCACCCCAATGATGGAGGAGCCCAGCACATCAGTTCAAAAGATTGCAACAATCTTCAGCGAGAAGTGCCAAGTGGATGATTCATCTTGGCCTCTTCTGGGGGTCCCCAGCATCACAGAGGTCAGTCTTGATCCAATTCAATTCACTTCATGTGATATCAAGAAATAGCTGAAGGTACTTGTGGCTGCACAGTCCATGGGACCTGACAATATTCCAGCCATTATACTGAAGACTCTTGCTCCAGAACATGCAGTGCCCTAGCCAAGCTGTTCCAATACAGCTAAAACACTGGCATCTATCTGGCAATGTGGGAAATTGTTCAGGTTTATCCTATACACAAGAAACAAATACCACCCGGCCAATTACCATCCTAGCAGCCTACTCTTGGTCATATGTAAAATCAAACGGACTCAGCAATAACCTGGTCTTTGATACTCAGTTTGGTTTTTGCTCAGATCATTCAGCTCCAGACCTCTTTACAGCTTTGGTTCAAACATGGACAAAAGACCTGAATTCCAGAGGTGAGGCGACTGCCCGTGACATCAAAGTAGCATTTGATCACGTGTGGTATCAGGAGCCCAATAAAAACTGGAGTCAATGGGAATCGAGGGAAAAACCCTCCGATGATTGGAGTTATACCTGGCACAATGAAAGACAGTTGTGATGATTGGAAGTCAATCATCTCCATTCCAAGATATCACTGCAGGAGCATCCTCGGCCCAACCATCGTCAAATGTTTCATTACTTTCCTTCCATCATAAGGTTATAAATCAGGACATTCGCTAATGACTGCACAATGTCCAGCGCCTTTTGCAACTCCTTAGATACTGAAGCAGTCCATGTCCAAATGCAGCAAGATATGGACAATAGCCAAGCTTCGGCTGACAAGTGGCAAGTAACATTTGTGCTACACACGTACCAGACAATTACCATCTCCAACAAGAGATAATCTAATCATCACCCCATAAAATTCAATGGCATTACCATTGCTGAATCCCTCACTATCAACATTCTGGGGTTATCACTGACTAGAAACTGAACTGAACAAGCCATATGAATACTATGGCAGCACGAGCAGGTTAAAATCGTTGAATCCTGCGGTGAATAGCTTATCTCCTTATTCTCCAAAGCCTGTCCACCAAGCAGGAACTCACCAAGGCTCCTTAGGCAGCACCTGCCAAAGCCACTACCACTACCATCTAGAAGGGCAACCGACACATGGGAACACCACCATCTGGATGTTTCTCCAAGTTACTCACCACTCTGACTTTAAAATATACCGTCATTCCTTCACTGTCGCGGGGTCACAATCTTGAAAGTCCTTTCCTTATCGCATTGTGAGTGCACCTGCACCACATGACTGCAGCAGTTCAAGAAGATGGCTCCCGCCTACCTTCTCAAAGCCAATTAGGGATGGCAATAAATGCTGCCTAGCAATTGACCTACCACAAATTAAAAAAAAAAAAAAATTGTCAGTGTTGCTGAACTGTTTTGATGAGACATTAAACTGAAGCTGGGGTTTGCCTGTTGAAGTGGATAAAAATTGTACTTTATCAACATTCCTTTCTGGTTACTAATCTCATTTTCTGTTTCTAGGTGCGATGAATGTAGGTAATTGTTATATATTATATTTTGTTGTGATGTTATTAAAAACCATGTGTTCATACACATGCAGGCAGTATGTCTACTGTTATAACCTGCCTGCTTACCATTGGCTGGGGACTAATGACAATCCCACAATCCTGTGGGAGTATGAGCGTCCCCAATGAGGGGGGCGGAAAAAACCATTAGTAAACTCCAAGTATAAATAAAGCTGGCCAGTTTGGAACCAGCAGGAAGGAGTGTGCAGCAAGGGAAGTTGCTGCTGATGTTATATATATATATGTTATTGTAAATAAATGTTATTACTTTGTATCCTTAAAACTCGTGCTGCATTCTTCGTAGCCCTCACAAAACAGGCGACGAGGGTTAAAGTGAGTAGCTGTCTACACTGCTGAAGCCACCTCCCCTGGATTTTTGTTGGATACAGGTTGGAAGTTGTTTTCTATTATACCATGCCTCCGTACGGACGTTTGGATGTTTTTGATGCTGCGCTGGAAAGCTGGAACCAGTATGCACAGCGGATGCATTACTATTTTCGGGCAAACAATATCACCGAAAACGAGCGGCAGGTGGTCATATTGCTCACCGCCTGCGGCCCGCATACGTTAGGGGTGATTAGGAGCCTTACGTACCCAGCTGCGCCGGACACCAAAACGTTTGATGAACTTGTGAATATAGCGGGGCAACATTTTAACCCAACCCCGTCCACGATAGTCCAGCGTTACCGGTTTAATACCGCTGAGAGGACCCCTGGAGAATCCCTTGCCGATTTTCTATCCAGGCTACGCAGGATTGTGGAGTACTGTGACTATGGTGAGACCTTGTCAGAAATGTTACGCGCCCGTTTGGTTTGCGGTATTAACAATGCGGCCACCCAGAGAAAGTTGTTAGCTGAGCCAACATTGACTTTTCAACAGGCCATTCAAATAGTATTGTCCCGAGAGAGTGCAGAACGAGGAGTGCAGGAGCTACAGGGAATGGAAGTGCATGCCTTGGGGCGCAACCCCTTCCGTCCGAAAACGTTCCCCCGCACTCCTGCGGTACCTTGGGCGAGGCGACGTCCGGACCGACGCCATTGGACATTCCTCCCCGAAGGGAGCCTTCTCCAGAACCAATGGATGAGGAGCCATTCCGTGTCAGACTTGTAGGCGCCGATCTCGTCGCGGCCGCCGGTCCTGGGGGCGCCCGCCGTCGTTCCGACCGAAGCTGGGACCAGCCGAGGGGCCGTACCATGTGGATGAACCTGCGGCGACTACTCCTGAGGACGTGGAGACGGAGGACGACTGCCTACAGCTGCATTGTGTGGCAGCTCCCCGTGTGGCCCCCATTTAGGTGACTGTCAATGGTCACCCGCTTCAGATGGAGTTGGACACTGGCGCAGTGGTCTCAGTGATCGCCCAGAGGACATTCGACTGCATCAAGCAGGGTATATAGACCCTTAAATTAACCGACTCACAGGCCAGGTTGGCCACCTACATGAGGGAACCACTGGACATTGCAGGAACTAAAATGACCCCTGTTTATGGACGCCAGGAGGGGCGTTTCCCACTTATCGTGGTGCGTGGCCATGGGCCCAGCCTGTTGGGTCGGGACTGGTTGCGCCATTTGCGGTTGCACATCCTCGAAACAGTTTCTGAAGGGTTGACTGAGGTGCTAGGACGATACCCAGACGTATTCCAGCCTGGTTTGGGGAAAATAAAAGGGGCCGTAGCCCGTATCCAAGTTGAACCAGGAACCACGCCGCGCTATTTCCAGGCGCGCCCGGTGCCTTACGCCTTGCTCGAGAAGGTAGAAGGGGAGCTCACTCGTTTGGAGAGTTTGGGTATTATCAGGCCCATCCGTTTTGCTGACTGGGCAGCACCAATTGTACCTGTAATGAAGCCAGATGCCACAGTTCGCGTGTGTGGCGACTATAAACGTAAAGTGAATACGGCTTCCCAACTCGACCGATATCCAATGCCTCGCATAGAGGATCTGTACTCGAAGCTTGCAGGTTGACTCTCCTTCACAAAATTAGATATGAGTCACGCCTACCTATAGTTGGAGCTGGACCTTGCCTCCCGACCATATGTAACGATTAATACACACCGGGGCCTGTATGAATATACATGGTTGCCCTTTGGAGTATCCTCTGCCTGTGCTATTTTTCAACGTGTTATGGAGGGTATTTTGAGAGGTTTACCACGTGTTGCTGTCTACTTCGATGACGTTTTGATTACAGGAATGTCGGAGCAGGAACATTTGGAAAATCTGGAGGCTGTCCTTAGACGTTTTTCGGAGGCTGGAGTCCGTTTACGTCGCACAAAGTGCGCATTTCAGGCAAAGGAATTAGTCTACCTAGGTTACCGGGTGGACCGCGAAGGTTTGCACCCCATCGCAGAGAAGGTGCGTGCGATTCAACAGGCCATCGCCCCGACTGACACGTCGCACCTTCGTTCTTTTCTCGGCCTCGTAAACTATTACGGGACGTTCCTCCCCAATCTGGCAACTACGCTGGCCCCGTTGCACCTTCTGCTAAAGACAAATCACACCTGGGTTTGGGGTCAGCCGCAAGAAACCACTTTCCGGCGGGTAATGCAACAATTGTCGTTGACTGGGTTACTAACCCACTATGATCCTGGAAAGCCTTTGCTCGTCACATGTGATGCATCCCCGTATGGTATTGGGGCCGTCCTGTCCCACAAGATGGAGAACGGGGCCGAGTGACCGATAGCTTTCGCCTCCCGCACATTGACTGCAGCGGAGAAAAAGTATGCGCAGATCGAGAAGGAGGGCCTGGCAGTGGTTTTTGCAGTGAAACGCTTCCACCAGTACGTGTACGGCCGCCACTTCACTATCGTGACTGATCATAAGCCTCTGCTGGGACTTTTCAGAGAGGATAAGCCAATACCGCCCATTGCTTCCGTACGGATCCAGCGCTGGGCTTTGTTGCTTGCTGCATACGAGTATTCTCTGGAGCACAAACCAGGAACGCAGATAGCAAATGCCGACGCACTGAGCCGATTACCTTTATCGACCGGCCCCATGTCGACCCCCACGACCGGTGAGGTGGTTGCAACCCTAAATTTTATGGACACCTTGCCTGTCATGGCATCACAGATCCGTGAGTGGACCCAGACGGAGCCAGTCCTGTCAAAGGTTCGGCACATAGTCCTGTATGGTGGGCAGCATAGACAGCTCCCAGGCGAGTTGCGGGCATTTTCCTCCAAGCTGTCAGAATTCAGCATGGAAGACGGCATCCTCTTGTGGGGGACGCGTGTGATTGTCCCGGAAAAAGGCCAGGATCTGATACTGAGAGACTTGCACAATGGTCATCCGGGCGTGACCAAAATGAAAATGTTGGCCCGGAGTTATGTCTGGTGGCCAGGCCTCGACACCGACATTGAGAAGGTGGCCCAAAACTGCTCCATTTGCCAGGAGCATCAGAAGCTTCCGCCGGCCACGCCCCTAAACCACTGGGAATGGCCAGGGCGGCCTTGGGCGCGTTTGCATGCAGATTAGTAAACTCCAAGTATGAATAGAGATAGAAACGCTGACATGACGGAGGCAGCAGACTCAGATTCCGAGATGGAGACACAGGACGCATCAGAGGGGGAATCCTCAGGTCTACGGGCCGTGGATGGACAACCGTTACGCCGTTCATCACGGAAGCGCCGGTCTCCGGCTCATTACACGCCGCCTGATCCAGCGCCGCGTGCAAATGGTGTCCGGCCTGCGGCAAAACGAGTCTGACGCCCTCCTTCGCCAGGGTCTTCGGTGGATTCCTTGGACTTTGGGGGGGGAGGGATGTTGTAACCTGCCTGCTTACCATTGGCTGGGGTCTAGTCCAGTATCCTAACATAGGATCTTGCTCTGTGCAAATTGGCTGCTGTGGTTTACATTAAAGTGGTTTTACTTAACAAGTTATATAAATGTAAATTATTTTCTTATTTCTAACTGAAAAAGTGATGGGTTGCCAACAGTGAATTGTAATGGATGTAGTAAACTCTGCAAGTATAACTGCATAATATTCAATTGTTGCCGCATTTACTCCTGGAGGGTTCACAAATGACCTGTCACACAAGGTACAGAAGACTGATAGTATTGACTTAAAGACTCTTTATTTGTACTAATATGTCACACAGCCTTTAAACTTGATAAATGTCACAGATTTTGTCACTTAACTCTTTAACTCAATGAATGTCACACAGACTTTTTAACTGAACATGCTAATAAAAGTTACTCAGCACTCAAATCAAACTCCAGTATCACCCTCGCAAAATCGCTGGCCAGGACCTTGTCCCGGGGTTCTTCACTGGCCTATGAGCCACTGACTTGGTGTCGTCTTCTGTGATGGTTGTTCCCAGAGTTTTTGCTCCTGAGGCTTCGACCTCCCATACCATTATACCAATTTCTTCAGACTCGTTGAATGTTCAATGACATACATGTAAGACTCTCTTGTGGCTGAGGTCATTTCATTATTCCAAAAGGTCTATTAAATAGACAGATCTGTTTCATGTTCCCTAAGCAGTTTTCCACCTTAACTGCCCTTTGCACCCACAAAGGTCAGATGACCCTCTTGCTCAGGATCTATAAATGTATGTGGTTATCTTATTTCAACATCCCTTCCTCCTTTTCGCTATGAAGTTTCTATTTTTTGTTTATCACCTTTCTTGTGGTTAATCACGGTAAGTCTTGTGTCTGAAGGGCAGCACGGTAGCGCAGTGGTTAGCACAGCTTCCTCACGGTGCCGAGGTCCCAGGTTCGATCCTAGCTCTGGGTCACTATCCATGTGGAGTTTGCACATTTTTCCTGTGTTTGCGTGGGTTTCACCCCCACAACCCAAAAAATGTGCAGGATATGTGGACTGGCCACTCTAAATTGCCACTTAATTGGAAAAATGAATTGGGTACTCTAAATTTATTTTTTAAAAAGTCTTATGTCTGGACACCTGTGCTTTTCCAACATTGTGCACTTTTTATTGTAATACTTGATTATTTTCCCATCATGCAGTCTGGGTTGGCTACACAATGGATAGTGGCAATGTAAGAAAGCTTGGATGAAATTTTGAATTTTTAAATTGGAGACTTGAGTATAAAAGATATGAGTGTCATCAGACTGGATTTCTTGTAAAATGTTGGCATAAGAGAACAAACGCATGGCTTAACAATTAATATATTTTACAATTTGTACTTTTTTAAAAAAAGAGTTGGATTTACACCCCATAAGGATTATAAGAGGATAACTAAGTGGACCAAATATCCTACGACATATCATGCTACCTCTGTCACTGGGACCATGGAAATATTATTTCAAGGGAGTTAACATTCAAGGTTTTGAGTGAAAACAGCCATGTAAAATTTTGCTGGACTTAACTTTGGGTAGAGGCTCAGAGACATGTTGGAGGTTAAAGAAGTCCATGATAGAGTTGAAGCTATATGGTGGCAGCTGGCTTGAAGGCTCTTTTCCTGTGGTTTCTTCTGTTGTTATTTGTTGCAGTATTTTAAATTTTTAACAAGCTATCCATCGTATAAAATAATGTGTGCATTACATTGCAGTTCAATGTTTAAACTCATCATGGAGCTTAATTTTAGATAATATACTTGCTCCTTTTTCTTTTGTGCATTACTTGAATACTTTTGCACAGATGCCAATTAGGATATCAAAACAAACCATGTTGGGAATGCACAGCAGCTTGATCAGCATCTCAGAGATGTGGGTTAGCATTTTCAGTTAAACTTGACCTGTTTCTCCTACCTTACCCCATCAATCTTTCAGTTATTATTGTTGTCCCCCACTTTAGTTGGTGATTTACTGTCTAATTAAGAGAATGAAGGAAGAGAGCAAGAGATTTTGTTTTCTATACACTGTATTCCATATCCTTGGAATCCTTTATCAAAACAATGGCAATGAAGCAAAGTTCATAATAGCTTATCAACGATAAGTAGATGAATAGTTGAGAAAGAAAAAGGATATGGAGAATGCACAGAGTAATGAGACTGAAAAGGTGTTTTTGAGAGCAAGCAAAGGTGTGATGGGCAAAATGGCCGCCTTGTGTGCTGTAAAACTCTAAAGCCCAAATCTTCAGGTCTAAGTATGAGACCAGGGGCGGGATTCTCCCAGCCCCGCGCCTGGCCGGAGAATCCCCGCAGCCGCCCCGACGCCGGCACGCGATTCTCCAATTGGCACCGGCGCATTTGGCGCGGCGCCGGTCGCGAGCCGCTCTACGCGGCCGGGCCGCCGATTCTCTGGCCCGGATGGGCCGAGCGTCCGCTCTAAAAAGGCAGAGTCCCACCGGCGCCGTCCACACCTGGTCGCAGCTGGCGGGAACTCTGCGCGCAGGGTCGGGGGCGGCCTGTGGGGGGGGGGGGGGGGGGGGGGTGCTCCGATGGGGCCTGGCCTGCGATCGGGTCCCACCGATCGGCGGGTTGGCCTCTTGCTCCCCGGGCCTATTTTCTTACGCCCTGAACTCCCGCGCCATGTTGCGTCAAGGTCGGCGCGTTGAGGGAGGCCACCGCGCATGCACGGGTTGCCACTGGCGCCACTGCGCATGTCCTCATTGATGCCGGCGCCACTGCGCATGCACGGATCCTACGGCGCACGGTTTGCGCCGGAATGGGAGGCTGGAGCGGCGTGAACCAGTCCAGTGCCATGCTGGACCCCTGTAGGGGCCAGAATCAGTACTCCCAGCGGCCCGTTCACGCGTTTCCGACGGCGTGGACACTCTGCTGCCGAATGGGAGAATCCCGCCCCAGACATACAACCCAACATGTGCATCGGGACCCTGTGGAAGTCCTGAAGTGCTGATCTTTGTGGGAATCATCCAGGAGGCTTGTAGTTTTGATGGACAACTTGCTGCTCTCTGTGATCATTTGCAAATGTCTCCAACTCTGAGTAAAAGAGTTGGAAACCTTGGACAGTTCCAGAATACTTAACTGAATACTAACTGACAGACTAAAACCTAGTCGAACTCCTGAGTAACTACAGAACTGACCTCCCGACCACTTATACTGCCCCCCACCCTTTACTGACTAACCTGCTCCGACTATCCCCAACCCAACCGTGTTCTGTCCTCCCCGACTCTATTGTTATCTGATGGAGTTCTCTGTGCTGTTCAATTCTGGGAAAGCTGAACTTGGAAGACCTGGCAAAAAATGTGGAGATGCATCGAAGTGGATGAAGGTTCGAGTGGAGCGGCAATTCAACAATGATTGCCGCTCCTCTAAAGATCCTGACCAGTGATTCTGTGGCATCTTATTTAATCCCAACAAGTGGGAGAGTTTTGAGTGGAGGGGGGTTAAAATACCAGAATCAAGTAAATTGACTCCAAACTGACCCATCCTCACCCCTTTACATTTTGAAATGTAAGCATCAGGCCATGGATCAGACTCCTCCAAAAGACAGTCGGAGCATAATTAAGTAAGTAAAGTAAAATCAACATCATGATTTAAATTTCACAATGTGAGGTTCCCGGTTGCTGATCTGAGTTTGAAGCTGTAATTTCTCAGGTTAATGGCACTTTTGGTATGAATATGGGTCAGGAGGAGCAGATGAACTTTCTCCAGGCCCCTTGGTCTCTGGTCACAATTGCTGGCCTCCTTCATCGATTATTGCAGCTGAAGCTGCTAGCCCTTTTGTAGTCTCTTTAACCATCCGAGGCTTCCCCAGCTGCGGCCTCCTTTCGTTCATTTTCTCTTCCACCCACTTGATAGTGTTCCCTCCACCCACCTAACAGACTGTCTGGAAAATGCAAAGCAGAGACCTGGGGCGGGATTCTCCCCTACCCGGTGGGGCGGGGGGTCCCGGCGGGATGGAGTGGCGTGAACCACTCCGCCGTCGGCTTTCTCCGCACCTTTTAGGGGCTAGGCCCGCGCCGGAGTGGTTGCCGTCCCGCCGGCTGGCGTGGCAGGCCTTTGGTGCCACGCCAACTGGGGCCGAAGGGACTCCGCCGGCCAGCGGAAATCCGCGCATGCGCGGGAGCGTCAGCGGCTGCTGACTGCATTCCCGCGCATGCGCAGGGGGGGGGTTACCTACGCGTCGGCCATCGCGGAGACCTACACGGCCGACGCGTAGTGAAAGAGTGCCCCCACGGGACAGGCCTGTCTGCGGATTGGTGGGCCCCGATCGCGCGCCAGGCCACCGTGGCCCCCCCCCCGGGGCCAGATCGCCCCGTGCCCCCCCCCCCCCCCCCCCCCCCGGAGCCCGCTCATGCCACTTGGTCCCTCCGGTAAGGGAGGTGGTTTAATTCACGTCGGCGGGACCGGCATTACAGCAGCGGGACTTCGGCCCATTGTGGGCCGGAGAATCGCCGGGGGGGGGGGGGCACCGACCGCGCGGCGCGATTCCCGCCGTATCTCCGGTGCTGGAGTGGGGTCGGAGAATCCCGCCCCTGGAATCCAAAGTTGATTCATCACCAAGCAGCCTGGTGATGTCCAATAGGTGTTTGTATTTAAATGAAGATTTGGACCTGAAATCCAATATTGGATGGCCTTTTGTCTACCATCCCATTACAAGGGACCATTTGTTCAGTTCATGCCAGCTGACCATCTCGTATCATTTTCTGGGTCATCATTTCTGTACAGTGCATCCCTAAAAGATAGAAAATGCAGTTTAGGGAGGATTCAGGACATGCAATAGGACAAACCTATTATGGTACCCGCATCCCACTTAAACCATGTATTTGGCATCTAACATCACATGTATTGGGAGTGGAAGATGGTGTATTCCTTCCTGATTCCTAAATTTATAATCCAACAGATTTTTAATTTTACATGTAAAATTGTTTTGTAAAATGAATGAAATTCCAGCTGTGAAATGTTTTAATTATAAAATGCAGCGAATAAAAGTACTTCATTATTAAAAGTAAATTTTAGTAATTATACCATTGGGGCTCATTACCTTTTGTAATTAGAGTAAGGTAGAAACTGGACCGTCGTGACAACCCTTTCGGGGCTAATGTTTTGAGGAACAATGTCCACTGTCCAAAGTATGCCTGGAAACAGTGCAATTCTATATTAGGTTGGGAAGTTATTCAAATGTCTCTTGTGGTTTTCTAAAACTGGTGTTGGACCTCATAAATGAGGAGCTTAATGCTTCATAGATTCATAGAATTTACAGTGCAGAAGGAGGCCATTCGGCCCATCGAGTCTGCACTGGCTCTTTGAAAGAGCAGCCTACCCAATCTCACACCTCCACCCTATCCCCATAACCCAGTAACCCAACCCAACACTAAGGGCAATTTTGGACACTAAGGACAATTTTAGCATGATCAATCCACCTAACCTGCACATCGAACCTGGGACCCTGGAGCTGTGAAGCAATTGTGCTAACCACCATGCTACCGTGCTGCATCATTTTGGCCATCATCACAGGATTTTCCAGCAGTGGATAGAACGGTCATCATATTTAGTGATTGTCTTTCAGATTATGCTGAACTGAAAAAATGCTGTGAATAATCATCTTGAAATGGTTAGAAGTATCAAGTTGGAATTAATTAGATCTTTACATTTACTCGGTATTGCTGACAGAGAAAGCGATCAGCATGTAATGGCTTCTTATATTGTCAGGAAGCAGAGTAGTTTTAAGTCATCTATGTTTTACTGTTGAATGTTATAAGTAAGGTACAGAAATAAGGTATAGATTTAACTGAGTTTACCTGGGGGTCTCCCAGGTGATCTGAGGTCCCCGAGTGGTTGGCCGCTGGGCAGGGTTGCACCCTTGGAACTGCTAGTGCCACCTAGGCACCATCAGCCTGACACCCTGACAGTGCACCTGCGTAGTCTGACAGTGCCACCCATGTGTCAGCCTGGTACTGCAAGGGTGCCCAGGTGGCACTGCCAGTCTGGCATTGTGCCAGCGCTGGGGATTGGTCCCAGGATTGTCCTGCCCCTATGGGATGGGACGTGGGGGAGGCTCCCGAGGGGCCCTCAACAGGTGAATTGGGAAATTAGGAATGTCGAGAGATCGGGGCACCGTTTTAAAAATGGCTTCCCAGGGCGGCACGGTGGCGCAGTGGTTAGCACTGCTGCCTATGGCGCCGAGGACCAAGGGTCGATCCCGGCTCTGGGTGACTGTCCGCGTGGAGTTTGCATATTCTCCCTGTGTTTGTGGGTTTCAACCCCACAACCCAAAGATGTGCAGGTTAGGTGAATTGGCCGTGCTAAATTGCCCCTTCATAGGAAAAAAATAATTGGGTACTCTAAACTTAAAAGAAAATATATCCAAAAAAGAAAAAATGGCTTCCCGATCTCTTCCTGCACTGAGGAGTTCCGCTTGTCGAAGCTCCTCAGTGCAGGAAATTACGCTAAATGCGGCCTGGTTGGCGGGGGGGGGGGGGGGGCATTCCCTTTGTAGTGTTGCTCTCTTTGGTTGGCTCTGAATAGGGTGGTCAATATGGTCACCTTCCTTAATTCTAATTATGTTTGCTCTAGAGTCGCCAGGTATCTTTTGATACCGCCGCAAGGTTCAAAACCGAATACTGATCAAAGACTCGGTACACCAGTTAGTTAGTTCAAAGTCAATGATTATTTATTTATGCACACAGTTAAATCGACTCATGCACAAATACTACAGACTAAACTATCACTACTGCTAAAGCCTATACTTAGCTTCGGGCGCCCACTCAGTCAGAGGAATAATGGCCGTTGTTCGGCTCTGAGACTGCTGGGGTGGAACTGGTACAGGGGAACAGCTAAGGTCGTCTGTCTGGTAGCGTGCGTTGACCTTGGACTTAGTTGCTTCTGGTGGACGGGTCGCCCCGCTGTGAGAGCCAAGTCCAAGAGAGCGATTCTCTCTTGGGGGCTCCTTCTTATACCCAAAGGGGCTTGGCGCTCTTTTGGGCAGGCCTTGAACTTGGCCCCAATCAATTGGGCCGTTTCTTGATCATTCCTATTGATTTCATCCAATAAAGGGGTGGGTTCCCTGATGGCTGGGCGTGTCCTAGGTGGCCGTTGGCCTGCTTTGTTTCGGTCTCCGATGGCGCCGGGGTGTCTGCCTTCGTATCGGTTACTCAAATGTTACTGTTTTGTTCCTGGAGATGGGCCATTCGTATGCTAATGGTCTTGTCTGAGAGCTGCGGCTCCAATATACAGACAAGCTCTGAACCTGCTTGTTTTCTCAGCATTGACCATTTTCCCGGCAATCTTTGCAAAGTGTCCATTTTGTAATCGGGAAGTGGCCATCCCAGATGGCTACAGTAGGGTACGATATATTTTGTAACGTGTGTTATCCTTTAAATCTGTGTACTTTTGTGAAGATTGTTGGGAGTGGAGGAGTATTGTATTATCGTTAAACTTTTCATGTTTAATGGATGTTTTTTTCCTGTTGTTAAAAGCTATTTTCTAAAAGGGTTAAAGTGTGTGACCCTTATTTATTATTTGAAGTATAATTTTGATTCATTTAATATATTTTTTGGTAATGCCCCTTAAGCACAGCCAATGCTTAGTGGCTACACACTGGCCGTTCTCAAGATAAAAGCCAATTACTGTCATTCACACATTTTCATCTTTTTATGTGCTGCTATCAGCTTCTCCGCCAATAACCACCATTTACATTCCTTTTATCGTCTGTCCTCGACATCTTTGTCCATCTCCGTGGGTTAGCCCTGCTGCCTCACGGCCTGGAAGTCTCCGGTTCGATCCTGGCTCTGGGTCACTCTCCATGTGGAATTTGCACAATTCTCCCCATGTCTGCGTGGGTTTCACCCCTGTGGTACCCTCAATAACGACGCTTAGAGTGTAAACAGTAAAGAAGGCTTTAATAAACTAAGAACTAGACTCATGCCGAGACGTGTGCTAACTGCTGCACTGCCCACAAGGCGGCCCCTTATATACGGCTCCCAGATGGGCGGAGTTCCCCAGGGTTCCAAGCCTAGTCTTAAAGGGGACATCACCTTACATGACAAGGGTACAGTGTTACAGTAACCGTTCATCACGTTCACCCCCTGTTTAAAAAAGAGTCCGGCGGGGGTGAAGTGCTATCATAAGTCCATCCGTCTCGGTGGCCGGATCGTCCTCATCGACCTCCTCCGTTCGGGCGGTGGTGTGGCGGCCGGTGGTGCGGCGGACACGGACGTCCTGGTTGAGGGTACGTCTGGGAGCACGGCGGTCGGAGCTTCGGTCCGGGTCAGGGCAGGGGAACAGGGCGCAGGGAGAACAGGCGGGGCCAGGGGTAGCGGTGCCGGCGCCGGCGGGGTGTGTAAAGGGGGGGGCGCTAGGGGGGCCGCGCGGTAGGTTCACACCAACGGGGGTGGGACCGGGAGGGGGTGTGTTGTAGGGGGTGCCGGGTCCTGCAGGGGAGCGTCGCAGGAAGGGGCATAAGTAGTGGGGGATCCAGCGGGTGCCAGATCCCGGAGGGGTACTCGATGTAGGCGTAACTGGGGTTGGCGTCGAGTAATCGGACCTTTTCGACCACTGGGTCCGTTTTATGGCTCCTCGTGCCTCCGGAGAAGAACAGGTCCCGGAGCCGTCAGCCAAGGTGGAAGCGAGATCCCGGAGGTAGACTTCCTGGGGAAGACAAACAATCAGTTGTGCAGGGTCTCATTCGTGGCCGTGCAGAGGAGCGACCTAATGGAGTGTAGGGCATCGGGCAGGACCTCCTGCCAGCTGGTAGTTGGGAGACTTCTCGACCGTAGGGCCAGAAGGACAGCCTTCCACACTGTCGCGTTCTCCCTCTCCACTTACCCGTTTCCCCGCAGGTTATAACTGGTCGTTCTGCTCGAGGCGATGCCCTTGCTGAGCAGATACTGACGCAGTTCATCGCTCATGAACGATGTACCCCGATCGCTGTGGATATAAGCGGGGAAACTGAACAGAGTGAAGATGCTGTGCAGTGCCTTAATCACGGTGGCTGAGGTCATGTCGGGGCAGGGAATGGCGAATAGGAAACGGGAGAACTGATCGATAACGGTGAGGAAATAGGCATTACGATTGGTGGACGGGAGGGGCCCCTTGAAGTCCACGCTCAGTCACTCAAAGGGCCCCGAGGCCTTCACGAGCCGAACCTTGTCTGGCCGCTAGAAGTTCGGTTTGCACTCCGCACAGATCTGGCAGGCCCTGATCATGGCCTTGACCTTGGTTGAGCAAGGTAGGTTGCGGGACTTGATAAAATGGACGAGCCGGGTATCCCCCGAGTGGCAGAGGTCATTGTGGATGGCTTGCAGGCGGTCGTCCTGCGCATTGGCGCATGTGCCACGGGACAGGGCACCTGGGGGCTCGTTGAGCTCCCCTGGACGATACTTGATATCGTACGTGTCGGTGGAGAGTTCGATCCTCCACCTCAAAATTTTATCATTTTTTATTTTGCCCCGTTGCGTGTTATCGAACATATAGGCGACTGCCCGTTGGTCGGTGACGAGGGTGAACCTCCTACCGGCTAGGTAGTGCCTCCAGCGCCGCACAGCCTCCACAGTGGCTTGTGCCTCCTTCTCGACTGCAGAGTGTCGAACCTCTGAGGCCGTGAGGGTCTGGGAGAAGAACGCTACTGGTCTGCCTGCCTGATTGAGGGTAGCAGCTAGGGCGATGTCTGATGCATCACTCTCTACCTGGAAGGGGATAGTTTCGTCCACCGCGTGCATAGCGGCCTTGACGATATCGGCCTTGATGTGGTTGAAGGCCAATTGAACCTCAGCCGCGAGGGGAAAAGTGGTGGCCTTTGAGTGGGCGGGCTTTGTCCGCATACTTGGGGACCCACTGGGCGTAGTAGGAGAAGAGCCCTAAGCACCGTTTGAGAGCCTTGAGGCTGCGGGGGAGGGGGAGTCCCTTAAGGGGACCCATGCGGTCGGGGCCGGGACCTAGGACCCCGTCTTCCACGACATAGCCGAGGATGGCTAGCCGGGTTGTGTGGAAAACGCATTTTTCCTCATTATGGGTCAGGTTAAGGGCTCGGGCGGTCTGGAGGAACCTTTCGAGATTTGTGTCATGGTCCTGCTGGTCATGGCCGCAGATGGTGACATTGTCCAAGTACGGTTATGTAGCTCGCAAACCATACTGGTCCACCATTTGATCCATCGCCCTTTGAAAGATGGAGACCCCATTTGTGATGCCGAAGGGAACCCTGAGGAAGTGGAAGAGCCGGCCGGCTGCTTCAAAGGCAGTATAGGGGTGGTCTTTAGGTCGGATGGGGAGCTGGCGGTAGGCGGATTTGAGGTCGACCGTGGAAAATACTCGGTATTGGGTGATCCGATTTACCATTTCCGCGATGTGAGGAAGGGGCTATGCATCAAGCTGCGTGAATCGGTTTATGGTCTGGCTATAATCCACGACCATCCGTTTCTTATCCCCGGACCGACTACCACCACTTGTGCTCTCCAAGGGCTGTTGCTAGCCTCGATGACCCCCTCTCCCAGTAAACGCTGGACCTCTGACTTGATAAAAGTCATATCTTGGGCACTGTACCGCCAGCTCCTGCTGGCGACTGGCTTACAGTCGGGAGTGAGGTTCACGAATAGCAAGGGGGGTGTGACTTTCAGTGTCGCAAGGCAGCATACCGTGAGGGGGGGGCAAGGGCCCACCGAACTTCAGTGTCAGACTTCGGTGGCTGCACTGGAAATCCAGTCCGAGCAGCAGGGGGGCACAGAAGTGGGGAAGGATATAAAATTTGAAACGGGTGTACTTGGCGCCCTGGATCAAGAGATCCGCGATACAGTACCCCTTGATTTGTACCGATTGGAACCCAGATGC
This sequence comes from Scyliorhinus torazame, assembly GCF_047496885.1. Lineage (NCBI taxonomy): Eukaryota > Metazoa > Chordata > Chondrichthyes > Carcharhiniformes > Scyliorhinidae > Scyliorhinus > Scyliorhinus torazame. The sequence continues at coordinate 30,880,117 of NC_092727.1, forward strand.
GAGGGCTATGGTTTGGGACGCGGGATGAGTGCGCAAGGAGCAGCGCCTTACCGTTTCAGGATGGATAAAGCTCTCCATGCTCCTGGAGTCGAAGAGGCATGCAGTGTCGCGCCCGTTGACCTGGACCTGCATCATAGAGTTCTGCAGGTGTTTTGGCCAAGTTTGACCGAGGGTGATCGCTCCCACTCGCGGGTAGTTGGAGTCCTCAGCCGAGTCGGACTCGTAAGATGGCCACCGCCGTCGGCTGCGCGTGTCGGGTCGAGAAGATGGCTGCCGACAAGATGGCCGCTCCCATGATTCGCACGAGGCTGATGACGCGTCAGAAGGGGGCGTGTCGTGTCGGTGCGCAGCCGCATTGCGAAGCCTGCAGGCCTGAGAGCCTGATTTTCGGGCCGGCTGTTCTTTGTTCCTCTGGCCCCTGGGTCTGGTCAGGCAGACCCTCGCAAAATGCCCCTTCTTCCCGCAGTCGCTGCAGATCGTGGAGCGGGCTGGGCAGCGTGGGCTTGGGTGCTGGCCCTGCCCGCAGAAGTAGCACGATTGCCCCGAGCGCTGCCGGCAGGTAGAGAGCAGATGCCTGGCGTGCACCTCGTTCATAGGCTTGACGAACCGCTTGCGGAGTAGCTTGACCGCCTCTTCATAAGTCGTCGCCTTTTCGAGCATGGCGGAGATTCTGTGACTCACCCGGGCGTGGAGTAGACGCAACTTGCGCGGCCCCAGGATGGGAGTCTCTGAGGAGTCCAGGGAAGCATCGGAGCCAGTATTTAAAAATTTCCTTTGCCTCCGGTGTCCATGCTTCCAGGTTGAGCTTCTCTGGGTTTAGGCCTGCGTCCATTCTGAAGTAGTTTAGTTTATTAAATTGTGGTACCCTCAATAACGACGCTTAGAGTGTAAACCGTAAAGAAGGCTTTAATAAACTAAGAACTAGACTCGTGCCGAGACGTGTGCTAACTGCTGCACTGCCCACAAGGCGGCCCCTTGTAGACGGCTCCCAGATGGGCGGAGTTCCCCAGGGTTCCAAGCTCGGTCTTAAAGGGGACATCACCTTACATGATGACAAGGGTACAGTGTTACAGTAACCGTTCATCACAACCCCCACAACCCAAAGATGTGCAGGCTAGGTGGATTGGCCACGCTAAATTGCCCCTTAATTGGAAAAAATGAATTGGGTACTCTAAATTTATCTTTAAAAAAATCTTTGTCCATCTCCACCTATCGCTGGCCTCCTATCCAGCCCACTGCTCACCATCACCCCACTACAGTACAATACTGTATAAATCTTTGCCTGATCTCATGCTAACAAATGCCCATTTCTTTTTGTAATCTTTTTCCAAACATCATTATTGTTGGATTAGAAATTAGAGATTTATGAGTGTGAACTGCACCATACCAGTCTGTGGTGATTTCATTTGCCTTATTCACTGAGTACTGAGCTGTGTTGTGAGTACTGAGCTGTGTTGTTACAGAGAAAAGGATTCAGAATAGCAATTGATGATCTGCAAGCGTCTAGCGTAATGTCAGACAAATTACACTTCTGTGTTCTCAAAAGAAATCCCAAATTAATTTTAGCTGCAAAGGGGAAGTGGGCTCGGGTGCAGAGTTGGGGTTAAATTCCTGAAAAGAGACATGAAACCACCCACTTCCAGGTTTCATCTAGCGATTGATTTATTTATTTATTTATTTATTTTTTTGCTCGCAGTCAGATAACGCCTGCAAAGCTATTGGGAAAGTCATTACATTAATAAACAGGCCATTAACTTGAATTTAATCCAGAATTCTGGCTTTCTCAGCCAGCATGCAGGAGCGGTCTGCTGTTTGTTTGGGTCAACAAGGCAGGACCACATCAGGGAATGATTGCTTAATTCGTTCATGGAATGTGGATGGCGCGGACATTGTTGCCCAACCCTAATTACCCTTGAACTGAGTGCTTTGCTGGGCCATTTCAGAGGGCGTGGGTCTGGAGTCATATGTTGACCAGACCAGGTAAGGATGGCAGATTTACTTCCCTGAACCAGATGGGTTTTTACGGACATTTGACAATGTTTTAATGATCATCATTATATTTTTAATTCCATATTATTTATTGAATTCAAATGGCACCATCCGCCATGGCGGGACTTGAAACCAGGCCCCAAGAGCATTACCCAGGGTCTCTGGATAACTGATCCAGTGACAATACCACTATGCCATCACCTCAATGCCATCACCTCCCCGTAAAATAAAATTGACACAATGGAGAAGCCTTCAGAAGAAATCACAAAGCTTGTAGCCAGCCATGGAAAAAGCTTATGCTTGCGCAATTGATTCTGGGAGCCTGAATTCACTGTTGTGAGGATCAGTTTCAACTTTTTGTAAGCAATTTCAACTATTTTTCACTCTCATCTCAACTTCCTTCGTGTCACCCTTCCTGCAATATATGAGTAACATATGAAGCAATGACCTGGACCTTGAATGAGGAGCATTAGGTACCAGCAGCAAAAGAGAAAATGCTGGAAAATCTCAGCAAGTCTGGCAGCATCTGTAGGGAGAGAAAAGAGCTAACGTTTCGAGTCCGATGACTCTTTGTCAAAGCTAACAGATAGAGAAAGTGGGAAATATTTATACTGTGGAATGAGAATGAAAGATGAGTCATAGCCACAGAAACCCAGGGAAACCGGGTGCTAATGGCCACAGAAACCAAGGGGAAAGAGTGCTAATGGCAGTCCCCAGAGAGAACAAAAGATGTGAAAGGTCAAACAGCAGGGAAACTAACATCAGAGGATGAACTGTAGATGTGGGGGGAGGGAAGGGGTAAGTAAAGAGGAGAAAGGTGAAGGAAATGTGGATAAGATGAGGGGGGGGGGGTATTAAATATATATTAAGAAAGAAAGAAATGGCAAATAACAGTTAAAAAGAAATGAAAACAAATGGGTCAAGGTGGGATAGAGCTGATCATCTGAAGTTGTTGAATTCGATGTTCAGGCCGGAAGGCTGTAGTGGCCTAACCGGAAGATGAGATGTTGTTCTTCCAATTTACGTTGCGCTTCACTGGAACATTGCAGCAGGCCAAGAACAGACATGTAGGAATGGGAGCAGGGTCTTTTGTTAAAATGGCAAGCAACAGGAAGGTCAGGGTCCTGAATGCGCACAGACTGAAGCTGCTCAGCAAAGCGATCACCCAGTCTGTGTTTGGTCTCTCTGATATAGAGGAGACCACGTTGGGAGCAGTGAATGCAGTCGACCAAATTGGAACAGATGCAAGTGAAACGCTGCTTAACCTGGAATGAGTGTTTTGGACCTGGGATGTTAAGCATGGAAGAGGTAAAGGGGCAGGTGTTACACCTTCTGCGATTGCATGGGAAGGTGCCACGGGTGATGGGAGAGGTACTGGATATGGTGGAGGAGTGGACTAGATTGTCTCGGAGGGATCAGTCTCTGCGGAATGCTGACAGAGGGAGTGAAGGGAAGATGTGTTTGGTGGTGGCATCACGCTGGAGTTGACGAAAATGGCAAAGGATTATGCTTTGCATACGGAGGCTGGTGGGATGAAATGTGAGAACGAGGGGGACTCTATCCTTGTTCTAGGAGAGAGTGGAGGGGGCGAGGGTAGTGGCGCGAGAGATGGACCGCACACTGTTGAGGGCCCTGTCCACAACTGTAGGTGGTAAATCACGGTTGAGGAAGAAGGAACACATTTTCGAAGCACCATTTTGGAAAGTGGCATCATTGGAACAAATGCGACGGAGGTGAAGGAGTTGGGAGAAAGGGATGGAGTCCTTACAGGGTGTAGGGTGCCAAGCGTTGTAGTCCAGATAGCTGTGGGAGTCAGTGGCCTTGTAGTGGATATTAGTGGATAGTCTATTGCTGGAAATGGAGACAGAACGATCAAGGAAGGGAAGAGAAATGTCTGAGATGGACCAGGTGAAAGTGATGGAGGGGTGGAAGCGAAGTTGATGAATTTTTCCAGGTCCGGGCGAGAGCATGACGTGGCACCAAAATAGTCATCAATGTATCGGTAAAGGAGCTGTGGGAGGGGGCCTGGCGAGGCCTGGAACAAGGAACGTTCCACATACCTCATAAAAAAGGCAAGTGTAGCTGGGACCCATGCAAGTACCCATTGCTATACCTTTGATTTGGAGAAAGTGAGATGAGCTAAAGGAGAAGTTGTTGAGAGATAGAACAAGTTCAGCCAGGCGGAGGAGAGTGGTAGTGGATGGGAATTGTCCGGGCCTCTTTTCGAGAAAGAAGCAAAGAGCTCTCAGGCCATCCTGGTGTGGGATGGAGGTGTAGAGGGATTGCACATCATGGTGTTTAGAATGCGGTTATGGCCCGCGAACTGCAAGCTGTCAATATGACGCAGTGCATCAGCAGCAGCACGATCAACAACATCAGCAGCAGCCACAATAGCATCCGCAGCAGCAGTCACACCAACAGCATCTTCTCCACAGGTGCTGCAGGCACCTAAACTCTTTCCCTTGCCCCAGTCCATATTTCTCCCTCAACTCTTCCAACCTCGCAAAGCGTCCCCCCAGGAACTGGCCTTTTAATACTCTGAACCCCATCTCCAAAACCTCCTGTCCAACTTCCCTGGCTCAAACCTATGGTTCCCCCTAATCGGCATCACCCCTGAACCAGCCCTCAGCTTAAAGTGTGATTTTTTTTTTGTGTATGTGTATGGAGGGGTGTTGTGCAGAGGGTATGTATTTCATTGTATTACATTGTATTAGAATTCAAAAGTACTTAACCGGCGGAGGCTGTGAACGATACAACATAAATGCAAGCAATTTCTTCTTTTATTCTGCTCCATTGGAATGGCCTGGAGCATTGCTTCGTTAACTCCTCTAGGATTATGCCATTCTGTAATATGTTTTGCAAGACCAATTGCCAGATTGAACAAATATACAAGCCGATGATGCAGTTGTTTTATGATTGCGCAAGCAGTCTAAAAATGTGAAAGCAAAAGCATTACATTTTGCTAATTCAGGCACAGTCTTACTCTTAGAAACCAATGTGCTGGAGTGTGCAGTGCTTCGAAAAGCAGATTGTCCCTGATTGGTCCAGGAAACGTGCTGACCTAAAAACCTACTGAACAGACAACCCTTCAAATAAAATATATACTGATGTTACCTGCTTCAGGTTTTAGTTGAATGAAACCAATGTTTGTGACGAAATGGCTTTTAGATTATGTTTGCCTGTATTTTCTTTTCATGTATGGAATGATCTGTCTAAACTGTACGCAGAACAATAGTTTTCACTGTACCTTGGTACACGTGACTGTCATGATATTCAAACATACATCATAACACATATATAATGATAGACAGACCAACGGACCAATTAGCGCACACAAGACGACAGCCAATCACAGACAAGAGCAGACACAGTATAAAACAAGAAACACGACACTTCCTAGGCAGTCCATCTGGAGACGGCACAGGGCCAGGACCTCATAACAAGACACTCAGACAGTCACAACGTGCTGAGTACCAAGTCTGATGTATAAATAGTTTAATGGAATAAAACTGCGTTGTACCAATCGCAACCGTGTTAGTTCGTCTGTACCTCAGAACACCCAACACTTCATGATACCAGGAGTGAATCGATACCTACCGGCAAATCTGCCATCCTGAGCCATGGACACCCTCAACAAACCGCAGCCATTGCAAGTCGCTGGGAACCTGGGCACAAATTGGACGCTCTTCAAGCAGCGCTTTGAACTCTTCATGTAAGCCAATGAAAAACAGGGCGCCTCGGACGAAACGAAGATTGCCATGCTCCTCACTACCGCAGGTCAGCACGCCATCCATGTATACAACTCCTTGGTGTTCGCGGAAGGCGGGAACAAAGCTTAGTATGACACGGTCCTCCTCAAGCTCGACAAGCACTTCAACGTTGAGGTCAACGAAAGCTTTGAGAGGTATGTCTTTCAGCAGCGCCTGCAAGGTAAGGAAGAGCTCTTTCAGTCCTTCCTGACGCACCTCCGCATACTCGCGCAGTCCTGCGGTTACGACACCACCTCAGAGTCCATGATCCGGGACCAGATCGTTTTTGGCGTTGCCTTCAGTGGCCGACGCCAGCAGCTTCTAAAAATAAAAGGCCTGACCTTAGCATCTGCAGTTGAAGCCTGTGTCCTGCATGAGAATGCAACTAGCCGCTATGCCCAATTTCAGGCGACCGAATCGGCACGGAGGGGGTCCCACGCGACCGAATCGACAAGCCAGGCCACCCACGAGGCCGAACGCGTCCAGGCAATCGAGTTTCTCCCGGCCCGCGTCCCGGACGAGGGCGGACGTTTTGCGCGCTTTTCAAGGCCTCCCGCGTTCCTGCACGCCAAAGCCTACGGCAACACTGAGGGACGTGCTGCGCTGGCGCGCCCGATGCAAGACCGAACTGTGCATACGCAGTGGCGTAACGAACGTCATGACGTGCGGCAACTGTGGAGCTGCACATTTAAAAGGGCAATGTACTGCAAAAACCCGACAATGCCTACGCTTTGGCAAGATGGGCCACTACGCTGCCTACTGTCGAGCGGCTCAACCTGTTGATCTTCCACATCTCCGACAACCTCGCAGGAACGTGCGGACCATTCAGCCTCCACATCACGACATCCAAACCGATGACACAGATGACCAAGACGCCTTCCGGGTTGCGGTCATTGATGGGAACCGGGTCAACACCATCAATCTGGGCGATGAATGGAGTGCCACTCTAACGGTCAACCCGAATTCGTCGCCCACCTATTAGACTGGACTTATGAGACTGTTCACACGTCAAACTTTTGCAACCACTGTTTTATAACATGTCTCTGTTTTATCGTTACAGGCTTCGTTTGATCGCTCCAAATTTCCACGTTGTTCTTCTTTTTGTTATGGTACAACCTCGTTAGCATGTCACACCTGACATCGCCCCTTGTATATAGTTAAGCCCCATGTACATTATGTAAATATTACGCACACACACACCTTTAGCTGCACTCAGGACACATTTATATTTATAACCACGTAGGCACATAATCTTGTAAAAAAGGGAGGATGTCATGATATTCAAACATACATCATAACATATACATAATGATAGACAGACCAATGGACCAATTAGCACACATTTTTTATTATTTTTAAAATATATTTATTAAGATTTAAAAAAATATATATATATATATTTTATTAAAGTTTTCAAACACAATTTTTTCCCTTACAATTCAAAGAAATAAAAATAAAAGTAACATGATAACGGCAATACAACATTTTGTAACTAACATAGTAAACTAACCGAATAACACTAAGTAATACCACCCCCCCGCCCCCTCTCCCCCTCCAAAAACCCAAACAATTTACCCCCTCCCCTCCCCCTGGGTTGCTGCTGCTGGTCATTTATCTTCCCTCTAACGTTCCGCTAGGTAGTCGAGGAACGGTTGCCACCGCCTGGTGAACCCTTGAGCCGATCCTCTCAGCGCAAACTTCATCTGCTCCAGTTTTATGAACCCCGCCATATCGTTTATCCAGGCCTCCAGCCCGGGGGGTTTCGCTTCCTTCCACATGAGTAAAATCCTATGCCGGGCTACTAGGGACGCAAAGGCCACGACATCGGCCTCTTTCGCCTCCTGCACTCCTGGCTCATCCGCAACTCCAAATAAAGCTAACCCCCAGCCTGGCTTGACCCGGACCTTCACCACCTTCGAGATCACTGCCGTCACTCCCCTCCAATACCCCTCCAGTGCCGGACACAACCAAAACATATGTGTGTGTTTCGCCGGGCTTCCCCCGCACCTCCCACACTTGTCCTCCACTCCGAAGAACCTGCTCAACCTTGCTCCCGTTATGTGTGCTCTATGCAGCACCTTAAATTGGATCAGGCTAAGCCTGGCACACGAGGAAGAGGAATTCACCCTGCTTAGGGCATCAGCCCACAAACCCTCCTCAATCTCCTCCCCGAGCTCTTCCCATTTTCCCTTCAGCTCGCCCACCAACTCCTCCCCCTCTTCTCTCATCTCCCGGTATATCTCTAACACTTTGCCCTCCCCGACCCACACCCCCGAAAGCACCCTGTCCTGGATCCCTTGTGTCGGGAGCAGCGGAAATTCCCTCACCAGTTGTTTCGTGAACGCTCTCACCTGCATATATCTAAAGAAATTTCCCCGGGGCAGCTTATACTTTTCCTCAAGCGCTCCCAAGCTCGCAAACGTCCCGTCTATAAATAAATCTCCCACTCTCCTGATTCCTACCCGGTGCCAGCTCTGGAATCCTCCGTCCAGCCTCCCTGGGGCAAACCTATGGTTGTTCCTGATCGGGGACCACACCGAGGCTCCCAGCACACCCCTCTGTCGCCTCCATTGCCCCCAGATACTTAATGTTGCCGCCACCACTGGGTTCGTGGTAAATTTTTTTGGTGAGAGCGGTAGTGGCGCCGTCACCAGCGCTTTTAAACTCGTCCCTTTACAGGACTTCATCTCCAATCTTTTCCACGCCGCTCCCTCTCCCTCTATCATCCATTTACGAATCATCGCCACATTGGCGGCCCAGTAGTAGTCGCCCAAATTCGGCAACGCCAGTCCCCCTCTGTCTCTACTACGTTGTAGGAACCCCCTCCTTACCCTCGGGACCTTCCCTGCCCACACGAAGCTCGTGATGCTCCTATCTATTTTTTTAAAAAAGGCCTTCGTGATCAGTATAGGGAGACATTGGAACACAAATAGGAACCTCTGGAGGACCATCATCTTAATTGCCTGCACTCTGCCCGCCAGTGACAGCGGCTGCATGTCCCACCTTTTGAAATCCTCCTCCATTTGTTCCACCAGTCGTGTCAGATTAAGTCTGTGTAAGGTTCCCCAGCTCCTGGCTATCTGAATCCCCAGGTATCAGAAGTTTCTTTCCACTCTCCTTAGCGGTAGACCATCTATCCCTCTACTCTGGTCCCCAGGGTGTATCACAAAAAGCTCACTCTTTCCCATGTTAAGCCTATATCCCGAGAAATCTCCAAACTCCCTCAATATCTGCATGACCTCTGTCATCCCCCCCACTGGGTCCATCACATACAGCAGTAGGTCATCCGCATAGAGTGACACTCGGTGTTCCTCTCCCCCTCTAATCACCCCTCTCCATTTTCTGGAGTCTCTCAGCGCTATGGCCAGTGGTTCAATTGCCAACGCGAACAGTAATGGGGACAACGGGCATCCCTGTCTTGTTCCCCTGTATAATTGAAAATACTCCGACCTTTGCCGACCTGTGACCACACTTGTCGTTGGGGCCCCATAGAGGAGTTTAACCCAGATGACAAACCCGTCCCCGAACCCGAACCTCCTCAGCACCTCCCATAGATACTCCCACTCCACCCTATCAAATGCCTTCTCTGCATCCATTGCCGCCACTATCTCTGCCTCCCCCTCAACTGGGGGCATCATTATCACCCCTAATAGCCGTCGCACGTTGACATTTAGTTGTCTCGCCTTTACGAACCCTGTCTGGTCTTCGTGCACCACCCCCGGGACACAATCCTCTATCCTCGTTGCCAGCACCTTTGCTAGCAACTTGGCGTCCACATTTAGCAGTGAGATAGGCCTATAGGACCCGCACTGCAGCGGATCTTTATCCCGCTTCAAGACTAGCGATATCGTCGCCTCCGACATTGTCGGGGGTAGGGTCCCCCCCTTCTCTGGCCTCGTTAAAGGTCCTTACCAGCAGCGGGGCCAACAAGTCCACATATTTTCTATAAAATTCCACCGGGAACCCATCTGGTCCCGGGACCTTCCCTGCCTGCATGTTCCCCAGCCCCTTGGTAACCTCGTTCACCCCAATCGGCGCCTCCAGGTCTTCCACCTCCTGCTCCTCCACCCTCGGGAAGCTTAATTGGTCCAAAAACTGCCGCATCTCCTCTTTTCCCTCCGGGGGTTGGGACCTATAAAGTCTCTCGGAAAAGGTCTTAAACACCTCGTTAATCTTCCCTGCTCTCCGCACCGTAGCTCCCTTTTCATCCCTAATTCCCCCTATCTCCCTCGCCGCCGTCCTCTTTCGCAGCTGATGGGCCAACAGGCGACTCGCCTTTTCCCCATATTCATACCTCATCCCCTGTGCCTTCCTCCACTGTGCCTCCGCCCTCCTTGTGGTCAACAGGTCGAACTCCGTCTGGAGTCGTCGCCTCACCCTGTATAGTCCTTCCTCCGGGGCCTCCGCGTATTCTTTATCTACCCTCAAAATCTTCCCCCAGTAGTCTTTCCCTTTCCTTGGCCTCTATTTTCCCCTTGTGGGCCCTGATGGAGATCAGCTCTCCTCTGACCACTGCCTTTAGTGCTTCCCATACTACTCCCACTCGGACCTCCCCGTCGTCATTGGCCTCCAGGTATCTCTCGATACATCCCCGTACCCTTCCGCAGACTCCCTCATCCGCCAGTAATCCCACATCCAGTCGCCAGAGTGAACGCTGCTCCCACTCCTCTCCTAGTTCCAGGTCCACCCAGTGTGGGGCATGATCTGAAACAGCTATGGCTGAGTACTCAGTTCCTTCCACCCTCGAGATCAGTGACCTTCCCAAAACAAAGAAATCTATCCGGGAATACACCTTGTGAACATGGGAGAAGAAGGAGAACTCTCTGGCCTTCGGCCTAACAAATCGCCACGGATCCACTCCCCCCATTTGGTCCATAAACCCCCTAAGCACCTTGGCCGCTGCCGGCCTTCTTCCGGTCCTAGATCTAGATCTATCTAACCCTGGGTCCAACACGGTGTTGAAGTCACCCCCCATTATCAGGTTTCCTACCTCCAGGTCCGGGATACGTCCCAGCATCCGCGTCATAAATCCCGCGTCATCCCAATTCGGGGCATATACGTTAACCAACACGACCTCCATTCCCTCCAGTCTACCACTCACCATCACATATCTGCCTCCGCTGTCTGCTACAATGTTCCTAGCTTCGAATGACACCCGTTTCCCCACCAGTATGGCCACCCCTCTATTCTTTGCATCCAGCCCTGAGTGGAACACCTGTCCCACCCATCCTTTCCTTAACCTAACTTGGTCCGCCACCTTCAGGTGCGTCTCCTGAAGCATGGCCACGTCTGCCCTCAGTCCTTTCAAGTGCGCGAACACTCGGGCCCTTTTAATCGGCCCATTTAGGCCTCTTACGTTCCACGTGATCAGCCGAACTGGGGGGCTGTCTGCCCCCCTCCCCTGTCGACTAGCCATCACCCTCTCTAGGCCAGTCCCACGTCCCGATTCCGCGCACCCACCCGTTCCCCAGGCGGCGCACCCCCGCCCCGACCACCCTTTCTTTAACCAGTTCCTCTTCGGTCTCTGCAGCAGCAACCCAGTTATCCTCCCCGCCCCCCCCCCCCCCCCCCCCCGCTAGACCCCATCTAGCATGATTGCTCCCCCATATTGCTTCCGAAAGTCAGCTGACTTCAACTGACCCCGGCTTCTCCTGCTCTCTCCTTGACCCCCCCCCCCCCCCGTATGGGGAACTCCCATCTACCTTGCGCCTATCTTCCCGCCATCATCTTTCTGGCGCAGGAACAAGAACAGTGAGCCCCGTGTTCTCTATAGCTGTCCCGCCCCTTGTGGCGCAGCTCCCTCTGCCGCCCCACTCCCATTCCCCGTCCCCCGCCTATGTCTCTTTTTCCCCCCCACCGGCGCCCACATTTCTTAGTGTCCCCCCCCTCCCCAATTTACATCTCTATATACATTGGCATTGTCATTTCCCCTCTAACATCAGTCCCTCAGTTCTGATCCAGTTTCTCGTTTTTAATGAAGGTCCATGCTTCTTCCGCCGTTTCGAAGTAGTGATGCCTCTCCTGGTGCGTGACCCACAGTCACGCCGGCAGCAACATCCCGAACTTCACCTTCTTCTTGTGTAGCACCTCCTTGGCTCGATTAAAACTCGCCCTCCTTCTCGCCACCTCCGCACTCCAATCCTGGTACACCCGTACCACCGCATTCTCCCATCTACTACTTCGTACCTTTTTGGCCCATCTCAGAACCACCTCTCTGTCATTGAAGCGATGAAATCGCACGATCGTCGCCCTAGGTGGTTCTCCCGCCTTTGGTCTCCTCGCAGGGACCCGATGAGCCCCTTCCACTTCCAAGGGGCCCGAGGGGGCCTCAGCTCCCATTAGCGAGCGTAGCATCGTGCGCACGTAAGCTCCGCCGTCTGCTCCTTCCTCTCCCTCGGGGAGACCCAGGATCTGAAGGTTCTTTCTCCGTGATCTGTTTTCTAGGACTTCAATCCTTTCAATGCACTTTTTGTGGAGCGCCTCGTGCGTCTGCGTTTTGACCGCCAGGCCCAGGATCTCATCTTCGTTGTCCGTCACCTTCTGCTCCACCACGCGGAGCTCCATCTCCTGGGTCTTTTGTGCCTCCTTAAGCCCCTCAATTGCTTGTAGCATCGGGGCCAGCACCTCCTTCTTAAGCAGCTCCACACACCGTCTCAGAAATTCGTCTTTGTCCGGCCCCCATGTCGCCTGGACTCTCTCCGCCGCCATCTTGCTCCTTTTTCCCTGTCCTTGAGGATTCTTCGCGATCTGGCCGCCGCCGCCGATATTTTTCTTTTTCGTTGGGGGGACGACTCCCTGTTGTCTCACCCCACACCGGGTTTCGTCCCGAAAAAATTCCCCGTTGGGGCTCTTAAAAGAGCCCGAAGGTCCGTTCGAGCTGGAGCCGCCGAAACGTGCTGCTTAGCTGGTCATCGCCGCAACCGGAAGCCAAGATTTTTTGACTACACAATTTTTTCCCCTTACAAACAATAACCCCCCCCCCCCCCCCCCCGTAACAAAATAACACAAAATCGCACTGAGCAAGATATATACATGGCAAAATGGTATATTTACATAGCTTTATACACTGGCTCTCGCCCGCACGTGCCAGTTTCCCCCACCCTCCATGTTATCTCCCGCTCATCCATCCCCTCAAACAGTCTCTTGTTTCCCCCCATCCCCCCCTCCAGGGTCGCTGCTGCTGCTGGCTGGCCTTCCTCTAACGCTCCGCGAGGTAGTCTAGGAACGGTTGCCACCGCCTGTAGAACCCCTGCGCAGACCCTCTCAAGGCAAACTTAACCCTCCTCGGTCCCTACTGCGTTCCAAGAACCCTCTCCCTACCCTCGGGGTCTTATTCGCCCACACAAACCCCATAATACTACTTACTCTCTTAAAAAGGCCCTTGGTAATCACGATGGGAAGGCACTGAAACACCCAATTTGCACACATAACACGACAGCCAATCACAGACAAGAGCAGACACAGTATAAAACAAGACACACGACACTTCCTAGGCAGTCCATCTGGAGTCGGCACAGGGCCAGGACCTCATAACAAGACACTCACACAGTCACAACGTGCTGAGTACCAAGTCTGATGTATAAATAGTTTAATGGAATAAAACTGCATTGTACAAATCGCAACCGTGTTGGTTCGTCTGTACCTCAGAGCACCCAACACTTCAGTGACAATAAACAAATCCAATCTTCTGGTAACCGTGAGATGGAACATTTTGTGCTGCAGACTGAATACATCACAAATATCTATCTCTTAAATCTTTTTTCCAACAATGCACTTGCATTGCTAATTTCTGAGTGCCCTTAAGTTTTAGCTTATTGAGACAAAACATTCACTGATGTAAAGAGGGATCTTTCCCTTTTCTCAAAAAAGAATTTTGTCACGTCATTTGTGACTAGCTGAAATTTGAAATTCTCATTCATTAGAATTTAAAAGAGAAGTGTTGGAGAACATGGTTCTCCCACTGATGACGAGAGTTATTTTTGAACTATTCTGCTGTGTTGTAATTTTTTTTAATGACACTTATATTTTCTCTTCCATCTTTTTCTGTTTGTTCCTCTGCGCTGCATGACTCGCCATGCTGACACAGGACGAATTGGCATCCTGCTGCAGGACTCCACTAGTGCAACTGTGGAACTGGCTGCTGGAAGTTGTTAGAGAGTGACAAGAGTGGCTACATTTTTGAAATGTCCTTCTGCAGAATTGGCTGACTACACCTGATATTTCACCGGAAGCATGATTGAAATCAGTAACTTATTAGGGAAATCATGAATATTCTAATTTATTGCATGAGACAGAATCTGTTGGAAATAAATCACATATTTAGTGCATCATGTTCATCAGATAATTTAGCTGTGTGCTCCTGGTTTAAATCTGCTGTGATTTTTCTTCCCTTCATTAATTCATTACATTGCAGCACGAGTGTTGTCGGTTTTTGATGTTCCTGGTAACCTGGCTCATTGTTCCTTCAATGAAGGCCAACACAAAATATTATTTCTTTATTTCAATTCTGTTTGTGGAACCTTGCAGAGTCCAAATTGGCTGCCGCATATGCCTACATAGCAAGAGTGACTATCTTCAAAAGTTATTTAATGGCTGTGACTCGGTCCTGTGACTATAAATTTACAATCACTAAGAGAGAGGTTCAGGGATTTTTTTTTTTACATTGAAGGGAGTTGTTTGGACATGGAAAGTCCTACCAAAAGCAAACTCCATAATCGTTTTTAAAAGCGAAGTGGGTAAGTACAGTATTTAAAAAATAAACTTTTTAAAGGGGAAAGTACAAGGATTGAATGGATAGTTCTTTCAGAGAACAGGAGCAAGTGTGAATGGTGAAAGGATATTCCTCTTTATGCTGAACGTCTGTGACCTAGAATATTGGTTGCACTGACCCTGTTTTCCGTCCACCAATTATGATGAGTAGGAGATGCACAGTCATTACAAGCTGGATGTGTATCGGCTGCCATATTGGTAAATCCCCAATAATGATCTCCATGCCTGAAACAGGAATTAGCACGTTGCATATATAAGAATGGGGTGTAATGCTGTATTAGGCCCTCACTGGTTTGTTATAAAATCTACATGCGACTTGATAAGATAACCGGCCGGTGGCCTTGTCATTGATCATTATGAAGTGCTTCAAGAGGTTGGTCATGAGACACATCAACTTCATACTCCCAGAAAGCCTTGATCCACTGCATTTCACATAGGGCCACAATCAGTCCACAGGAGATGCCATCTTCCTGGCCCTACACTCATTCCTGGAGCATCTCAACAACAAGGACTCTTACGTCAGACTATAGCTTAATTGGGAAGCCCGGTGACACAGTGGTTAGCATTGCTGCCTCAGGCGCCGAGGTCCCAGGTTCGATCCCAGTTCTGGGTCACTGTCCATGTGGAGTTTACACATTCTCTCCGTGTTTGCATGGGTTTCACCCCCACAACCCAAAGATGTGCAGGGTAGGTGGATTGGCCCGTGCTAAATTGCCCCTTAATTGGAAATTGGGTACTCTAAATTTATTAAGAAAAAAGACTATAGCTTCATTGACTACAGCTCCGCCTTCAACATCATAACTCCAGCCAAGCTCATATCAAAACTCCAAAACCTAGGACTTGGCTCCTCCTTCAGCAACTGGATTCTTGCCTTCCTGACCCATTGACCACATTCAGTAAGGATAAACAACAGCTCCTCTGCGATAGTCCTCAATACCGGGGTCCCGCAAGGCTGCATGCTTAACCCCCTACTATACACCCTATACACACACGACTGTGTCAAAGTCAATATTTTCCCGCTTCTGTAGTAGAAAGATTCAACACACTCGTTAAGACAGAATAACAAGCTTTATTTTTGAAAACAACTGCATGCAGTAATGGCTGAAACTTGAAGTCAGAGAGCAGTCAACAAAACTGCTGAGTCTTTCACAGGTTCCGTGCTTTTGCGGAGAATTAGCTCAATATTTATACATTATCTTTATCAAGATAATGTGACAACAGTATGGTCAGGAGTTTGATCGGAGTACAAACGGAAGCAAAGACCAGACCATGTTTGGTCATATCACTCATACCATTATTTAGTCCTCGGAGGGAACATTGAAAGGTCGGAATAGACTTGTTTCTTCCTGAACTTATCTTGTTTTAAATTCCTACGGCCCTGGGTTATGACGAGTTAGTTTTATCAGGAGTTGCCGAGGTCCGGTGTTTTGGAATGGCTCGACCTTCGCTGATATTTTCAGACTTCAAGTTATGCAGAGTTGGCCTACGGCCATACTAGTCAGAAAATGGTTAGAGCAGCATTCTTTACATGGGCCTGGTGAGCTGGAATGAGTAGTTTCAGCTTTTCAGCTTTTCTTATATTGTATCAAACCTTTTGACCAGTCTTCCAAGTGACCAGTTTTCTCATCATGCCATTACTTAATTCATACCATATCACAACTGTGTGACAAGATTTGGTTCCAACTCTATCTACAAGTTTGCTGATGACACAAACGTAGTGGGTCGGATCTCGAACAACGATGAGTCAGAGTACAGGAGGGAGATAGAGAACCGAGTGACGTGGGGTAACAACAACAATCTCTCCCTCAACGTCAGCAAAACTAAGGTGCTGGTCATTGACTTCGAGAAGCAAAGTATCGTACACACCCCTGTCTGCATCAATGTTGCCGAGGTGGAGATGGTTGACAATTTCAAATTCCTAGGCGTGCACATCACCAACAATCTGTCCTGGTTTGTCACGTCGACGCTATGACCAAGAAAGCACAACAGCGCCTATACTTCCTCAAGAAACTATGGAAATTCGGCATGTCCACATTGACTCTTACCAATTTTTACAGATGCACCATAAAAAGCATCCTATCTGGCTGCATCACAACCTGGTATGGCAACTGCTCAGCCCAAGACATAAGAAACTACAGAGAGTTGTGAACACAGCCCAGTCCATCCACAAAACTGCTTCCCCATTGACTCTGTCTACACCTCCCTCTGCCTTGGGAAAGCGGCAGCATAATCAAAGATCCCTCCCACCTGGGTTATTCTTTGTTTCAGCTTCTTCCATCGGGCAGGATATACAAAAACCTGAGAACACACACACTAACACATTCAAAAACAGCTTCTTCCCCGCTGTTACCATACTCCTGAATGACCCTCTTGTGTTCTGAACTGATCTCATCACACACCTTCTCTACTGAGTAGTACTACACTCCGTATGCTTCACCTGATGCCGGTGTCTATGTATTTACATTGTGTATTTATGTATATCCTATTAATAGAAATTGGCTTTCTAGTTAGCTATAGATGATGCAGGTAAAAGGTTTAATTGAGAACTCATTAAGAGTAATTAACTAAATAATATTAACCATGAGAGTGAGGAAAGCCGAAAAGCTGGGAACATTTTGCAAGTTGCTTGAGACTTGCTTAAGATTGTAAGAACAGTGATGTCAAATAGCTAAAAGGCCCCATTGTGTGAAAGAACGGGCAGTTCTGTTTCTATGGTAACAACGAGCCTAGGGTGATAAGTCCTAGCGAAGAATGTGTTTTTCTCAAGCGTTGGAATGGGAAATTCACACCAATATCACACCAATATCTTTAAATGCATATATCTCTTAAATTGACGGACAGACAGTTTGGCCAAATTGAATGAATTATAAATTAGTTAAAGCCAATCACAGCTGTAAAGAAGACGAGACCTTAAGATAATAATCTCCTTAAGAATCACTTGTCGGGATGGAAATATCCATTCCACAATCAATCTATCTCTTTCTGAAACCTATTTTCTTTGCTTGCTTTTGCTAAATTGCCATCTTTCTTTTGTTTAAATCACTCAGTCATTTTATACTGTGTATTATGATTTGAAATGGAATGAAAACTCAACGACTGTAGTCGCTAAAGACAATCAATCTGACCTAATTTTGTATTGACAAATAAAGTTTACCAGTGGCACAAGCTGACAAATAAAGTTCAACTGAACTTTGCCAAAAAGCGCAGACTTGATCTCTGTTATTTGGGAACTAAGAAGGGATAATGGATATCTAGTTCCGAATAGAGACCGAGATCCATCACCTATGTTTTTTTTTCAAGAATGGAACAATCTGAATGGACTGTATGCAGAACTTTGCACTGTACCTCTGTACACGTGACGATAATTGAAATTCAAATCCAAAGATAATGTAATTTTTTTAAATTTACATACCGTAACATGGAGCTGGAATGAGCAAAGATGATCTTCCCCTTTCTTCAAATAATAAGTGCTGCTGTTGAAATACCAATATTCCTCTGCTTTATTGCCCCCATAGTCATCCACTTCCCCATTTTCCCTTTTCTCACGTATCTGTTGCCCAGTAGCGACTTAAGGTGCGATTCTCCGGAAAAACGTTGCAGTGTGGTAGCGTGTGGGAATTGCTGCAAGCTTCCCAGCACTTGGCCCAGTGAGGCCGACAGCGCAATTCAATGTTAATTGGTCCACTTAACGAGGCCTCAAAGGCTTCTCGCTGGAAAAGACGGCTTGCCAACTGATTCGCCGGGACCACGCTCGCCAGTCCCCCCGCTAACAAAGTCGAGCAGCACTTAAGTTGCACTTGCTCAGCCAACCCCAGCTAGCTCCGTAAAATGGTGCTGAGAAAACCAGCCCCATGATTCGGGGACGCAGACCAGGGGAGGCTCCTGGATGCGGTGGAGGCCAGGAGGGATGTCCTGTTCCATCGGGTGTCTCGGAGGGTGAGCCACAAGGCTGCCAGTGCTGCCTGGGACAAGATGGTGGCAGCAGTCAACTCAGGCAGTGTGACCAGGAGGACTGGCCTCCAGTGCTGGAAGAAGGTCACCGACCTATACTGGGTAGCACGAGTGTTTAGACACCAATGCTATGCCCCCCCCCCACCCGAAGGGCTGCAGTGACCTTGACAGCAGCCGGGAGTGTCAAGACCGTGAGGACACGGCACAGGTGTCGCACCATCTCCTTATTGAGGTAGAGCCTTCTGCGGCACGTGTTATCCGTCATTTGTTGAATGACCGAGCCTGTAGATCCTGGGCCGTCGCGGAACTCCCCCCATGTCCGTCCCTAGCCTGATCAGCGGCCGGGTCCTCAGGGTGTGGGACGGGGTCCGGCACATGGACCGCTGACTCTAGTATCTGCAGACACTACTGCTGGCACCTTCTCCGGCATCTGGCCGCATCACGTAGCCCCAGGGCAACCTCTGCATCCAACATCCTTGCCATAACGGTCAATATCGGTAAGGCATTAGGAGAGGGTGATAGACAGACCAACATCCTGGCTCCCAACTCGGGACCCTCTATTTCCCCCACTGATTTCCCCCCCCTCCCACCTGGAACGCCCTCACCACGCACATCGGCCGCAGCGGGCCTCCCTCACCGGATCCTAGACCTTGTACCCTGGACACCTGCTCACAACGTCAACCGGACCGGGTGCTGGTCCCCTTCCCATGGCACTCATCCAGCCTCCGGCCATGGACATGTCCCCCGGAGCTGTGTCCTATTCCCTGGGTGTTCAAATGTTGGCTGCTGTCTGTGTTGTGTTGCCTCCCACAGTGTTCAGGTACACGTCCAAGCTTCGCAGTCTGATTGGGATGCTAGGCAATGACTCCCACATGCTACATGACGCCATGGGAATCCACTTGCGTTGAGTGAATAACAATAATCTTTATTGTCACAAGTTGGCTTACATTAACACTGCAATGAAGTTACTGTGAAAAACCCCTAGTCGCCACATTCCGGCCCCTGTTCGGGTACACAGAGGGAGAATTCAGAAACTGGAGCACCCGGAGGAAACCAACGTAGCACGGGGAAATTGTGCAGACTCCACACAGATAGTGACCCAAGCCGGGAATCAAACCTGGCTACCCACTGTGCTACCTTGTTGCCCAACTTAACCACAGTTGCCAATTTCATGGAAGCTACAGCCTTCGACTGCAAGGCCAGAGGTCTCAGCAGTCGTTGGGGGTTATGGGTGGTCGTTGGGGCAGACGGGCAGGGACAAGGGTTGCCCCCGGAATGGGTACAAATGATCCAGGGATTGCCATGATTGTGCCGCGAGCGGTTGCCCTCCCAGCGTCCCACCTCACCCCACCCCACCATAGAGCCCCACCCTTGCGGAGGGTCGCCCACCATCAGCCGAGAGCCCCCAGCCCCCGCCGAGCACGGGCAGCAAGCCCATCGCTCCCGGGCTCTTTGCCTGTGAGCAAAGATGGCTACTCCCTTCCTCAGATCCCCACAGAAGCGTTTCCGCAAGTTCATGTTTTTAAAAAGGAGTACTAATCGGCACCAGTTTGAGCACTTGCTGGAGAGGCCACTGGATAAGCGGTGGCTCTCGTTAATTGTATGGAAATGGGCTTAAGTGGTGATAATTGGTTTCTCACCACGCGACAGCGAGATCCCGATTTACCATACGGGAGCGGGCGGTTGCATCGCACACTGTTTGGTGCCTGGGACGGATCTCGTTTTTGGCCTCTCCCGCTATTCACCGGCATCGTTTCACTCGAGTGAGAGCGTAAAGAGGCCAGAGGATCGTACCCTTAATCTTTAATCACATCTCACTGGTGAACAGCATGTTGCAATCTGTAGCTCGATGGAAATGAGGCTGGGGGCCTAATCTTGTAAACCTGAGTGGTTTTAGGGATACAGTATTTAAGTTTGGGGATTGTTCCTTGAAGCTCCACCAGCTCCCTGATCCTGCAATCCATGCACCCAGAAATGGCACAGATGAATTCCTAAGATTTCTAAATTGCTGCGGTGTTTATACTGAACTGATTTTTTCAAACTGAAAAGTGCCATTTGTGTGTGAGTGAAATAAAAAGGTGATCTTGCATCTATCCATTATCCACCCTGTGTAGTAGCTTTCTGTCTGTTCCCAGAAATGTCTTGGTCATGACTATTTTTATACTGGGAGCCTGTGGTTTGCGTGCCATTCTCCTCTGATAAACACTAGGATTGCGATAGCTTTCATCTTGTGCTCGTTATAATGCATGTTATCAAGATAGGTGCAAGATTAAATTGCGTTTGGCTAAATGTTACAATCACAAGTCTAGCTTAAGGAAAGCCGTGTGATACTTGAAAAGCATGAATTACATTGATGCATCATGGTCATCAGGTTTTCATTTAACTAAAATATTGCAAAGACTTGAATGTTTAGGAACCATATGATTGATCTATAATTTTATACCCATGCAAAGCAAAATAAATAAATTAAAAACACCAGCTCAGAAATTGAAACTTTAACACTGTAAATGTTTCTTTGAGCATTAAGCTATCAGAATCCTGATGGATTTGGAGTTCATCTTGCAAGATTAGTCTTAAAAATAAAGAATTTACAAATTAGTTGGTAAATAATTATATAGCGGGGCAGCACGGTGGCACAGTGGTTAGCATTGCTGCCTCACGGCGCTGGGTTCCAAGTTCGATCACGGCTCTGGGTCACTGTCCGTGTGGAGTTTGCACATTCTCCCCGTGTTTGCGTGGGTTTCGCCCCCACAACCTAAAGATGTGCAGGCTAGGTGGATTGGCAACGCTAAATTGCCCCTTAATTGGAAAAAATGAATTGGGTACTCAAAATTTATAAAAAATAAAAACAGTATTCATTTGTGATGAATAACATCTATTTCTTAGGTGTTACATGGCCTGCTAAAACTCCGAATGACAGATGTCGTGTTACGCACACTAAGATAACACGGGCTGCAACGGGATGCAGCTTTACCTGAGAGATACTCCACACCTTGAAGTTAGTTCAATTTGATTTATTGAACCTGTCACACAGTTAGCTCAATCCTCTGTGAGTTCGACTCTGCTAACCTAGTGTGATTACTCTGTCTGACTGAACCAGACTAGCTCTTTGCCACGTGCTGTAGGAGTTTTATGATATGTACATCCTGACTCACACTGTAGATGTCACCAGTGGAAGAGGCGGCGTGTGAGTGCCTCGTGCCTTTTATAGTGGGAAACCACCCCCAAGTGTTCTGCCTGCTGATTGGTTATGTCCTGTTCTCTGAATTCATTAGCTGCCTGTCTGTATCTCATTATGTGCACGTCTGCATATCATGACATCTCCCCTTTTGAAATGTTTTTCTATGGCCTATCTGAAAGTATTTACATGTGTAGGCCAAAAAACTAACTTATTTACATACAGTAGCAGATGGGAACATATGTACATGTGAAAACAGAACATAGCAAACAAAACAAGTGTTCATAAGTCCAGTCTCTGGGGCTTGCGTCTGATCCTGGTTGACCGCCGGAGAGGTGGTGGTGGTGGGGGGGGAGACGCCTTGATAGGTGGGATTGAAGCCAGACTGGTGGCCTCATGGTTCGAGGTATCAGGAGGTGGCACAATAATGGATGGAAACAATGAAGAATGTGGTTGTGGGCGTGCAACTGTGCGCAGTGCCCGTCTGTTACACCGCACAACAGAGCCATCAGCCATACGCACAACACACGATTGAGGAGCAGCCTGTCGAACAACAACAGCTGGAACTGACCAGCCTCCATCAGGAAGCTTGATCCAAACAGCATCTGCCGGGAATAGCACAGGCAAATCAGTGCCATGTGCATTATAGCTCTGCTTTTGCCGGTCCCTGAGTTTCTGCACCTTCTGCAGATCCGGGAGGTGATCCAGGTCAGGCAAGTGTATGGCTGGAAGAGTCGTCTGCAGGTCCCTGTTCATCAGGAGTTGAGCCGGTGACATTCCGGTAGACAGAGGGGTTGCCCTGTACGCAAGTAGCGCATGGTTGACATCAGAAGCAGAATCCGCGGCCTTGCAGATGAGCTGCTTCACTATGTGCACCCCTTTCTCAATCTTCCCGTTGGACTGCGGATAATGTGGGCTGGAAGTGACGTGATGAAACTGATATACCTGGGCAAATCTTGACCACTCTGGGCTGCTGAAGCAAGGACCGTTGTCACTCATGGCAGTGAGTGGAATACCATGCCTGGAGAACGTCTCCTTACAGGCCTTGATGACGGTCTTGGATGTGAGGTCCGAGAGCTTCACAATTTCTGGGTAGTTAGAAAAATAATCAATGATTAACACATAATCACTACCATTGGCATGAAAGAGGATGATGCCCACCTTGGACCAAGGGGAGGTCACGATTTTGTGCTGCTGAAGCGTCTCCTTGCCCTGTGCTGGCTGGAAGTGTTGACAGGTCAGACAGTTGAGGACCATATTTGAGATATCCTGACTAATCCCAGGCCAGTAGACAGCTTGCCTGGCTCTGCGCCTGCACTTCTCGACACCCAGATGTCCCTCATGGATTTGCCGGAGCACCAAGCTCTGGAGACTGAGTGGAATGACAGCTTGAGGAGGATGCCATCAACCACCGTCAGGTCGTCCTTCACATTGAAGAATTGAGGGCACTGCCCTTTTTGCCAGCCATTGGCGAGGTGGCGCATGACACACTGCAGAAGAGGGTCTTTGGCTGTCTCACCGCGAATGCGAATCACCTTTTCATCCACCGCCAGGAGGTTACTGGCCCACAGCTGCACCTGTGATTCAATCTGTTGGATGAATGCCGGCGGGTCAGCAGGCAAGGTTATGGAGTGGGACAAGGTATCCGCAATAATGAGCTCCTTGCCAGGCATGTACACGAGTTCAAAGTCATACCTTCTGAGCCTGAGGAGGATGCGCTGCAGCCGGGGCGTCATATCGTTCAGGTTCTTATGGATAATGTGGACCAGAGGCCTGTGGTCCGTCTCGACGGTGAACGTCGGCAGGCCATAGACATAAGTGTGGAACTTGAGAATTCCAGTAAGAAGGCCCAGGCATTCCTTTTCAATTTGGGCATACCGCTGCTCGGTGGGTGTCATTGCTCGTGATGCGTAGGCAACCAGTGCCCAGGATGAGGTGTCATCGCGCTGGAGCAACACCGTGCCGATGCCGGCCTGGCTCGCATCTGTCGAGATTTTTGTTTCCCTGTCAGGGTCAAAAATTGCCAATACAGTGGCAATGGTAAGCTTGGCTTTCAGCTCCAACCACTCTGCTTGATGAGCTGCCTGCCACTCAAAGGAGTGCCTAAAAAGCGCAGTACCGCCTTCTTGTCTTAAGGGGTCTTCATGGCTTCGATCGTCTTGACCATGTCTGCATCAGGGCGCACACCCTGTTGAGATATCTGGTCACCTAAGAACTTAAGTGTCAACATGCCAAAACAACACTTGGCCCAGTTCAGCTTGAGGCCATTTGCATGGACACGGCGGAAAACCTGCTGGAGATGAGAGATGTGCTCTTCGGTGATCGTGGACCATGTGATAACGCGAACCTATTCAATGCCCTCCATCATCTGCTCCATGATTCTATGGAAGATCTCCGAGGCCGAGACAATGCCAAACGGCATACAATTGTAGCAGTACCTGCCAAACGTTGTGTTTGAAGGTGCAGAGCCTTCTGCTGGACTCATCCAGCTGGATTTGCCAGAATCCCTGTGATGCATCTAGCTTTGTGAAAAACCGGGCGTGTGCCATCTCACTTGTGAGTTCCACCCGCTTCGGGATGGGGTAGTGTTCCCCCATTATATTCTGGTTGAGATCCTTGGGATCAGTGCAGATGCGCAGCTCCCACAAAGGCTTTTTCACACATACCATCGATCTGACCCAGTCAGTTGGTTCTGTAATTTTAGAGATGATGCCCTGGTCCTGAAGATCCTTGAGCTGTGCCTTCAGGCGCTCCTTCAGTGGAGCCGGGACCTGGCGTGGTGCGTGGACCACAGGAACAGGATCTTGTACCGATATGGCAGAGTGTCCATCCCGTCGAACACATCCAGATACTGAGCGAGGATGTGGTCAATGCCGGCTTGAAGATCCCTGTTGGGGGAGGTCATTGTGTAGACCCGCTGCTCAAGGTGTAGCTGCTTGCATGAATGTGCGCCGAGCAGGGAGGCCCTGTCTGGCTTGATGATCTGAAACAGTAGCCGTGCGTGATTGCTCTTGTTGAAGATGAGCAGATGGCAGGATTCCAGTGCTGTGATGGCATTGCCATTATAGTCCTGGAGCTGGCAGGCTGCTGGAATGAGCTTGGGTGGCTTCTTGATGCGGTTGAAATCTGCCTGCGAAAGGAGATTGGCAGACACACCTGTGTCCAGCTTGAACTGGATAGAGCATTGATTTACTTGCATCACCGCACGCCATTTGTCCGCAGAATCCACAGTGAGGATGGGCAGGCTCCATGATGATGTCGGTGAGGCATGTTCACGTGTGGTAATGATGCCCACATGGTAGGGGGACTCCAGGCAGTCGTCCTCTGGGTCCGTTGTATTGCCAGGATCAGAATCTTGTAAACCTTGCTGTACACTTCGAACGGGTCTGCGTTGGAATTGGGAGCGTTGGCCCTTGACTGGTGATGCAGACCTGCACACGGCTGCATAGTGTCCAGGCTTTCCACAATTTAAACATCGCCTGCCTCTTGCAGGGCCGCTTTCATCAAGGCTGAGGCACTGCATCCGGGCAATGGCCCGCACACTCTCTGCCTCGTGGGAGGCAAGTTTCTCCTTTTCAACCGATTTATATTGGGAATACCGATTTTTTGCGTGCTCATGCACTGTACATGTTTTGATCGTGACTGGCAGGGTCATATTCTTGATTTTTAAAAGCTGCTCTCTCAGAGGATCAGAGTGAACTCCAAAAACGATCTGGTCCCTGATCATGGAGTCAGCAATATCACCAAAGTTGCAGGACAGCGCTAGTAGACCGAGATTAGTTAAGAAGGAGTTGAAAGATTCATCTTTACCTTGGAGGCGTTGTTTGAACATATAGCGCTCGAAGATTTCATTGGTTTCCACTTCACAATGACTATCAAACTTGCCCAGGACGGTCTGAAACTTTGTCTTGTAGTGGCCTTCGGTGAAGTTAAGCGAGTTGAAGATTTGGATGGCTTGATCCCTTGCAGTTGAGAGGAGAAGCGCGATCTTTCTTGTGTCAGATGCACCCTTGAGGTCTGAGGCTTCGATGTACAGCAGAAACCTTTGCTTGAAAGTCCGCCAGTTGTACTGAGATTGCCGGAGGTCCGCAACTGTTGAGGAGCCTGGATCTTCTCCATGGTGCTGGGATACATTTTCTGGTCGTCACGGAACAGATTCAGGAAAATCACATTGGGATCGCGGTCTCCTGGTATCATGTCGTGTGAAGCACATTAAGATAACACGGGCTGCAACTGGATGCAGCTTTACCTGAGAGATACTCCACACCTTGAAGTTAGTTCAATTTGATTTATTGAACCTGTCACATAGTTAGCTCAATCCTCTGTGAGTTCGACTCTCTGCTAACCTAATGTGATTACTCTGTCTGACTGAACCAGACTAGCTCTTAGCCACGTGCTGTAGGAGTTATATGATACAGACACCAGTGGAAGAGGTGGAGTGTGAGTGCCTCATGCCTTTTATAGTGGGAAACCACCCCCAAGTGTTCTGCCTGCTAATTGGTTATATCCTGTTCTCTGTATTCATTAGCTGCCTGTCTGTATCTCATTATGTGCATGTCTGCATATCATGACTGCAGACAGGGAGCAGACACACAGTCTGTCACATTGCAAAAAGATGATCAATGGATGTCCTTTACCTATATTTAAAGCAAGCATTGGATAATTTACAGGGCCTAGTGTCTGCTTTTGCCATGGTTCATCTATGATTTACCATGAGGCAGCTAGCACCAGTGCTATTTGCTCTGAGGCAACCAGCACTAGTGCTGTTCACTCTGAGACAGTTAATGCCAGTGCTGTTTTTCTTTGAGATAGTCAATGCCAGTGCTGTTTGCCCTGAGACAGTCAAAGCTGCCTAGGGGCTGGTTTAGCACAGCGGGCTAAACAGCTGGCTTGTAATGCAGAACAAGGCCAGCAGCGTGGGTTCAATTCCTGTACCGGCCTTCCCGAACAGGCGCCGGAATGTGGTGACTAAGGGCTTTTCACAGTAACCTACTTGTGACAATAAGCGATTATTATTATGCTGTTTTCCCTGAGACAGTCAATGCCAATGCTGTTTTCCCTGATACAGTCAATGCCAGTGCTGATGGCCCTGAGACCGTAAATGCCAGTGCTGATTGCCCTGAGACCGTCAATGCCAGTGCTGTTTGCCCTGAGACCGTCAATGCCAGTGCTATTACCCTGAGATAGTCAATGCCAGTGCTTATTGCCCTGAGACCATCAATGCCAGTGCTGTTTGCCCTGAGACCATCAATGCCGGTGCTGTTTGCCCTGAGACCATCAATGCCAGTGCTGTTTGCCCTGAGACCATCAATGCCAGTGCTGTTTGCCCTGAGACCATCAATGCCAGTGCTGTTTGCCCTGAGACAGTCAATGGCAATGCTATTACCCTGAGATAGTCAATGCCAGTGCTTATTGCCCTGAGACCATCAATGCCAGTGCTGTTTGCCCTGAGACCATCAATGCCAGTGCTGTTTGCCCTGAGACCATCAATGCCAGTGCTGTTTGCCCTGAGACCATCAATGCCAGTGCTGTTTGCCCTGAGACAGTCAATGCCAGTGCTGTTTGCCCTGAGACAGTCCATGCCAGTGCTGTTTCCATTATTAAAGATAAGATTGTGAAGTACTTGGAAGTGTATGATTAAAATAGGACAAAGTAAGCAGGGCTTCATCAAGGGGAGGTCATGTCTGACAAATTTGTTAGAATTCTTTGAGGAGATAACAAGGAAGTTAGATGAAGGAGAACCAGTGAACGTGATCTATTTAGATTTCCAGAAGGTCTTTGACAAGATGCTGAGTAGGAGGCTGTTAAATAAGTTAAGAGCCCATGGTGTTAAGGGTAAGTTACTGGCACAGACAGAGGATTGGCTAACTGGCAGAAGGCAGGGAATGGGGATAAAGGGGTCTTTTTCAGGATGGCAGCCAGTGACTAGTGGTGTGCTTTGTTGGGACCACAATTAACGATCTAGAAGAAGGAACTGAGGGCTCTGTTGCTAAGTTTGCAGATGATGCAAAAATATGCAGAGGGACAGATAGTATTGAGGAAGCAGGGGGGGTTTTGGAAGAACTTGGACGGGTTAGGAGAGTGGGCAAAGAAGTGGCAGATGGGATACAATGTGGAAAAGTGTGAGGTTATGCACTTTGGTAGGAAGAATGGAGGCATAGACTATTTCCTAAATGGAAAAAGGCTTTGGAAATCAGAAGCACAAAGGGACTTAGGAGTCCTAGATCAAGATTCTATTAAGGTTAATGTGCAGGTTCAGTTGGCCGTTAGTAAGGCAAATGCAATGTTAGCATTCATTTTGAGAGCAGGTATGTACTACTGAGGCTGTATACGGCTCTGGTCAGATCTCATTTGGAGTATTGTGAGCAGTTTTGGGCCCCATATCTAAGGAAGGATGTGTTGGCCCTCGGAAAGGTCCAGAGGAGGTTCACAAGAATGATCCCTGGAATGAAGAGCTTGTCATATGAGGAGCAGTTGAGGACTCTGGGTCTGTACTCATTGGAGTTTAGAAGGATGAGGGGGGGTCCCTATTGAAACTTACAGGATACTGAGAGGTGTGGATAGAATGGACATGAGAGGATGTTTCCACCAGTAGGAAAAACTAGAACCCGAGGGCAGAGCCTCAGACTGAAGGGTGGAGTTCGAGGTCCTCCTGGCTCTGTTGATCTCCCTTGCAACCTAGTAAAAGTACTCTGGGTCCTGTGATCCTTGTACCTAATCCCCCACAAAATTGTGATCACAGACTCTGAGGCCCATTTGTTCCTCTTCCAGACCTCAAAATCCACCCCGATCACTTGCTTGGAACTTGGGACCACTAATCTATGCGGGCTCCGACTATGGCACTTTATGATGAGGTTTATGGCCCAAAGTGCTCTCTCAAGAACTCATTATTCAAGGCTTTTAACAGTGTGTTGATGAAGCATCCAAAAATGAACTTTCCTGTATTTATTTCAACAGTTTATGAATCAAAATGTTCTACTCTTGGTTGCCTTGGAGCGAACAGCGCTGGCACTGGCTACCATATGTTGCCTCAGAAATAATATTCAACCGGACTTCCGGTTGCGGCGATGCGGAGCTAAGCCGCACATTTCGGCGACTCCCGCTAGACCGGACTTTTGGGCTCTCCAGAGGAGCCCCAACGGAAATCTTTCGACGACTTCCCGTGTGGGAAGGTGAGAGCAAGGTCCCCCTTCCATAGTATATGGTGTGGATCAGAAGTGAAGCGGTTAAAAAAAGTGGCTTTGGAGCAGCGAAAGAAACGAGGGAGAAAAAACAAGATGGCGGAGGGCGGAGATCGAGCAGCATGGGGGGCCGGAGCAACAGGAGTTTCTCAGGCGCTGCGTGGAGGAGCTTAAGAAACCGGTGCTGGCACCACTGCTGACGGCGATCGAGGGGCTGAAGGAGACCCAGAAGGCCCAAGGGGTAGAGATCCGAGAGGTGCGGGAAAAGGCCACCGAGAATGAGGACGAGATCTTGGGCCTGGCGGTGAAGATGGAGGCGCACGAGGCGCTGCATAAGTGGTGGGCCGAAAGATTCGAGGACCTGGAGAACAGGTCGAGGAGGAAGAATCTTCGGATTCTGGGTCTCCCTGAAGGGCTGGAGGGGGCCGATGCCGGGGCATATGTGAGCACGATGCTCCATTCGCTGATGGGTGCGGAGGCCTCTCCGAGTCCCCTGGAGCTAGATGGGGCTCATCGGGTCCTGGCGAGGAGACCCAAGGACAACGAGCCGCTAAGGGCGGTAGTGGTGAGGTTTCATCGTTTCGTGGACAGAGAATGTGTCCTGGGATGGGCCAAGAAGGAGCGGAGCAGCAGGTGGGAGAATGTGGTGATCCGAATCTATCAGGACTGGAGTACGGAGGTGGCAAAGAAGAGAGCTGGTTTTAATCGGGCCAAGACGGTGCTGCATAGGAAGGGGGTGAGATTCAGAATGCTGCAGCCAGCGCGATTGTGGGTCACGTTTCAGGATCGACACCACTACTTTGAAACGCCTGAAGAGGCTTGGACCTTTATACAAACTGAAAAGTTGGACTCAAACTGAGGGTCTGTGGTTGTGGGGGGGATGTCGGTTGTATACAGGGTTTTAACTATGCGTAAGGAATGTTCCACGGGTGGGGCGATGGATGGGGATGGGGGAAGAGGTCTGATGGGGAGACTGTGGGGAATGTGGGGGCGGTGCTGTAGGGAGGTGAGGCCCGGGGATGGGGGAATTGGGATAAGGCCACAACAGGAGCTGCGCCAGAGGGGGCGGGGCTGGCTCAGGAAAGCGTGAGGGGGGGGGATGGAGGAGCACACACCGATTGCTGGGAGGAGGAGGAGGAGGGGGGATTTCCACATGGGGGGGTCAACGGGAAGGCGGGAGAAGCCGGGTTCAGCAGGTGTCAGCTGACTTACGGGAGTGTTATGGGGGGAGCAAAAGACATCGATATGGATCATGCGGGGGGGGGGGGGGGGGGGGCGAAATAGGGTTGCTGCTGCATTGGCCGAGGGGGAACTGAAAACAGAAGAGGTGGTCGGGGCGGGGGTTCCCCGTCTGGGGGACTGGAGGGTGCGGGAGGCGAGGGCACGGGACTGGCCTAAAACAGGAGATGGCTAGTTGGCAGGGGGAGGGGGAAGCCCCCCGTGTGAAGCCCCCCAATCCGGCTGATAACGTGGAATGTGAGGGGCCTGAATGGGCCGGTTAAGAGGGCCCGAGTGTTCGCGCACTTAAAGGGACTGAAGGCAGACGTGGTCATGCTTCAGGAGACACATTTGAAGGTGGCAGACCAGGTCAGTTTAAGAAAGGGATGGGTAGGACAGGTATTCCATTTGGGGCTGGATGTGAAGAATAGAGGGGTGGCAATACTGGTGGGGAAGCGGGTGTCGTTTGAGGCCAAGAATATAGTAGTGGGCAGTGGAGGTCGATACGTGATGGTGAGCGGTAGGCTGCAGGGGGCGTGGGTGGTATTGGTAAACATATACACCCCGAACTGGGACGATGCTGGATTTATGAAGTGTATGTAGGGGCGCATTCCGGACCTGGAGGTAGGAAGGTTGATAATGGGGGGTGATTTTAACACGGTGTTGGACCCAGCATTAGATCGTTCCAGATCTAGGACGGGGAACAGGCCGGCTGCAGCCAAGGTGCTTAGGGGGTTTATGGACCAGCTGGTGGGTGTGGATCCGTGGAGATTTGCCAGGCTCCTGGCCAGGGAATTTTCTTTTTTCTCCCACGTACACAAAGCCTACTCCCAGATACATTTTTTTGTTCTGAGCATGGCGCTGATACCGAAAGTGGAGGGAACGGAGTATTTGGCCATAGCCATCTCAGACCACGCCCCGCACTGGGTGGAACTGGAGTTGGGAGAGGAGAGGGACCAACGCCCGCTGTGGCGTTTGGATTTGGGATTACTGGCAGATGAGGAGGTGTGCGGGAGGGTACGGGGGTGCATGGAAAAGTATTTGGAGGCCTACGACAACGGGGAGGTGCAGGTGGGGGTAGTATGGGAGGCGTTGAAGGCGGTGGTCAGGGGAGAGATAATTTCTGGACCAACTGAGGTTCCCGAGGGTGGAGGAGCAGGAGGTGGCTGGTTTGGGGGCGCCAATTGGGTTGGAGGAGCTGATTAAAGGACTGGGGAGCATGCAGGCGGGGAAGACCCCGGGACCAGATGGGTTCCAGGTTGAGTTTTACAGGACGTACGCGGACCTGTTAGCCCCGTTGCTGGTGAGGACTTTCAATGAGGCAAGGGAGGGGGGGACCCTGCCCCCGACAATGTCCGGGGCGATGATCTCTTTGATCCTGAAGCGGGATAAGGACCCACTGCAATGTGGGTCATCTAGGCCGATTTCGCTCCTTAATGTGGATGCTAAGTTGCTGGCAAAAGTGCTGGCTACGAGGATTGAGGACTGTGTCCCGGGGGTGATTCACGAGGACCAGACGGGATTTGTAAAGGGCAGGCAGCTAAACGCTAATGTGCGGAGGCTCCCAAACGTGATTATGATGCCATTGGTGGAGGGAGAGGCGGAGATAGTGGCAGCTATGGACGCGGAGAAGGCCTTTGACCGAGTAGAGTGGGAGTATCTCTGGGAAGTGTTGCGGAGATTTGGGTTTGGGGAGGGGTTTATCAGTTGGGTTAAGCTCCTATATAGAGCCCCGGTGGAGTGTGGTTATGAATCAGCGGGGGTCGGAGTATTTTCGGCTGTATCGAGGGACGAGGCAGGGGTGCCCCCTGCCCCCTAGGAGTTGGGGGGCCCTGCATAAACTTAATTTGACGCGGCTGGTGGAGCAGATGGAGGAGGACTTCAAGCGATGGGATATGTTGCCACTCTCGCTAGCGGGCAGGGTACAGTCGATTAAAATGATGGTCCTCCCGAGGTTTCCTTTTGTGTTCCAGTGCCTTCCTATTATGATCACAAAGGCCTTTTTTAAGAGGGTGGGTAGGCAGGAGCATCATGGGTTTTGTGTGGGCAAACAAGACCCCGAGGGTAAGGAGGGGGTTTCTGGAGCGTAGTAGGGACAGAGGAGGGCTGGCGTTGCTGAATCTGGGGGGCTACTATTGGGCAGCCAACGTGGCGATGAGCCGTAAGTGGGTGATGGAGGGCGAGGGGGTGGCATGGAAGAGGTTGGAGATGGCGTCCTGCAAAGGAACGAGCCTGGGGGCGCTGGTGACGGCACCGCTGCCGCTCTCGCCGACAAGGTACACCACGAGTCCGGTGGTGGCGGCAACGCTAAAGATCTGGGGGCAGTGGAGATGATACAGGGGTGCGATGGGAGCCTCGGTGTGGTACCCAATCAGTGATAACCATCGGTTTGTCCCAGGAAGGATGGACGGGGGGTTTCGGAGCTGGCATTGGGCAGGGATTAGAAGAATGGGGGACTTGTTCATTGATGGGACGTTTGCGAGCCGAGGGGCGCTGGAGGAGAAGTTTAGGCTACCCCCGGGAAACGCTTTCAGGTACATGCAAGTAAGGGCGTTTGTGAGGCGACAAGTGAGGCAATTCCCGTTGCTCCCGGCACAGGGGATTCAGGACAGGGTGATTTCGGGTGTATGGGTCGGAGAGGACAAGGTGTCGGCGATACATCAGGAGATGAAAGAAGAGGAGGAGGCTTTGGTCGAGGAGCTGAAGGGCAAAAGGGAGGATGAGTTGGGGGAGGAGATTGAAGAGGGTCTGTGGGCTGATGCCCTAAGTAGGGTTAATTCCTCTTCCTCGTGTGCCAGGCTTAGCCTGATACAGTTTAAGGTTATTCACAGAGCGTATATGACAGGGGCGAGGCTGAGTAGGTTCTTTGGGATGGAAGACAGATGTGGGAGGTGCTCAGGAAGCCCGGCGAATCACGCCCATATGTTCTGGTTGTGACCGGCACTGGATGGGTTCTGGAGGAGGGTTGCGAGGACTATGTCTAAGGTGGTGAAAGTCCAGGTCAAGCCAAGTTGGGGGCTTTGCGTCCCTGGTAGCCCGGCGGAGGATCTTGCTGTTGTGGAAAGACACGAAGCCCCCCAGCGTGGAAGCCTGGATAAATGACATGGCAGGGTTCATCAAGCTGGAGAGGATAAAGTTCGCCTTGAGATGGTCTGTGCAGGGGTTCTTCAGGCGGTGGCAACCGCTCCTAGACTATCTCGCGGAGCGTTAGATGGAGGTCGGTCAGCAGCAGCAGCAACCCAGGGAGGGGGGGGCGTCTCTTTCGGTGGGGGGGGGGGGGGGGGGGGGTAGAAGGGTGGGCGGGGAAAGGGTTTTTTCCTAGAGGCACTTGAGAAAGGAAAAACATAAACATGTGGGAAAGTCAATATGTGCGGGAGGAACCCATTGTACAAGTTCTGTATTATGTTGGATTGATATGTTTATGTCTTGTTCTGTTACTTTTCTTTTTTGTTACGGAGGGGGGGTTTGGACGGTTGAAAATTTTTGTTGAAAAATTCAGAATAAACATATTTTTTAAAAAAGAAATAATATTCAACCTGTGTGATGTTGATATGATTGCCTAACATGCCACCAGACTTGCCAGAAGATTTATAAGGAGAATACTTTTTGTTAAAGGTTGTCAGGTAAAACATTTTAATATGATGAGAGGGCAAAGCCAAAGGAACCAAGTGTCATGTGTTTACATATTTAAGAGGCCAGAGTTCGAAGAACGCAGAGTTCTTCGAGTCTTATAGGGCTGAAGGAGGTTACAATGATGGGGAGTGTTGAGGCCATTGCACAAGTTGAACTTGAGCGATCTCGTTTATGGTGACATAACATCTGGGTGGGAACCTCATTTCAATACCATAGATTATCATAGAATTTACAGTGCAGAAGGAGGCCATTTGGCCCATCGAGTCTGCACCGGCTCTTGGAAAGAGCATCCTACCCAAGGTCAACACCGCCACCGTATCCCCATAACCCAGTAACCCCACCCAACACTAAGGGCAATTTTGGACACTAAGGGCAATTTATCATGGCCAATCCACCTAACCTGCACATCTTTGGACTGTGGGAGGAAACCGGAGCACCCGGAGGAAACCCACGCACACACGGGGAGGATGTGCAGACTCCGCACAGACAGTGACCCTAGCCAGAATCGAACCTGGGACCCTGGAGCTGTGAAGCAATTATGCTATCCACAAGGCTACTGTGCTGCCCCATACGTTTTAATAAATGTTATTATAATTAGTGGCTTCATTGCCATATGTTTTCTTACACATTTAGAATCTCCTCTGGTTTACAACTTATTTTTTAAAATGTGAAGTTGTCGAGGGGAACCCACCGGGGGTGCACACGTAAGTATAACCCCTGGGGAGAGAGGGACATGCCTGGCACTGCCAGGGTGCAGTCAGGGGGCACTGCCAGGGGACAGGCCCCTCTGGGTGTTCCTTGGGGGAGGGGTGGGGTGGGGAGGATTCCCCTTATGTGTGCAGGAGGGGATGCCCCGGTGCTTGTTGTGGGGTGGGGGGGGGGGAGGGGAGAGTTCCCTTAATTGTGGACGGGGAGCATGTCCCGGTTCGTGAGGGGCGGGTTTCCCCGTTTCCGTGGAGGATGTATGTTTTTTTTATCACAATCAGGCTTAAAAAGGACGCCCTGATCCCTGTTGAGCCGGCATTGCTGGCTCTATAAAGTCCTGTCCCGTCATCGTGATGGCAAAGACAACTGCAATAACATTCATGAAACCCATGGGGATGACATGATTAATATTCCCATACCCGCTGATAAGTGGAAGCCCATTAGTTGGGACTCATAGAATCATCCCTTAAATTGCTGGCCTGGATTGTGACCAGCTGTTCCGGTTGGGATCTATGTGCAGTTTGCCGCATTGCGGCCTTTTCTTATAGTTATAAATAAACCTCCATTTGAATCACCTTCTCGGTTCGTCTGAGATTTTGTAACCACGTCTGCAGATTTTTGTACACAGAGTGCATTAATATCTGGAGAGAAAACTCGGCTGTGCATCTTGTGAACTGCACGTCGATTTTTTTCACCTCAGCCAGCACTCAATGCACAGAGTAGATGATTCCACCCATTATGTGTTATTTTACCTTTTGGTCAAAACCTTGAAGTTGGGATCTAATTAAGTTCATGGCTAATAGGAGTTGATGTAGAATATGACTCTACAGATGACTCTACATCACTTGGAACTAGTCCTGATAACTTGGGAGGCTCAAGTTGTACAACCTCTGGCATCAGGTTAATGATTTGTTTCAGGGAAACCAAGCTTCAAAAACATAGATGCAAGACGTGCTTCGTCTGCCTCGTGCCACTCTAGATGCTGGAAATTTTCTAATTCAAAGTCTCAGAGGTGAAACTGAAACTGAATATGGGCAGGGACACAAAATTCCAATGAAGTCAATGGAACCAATTGTTGTGGAAAAAATCAACCACTTCAGGAGTCAGACTTGCTGTGATCAGATAAATGCAGTTTTATTGTTACACGAAGCTTTGGGAGAAAGCGTATGTACCCCGCGGTACAGTAGCCAGCCTTTCTCCCGGTTTGAATGGCAGTCATTCATTTTATACTTTGGGTTCACAATGAGCCCAGATACAAAACAATTATCACTTTGTTATCTTTAAACATTTTATAGATTGTACATCGCTATTTGTAAGCATTTTGCCATTTACACATGGCCATAGTCAAAGAGGTTTAACAGGTTACAGGCAGCGGCAGGAAGGTAGTATCGATTGTCCCTTTGTTTTAGGAAATGGCCCAAGACATTCGTATTAGCATATCATTGTGTATACCTTGGCTGAAGTCAGCTTTATTCAAGTGATGTCCCGCATTTATGTCTGGCATCCTTTGTCCTGGATCTGTTCCTATCTGTCCGACTGGCACCCCGCTGGACTCCAGGCATCAGTTATGTCTGCTTTATTATCTGTTACTTCAGCTTGTGTGTCAGGCAGCCATCTTCTGTGCCAAGTGCCCTTTTGAACCATTTCCCACTTCACAATTACGAGTCAGGGCATGTAATAGACGACAGATGTGATTGTGTTTTGCCGGACTCTGCCCTCGCCTCAATTTATTTGCGTCTGAAACCCTTGTCCATGCCTTGTTACGTCTAAACCTATTCCAATGCACTCCTGGTCTTGGGACAGTTGTATCTTCTGCAAAGTTGACATTCAAAATTTGGCTACCCTGTCCGAACTCACACTGAACCCCACTCACCCACATACCCTCTTCTTACTTAACTCCATTAGCTCTCAGTCAAGCAACACCTCAATTTTAAAATTTTCATCCTTCATGTCTCTGCCACTCCCTACTATCTTATAATAGTAAGAAGTCTTACAATACCAGGTTAAAGTCCAACAGGTTTGTTTTGAATCACTAGCTTTCGGAGCGCTGCTCCTTCCTCAGGTGAATGAAGAGGTATGTTCCAGAAACATATATATAGAAAAATTCAAAGATGCCAGACAGTGCTTTGAATGCGAGCATTAGCAGGTGATTAAATCTTTACAGAGCCAGAGATAGGGGTCACCCCAGATTAAAGAGGTGTGAATTGTCTCAAACCAGGACAGTTGGGAGGATCTCGCAGGCCAGATGGTGGGGGATGAATGTAATGCGACATGAATCCCAGATCCGGGTTGAGGCCGCACTCGTGTGCGGAACTTGGCTATAAGCTTCTGCTCAGCGATTCTGTGTTGTTGCGCGCCCTGAAGGCTGCCTGTGAGAACGCTTACCCGGAGATCAGAGGCTGAATGCCCTTGACTGCTGAAGTGTTCCCCGACTGGAAGGGAACGTTCCTGCCTGGTGATTGTCGCGCGATGTCCGTTCATTCATTGTTATAATAGTATAAAAGTCTGGTTCACTGAGAAAGAAAAAAATCTCGGTGCGAAAAAAAAATTGCGAAGATCGGAAAAAAATCTCAGCCAAACTCCAATTGCAACAACCTCGTGGAAGCCAGTAGCGTTGAAGAGAAAAAACTGCCCTGTAGAAAATTCATGGAGGGTTTGCAAACTCCAAAGCAATTCAGGACATTAGGTAAAATAGATGTAAACTGGAAAAATTTCAAACAACAGTTTGAACTGTATATCTCGGCCTTAGATCTCGAAGCTGTCAGTGATCAGCGAAGGATAGCACTGTTCCTCACAATGGCTGGACTGCAAGCTTTAGAAATATTCAACATATTCTATTTTGAGAATGAGGTTGACAAAAAAAATAACAAAGTTATAGAAATGCTCGACAGGCACTGTAAGCTCCAAATTAATGAAACTTTCGAACGATATATATTCCAGAAGAGTCCAGAAAGCAAGTGAAACACTTGACTGTTTCATTACTGATCTCAGGCTCAAAGCACAGACCTGTAATTTTTCAAATTCTACATGGTCAGATTGTATTCGGTATAAAAAATGAAAAGCTGCATGAAAGATTGCTCAGGCAACAGAACTCAACATTAGAAGATGCTGTTAAAATGTGTCGCGCAAGCGAACTGGCTAAAAATCAATATTCCGAAGTGATGGTCCGTGAAAGTGGCGTAGAAACGAGCAATATGGCTGACGTCATTGATTCTGTGGTGCACTTGAAAAAACAGCGCGCTCCAGATGGTGGCCATTTTGTGGACGACGCAACAAGCGTCATGACGTGCCAACATTGAGGCCATGCCCACCTAGTAAAAAAAATGCCCAGCCTTCAGTAAAACCTGTGCGAAGTGTCACAGACGTGACTATTTTGCCTCGCAATGTAGAACAGGAACTACTTTGCATCAATATAAAAAGAGAAGTACAGTTACTAAAGACAGAGCTGTACAAAAAGTAAATTCAAACAAATGAAATTAAAGCGAATAAACCCAACACTGTCCACGATGATTACAAATTAGAAGACACTTTCTTTGTCGGCATTGTAGAGAAAAAAAAAACTTCACAGGCAATTTCCGAAGCGGACAACTTAAAACCAATATTGATTGTTCATAATCAAGATGAGTGGACAATTCCATTGAAGATTAATGGAACTGACATTCAATTCAAATTGGATACTGGTGCTTGTGCTAATTTGATGAATTGGTCTTAGCCAAATTGAACACACAGCCTCGGATAGATGACAATGATTGTTAGTTAAGAGACTACAGTGGCAATGTCATTACTATGATGGGAGCATGTTATCTCACTGTCCAAGTTAAAGACATCACGATGCCTATAAAATTCAAGATTGTGGGACTGAAGCGTTCTTCATTATTAGGTGTACAGGCATTCGAGCTACTGCAGTTGGTTAAGCGGATTCACAGCAGAGACAAAATTTCAGGCAATGCAAAAGACCAAATAGATGCCATAATTGACAAGTTTCCACGCGTATTTCATGGAATGGGTACATTCCCATTCAAGTACAAAATACAGCTTAAGGAGATTGCCAAGCCAGTTATTCATCCACCAAGGAGGGTACCAGCCTGAAACTGGAACTTAACCGCATGCAGCAGCTAAGGATCATCACAAAAGTCGTAGAACCCGGGCAGCACGGTGGCGCAGCGGTTAGTGCTGCTGCCTCATGGCGCCGTGGTCCCAGGTTCGATCCCGGCTCTGGGTCACTGTCCATGTGGAGTTTGCACATTCTCCCTGTGTTTGCATGGGTTTTGCCCCCACAACCCAAAAGATGTGCACGGTAGGTGGATTGGCCACGCTAAATTGCCCCTTAATTGGAAAAAATGAATTGGGTACTCTAAATTTACTTTTTAAAAAGGTGATAGAACCAACTGACTGGGTTAGTTCAGTGGTATGCGTCAAACCAACACATGGGAGATCTCAGAATCTGCATTGATCGAAAGATCTCAATCAAAATATAAAAAGGGTACATTACCCAATTCCCAAACATGAAGAGATCACAAGTGAAATGGCACACATCAGAATATTTATAAAACTAGATGCTTTGAAAGGGTTTTGGCAACTGAAACTGGATGAAATCAGCAGAAAGTTACGTACTTTCAGCACTACATTTGGAAGATACTGTTTTAACAGAAAGCCTTTTGGTATAATAGTAACCTCCGAGACATTTCATCGAGTGATGGAACAAATGATAGAAGGTATTGAAGATGTCAGAGTATATGTTGACGACATCATTATATGGTCAGCAACTCAAGAACACAATGCAAGACTTCTTCAAGTCAAGTTTGGTTTATAACTCAATTGAACCAAATGTTGATTTGATATTTCCAAACTCACATGTTTTGGTGACTAGATTCACTCACGGTGTGCAGCCAGGCACCGAGAAGGTTGCAGCCATAAACAAAATGTCTTCACCCAAAGACAAGAAAGCGGTTCTCAGACTGTTCGGCGTCGTGAACTTTCTGGGAAAGTTCATTCCAAATTTATCATCAAGAACAACAACTCTCAAACAACTGATATGAAAGAATGTTCTATTCACATGGACGAAAGCACACGAAAAAGAGTGGTCTGACTTAAAGACAGCACTCACAACAACACCAGTTCTGTCATTTTTAATCCTTTGAGTGAAACAACGATATCAATAAATGCAAGTAACGTTGGCATAGGAGCTGTGCTACTTCAGAAAACATATGACGGGCAATGGCAACCAATAGCCTATGCCTAAGTTTAATTTGGAATGGAAATATGTGCAGATCAAAAAGGAGAGCCTAGCATTTGTCCACGCAGTGAAAACATTTCATCAGTATGTTTACATCCGCCATTTCACTATTATTATCCTTTACTCTATCTTTTTAAGGGGGGCAAGGCGATCCCGCCCATTGCCTCCACGAGGATCCAGCACTGGGCTTTGCTGTTGGATGCCTACGAACATTCATTGGAGGATCGGCCAGGGACCCAGATAGCGAACAATGACACAATGAGACGTTTGCCTTTACCAATAGCCCCACATCGACCCCAGGTGGATGAAGTGGGTGCCACTCTAAACTTCATGGACCCTTTGGCCGTCATGGCTTCTCGGATACGTGAATAGACTTTAACAGACCCGATTCTCACAAAAGTTCAACGCGTGCTATATGGAGGTCAGCATCGAAAGCTACCAGGCGAGCTAAGGGCGCGTTTTCATCAAAACTGTCAGAATTTAGTGTGGAGGACAGTAAACTGCTATGGGGTATGCGTGTCGTCATTCTGGAAAAAGGCTAGGAGTTGATATTGAAGGACCTCCACAATGGACACCCAGGGTGTCCAAAATAAATCTGGCGGTTGGGCCTGGTTGGGGACGCTGAAAAGATGGCCCAACAATGCTCAGTCTGTCAGAAGCTCCCATCGGCTGCGCCCATTCACCCTTGGGAATGGCTAGGATATCCGTGGGCACAATTGCATGCCGACTTTGCCGATCCATTTCAGGGTTCACTGTTCCTCCTATTAATTGATGTCCATTTAAAATGGCTGGAGGTCCACAGGATGGGGCCACCACCTCCCGGACAACTGAGAAGTTGAAATTATCGTTTTGCATGCGTGGTATACCTGAAGTGTTCGTTACAGACAACGGCGCTCCTTTCGTGAGTTTGGAGTTCTTAGGGTTTTTTGAAAGCAAATGGGGTTCGGCATATTCGTACTGCCCTGTACCACCTGGCTTCGAGTGATTTAGTGGAGTGGGCAGTACAGATGTTCAAAAGAGGTCTCCAGAAGCAGTTTTCAGGTTTGATGGACACCAGGCTGGCTCATTTCTTGCTTTAATACAGGACTGGCCCACATACAGTGACCAAGGTGGCCCCGACTGAAATGCTGATGGGGCGTAGGCTTTGAACTTGCTTGGTATGATTTTCCCTGACATAGATGTGAAAGTGCGCCACAACCAGGAGCTACAAGGATGTTGCCCTATTTAATGTAGATCTGGACACTTGGTACCAGGTGATTTGGTGTATATTTGAAACTTTGAAGATGGTGCCAAGCGGATCTCCGGAACTATCCTCGCCAGACAAGGCCGTATTCCTATCAAGTACAATTCCAAGGTTGAATCATGTGAAAGCACCTTTATCATATTCGGTCTAAGTGACCAATTCTCCAAAGTTTTCCTTGTAAGTGTACCGTTCTCAACCAGCCAACTCTGTCATCGCAGCAGCCTGTAATGAGGCCCCAAGGGGGTCGAAATGTCTGAGTCGTGGACACAGATTCGGAAATGGAAACTCAAGCATCGGAATTCTCTGACGGGGATTGAACCAGCGGAAAAATCACGACGACGTTCCACTCTGAAGTGCCGTTCGCCTTACAGATTCATGACGCCCAATCCAGCACCTCAGGTGCGTAACGTCCAACCAGGTGCAAAGTGAGCCTGCCACTCTCCTTCCCCACAGACGTCGGAGGATACTTGTAACCACCTTAAGGGTGGGAACAATTAACTTCTCCGGGAACCTTTCAGAATACGAGATCTCACATTAGAGGGGGACCTCTAAGCAATGTCTAGTTGTATGGTATATAAAGCTGGCCAGTTAGGCATCAGCAAGGCAGACCCAGTTGGGATCTACCGTGTGATCGCTGGAATAGTTATTGTTAATAAATTAAGTTTCTTTGAACTGCTCAGTGTGGACTCCATCGTGGCCTTATAAAATTCACCAAGAACCCAGATACCCTGTTGACGTCAGTGTGTCATTAACAACTTTCACTTCCAGCAATTTACAGTCCAGGGAGTGCGAGGAGAAATAAAACAATCCACAGGGCACATCAAGAGATGCCCCTCTACAGCAAAGTCTTTTTTTGAAATAAATTTAGAAAACCTAATTATTTATTTATTTTATTTCCAATTGTGGAGCAATTTAGTGTGGCCAATCCACCGAACCTTTGGGTTGTGGGGTTAGGTGAAACCCACGCAGACACGGGGAGAATGTGCAAACTCCACACCCAGTGGCCCGGGGCCGGGATCGGACAGGGGTCCTCAGTGCCGTAGGCAGCAGTGCTAACCGCTGTGTCACCGTGCCGCCCCCGCTGTAGCAAAGTCTGACTCAATATTATGCTATGCAGAAAATCCATCGGTTTTGCTTCAAAACATTGTGTAGATGTGTGTTAACCAGGTGATGACATTTAAAAACTCTAACCAGTTTACACAATAAGTCCTGTCAGGAAATGTGGGTTACAAATAGTAACAAGTGAAGAGCGTACTCAGGAAATACATACTTTGCCATACTGTGTTAATTCCCCATTATTGAGGGGCAGCACGGTGGCGCAGTGGGTTAGCCCTGCTGCCTCACGGCGCCGAGGTCCCAGGTTTGATCCCGGCTCTGGGTCACTGTCCTTATGGAGTTTGCACATTCTCCCCGTGTTTGCGTGCGTTTCACCCCCACAACCCAAAGATGTGCAGGGTATGTGGATTGGCCACGCTAAATTGCCTCTTAATTGGGAAAATGAATTGGGTACTCTAAATTTGAAAAAAACCTCCCCATTATTACCATTATGCAACTTTTTTGTGCTGATTGGAACCACTGTTGTATCTGTGCAATTCAGACAATCAGCTCCTTAATCAAAGAATATGCAGGCGTCTTTATTTATGAGAGAACAAAGTATGGACACAGATATAATGAATATCTTTATTGAATATAGTTAACCCGTAAATTACCTACTATATATACAAGAAACACCCAGGATTTGACTATACTACTCACAAAGGTGGTTTGGTATGCTGTAGATCAGATCCCTGAGTCCCTCTGGTTCTTCTTTGCGAAGGTGATTCTCGCTGGCTGTTTCTTCCTTGCTTGCTTCCTTCCTTCTGGTCTGGTCAAGATCACCTCAGCTCAGACACTGAGTCTTTTGCTTCGAGCCTTCGCTTCCTAGATGTCCGGAATGCCTATTTTCATCCCCTGTCGCCACCCACCTTTTCCACCTGTCCTTGGCATTTGACCAATGGAGTCTCAGGAGGCAGGGTCTCAGCGCCCAATGTTGACAGGGCGCCTGAGCCCACCCTTGGAGGAGCGATGATTGCATAATGGGTTATCAGGAACTGTGAACAATAGGCCAATGCATCTCAAGTGGGAGCAATAATTACGTGATGGGTTATCAGGGGCTGCTCCAGCCATGCCCCGCAGCCTGTCTGAGTTCTGTATATTCGGATATTTGGATTCTGCAGGCTTCTTGCTGGAGCAGACTGTAGTCTGTCTCAGAAATGTAATCTTTTATATAATTTTATTTACACATTTTCAGAGTGAATGAGCTGTTGGTAGTCGCTGTGAACTTCTTTATGGCAGATCAGAAGTATTCTTTTGATACTAGAGGAACATTTTATAATATTCATTATTACTTAATAAAACAAATAGGGAATTGGAGCGAGATACATAAATCACAACTAAAGCCTCTATCTCTGGAATTTAATTCAAGCTCAGCTCAAGTGATGTAATAAAATTATGTTTTCTCTTTCAACTATATTCTTTCTGTGTGATAGTTATGTTGCTAATTGTGTTTCTCTTAATTTGGCTCTGAATATGGTGGCCAATATGGTCGCCTTCCTTCATTCTAATTACATTTTGCTCTAGAGTCGCCAGGTATCTCTCGATACCGCCACAAGGTTCAAAACCAAATACTGATCAAAGACTCGATACATCAGTTAGTAAGTTCAAAGTCAATGCTAATTTATTTACACACACAGTCAAATATACTCATGCACAAACTCTACAGACTGAACTATCACTACTGCTAAAGCCGATACTTAGCTTCAGGCGCCCACTCGGTCAGAGGAACAATGGCCGTTGTTCGGTTCTGAGGCTGTTGGGGTTGAACTGGTATGGAATAACAGCTAAGAGTGTCTGTCTGGTAATGTGCGTTGACCTTGGACTTACTTGTTCTAATGCAGCTTTGGCAGGTCTCTCCTTGGTGAGAGCTGGAGCCAAGAGAGCGATTCTCTCTTGGGGGATCCTTCTTATACCCAAAATGGGCTTTGCGCGCTTTTGGGCGGGCCTTGAACTTGGCCCCAATTAATTGGGCCGTTTCCCAATCGTTCCTATCGATTTCCTCCAATAAATAGGTGGGTGCCCTGATGGCTGGGCGTGTCGTAGGTGGCCGTTGGCTTGCTTTGTTCTGGTCTCCTCTGGCGCCGGGGTGTCTGCCTTTGTATTGCTTACTTAAATGTTACTCTTTTGTCCCCGAGGCTGGCTCATTAGTATGGTAATGGTTTTGTAGTTTG
This sequence comes from Scyliorhinus torazame, assembly GCF_047496885.1. Classification (NCBI taxonomy): domain Eukaryota; kingdom Metazoa; phylum Chordata; class Chondrichthyes; order Carcharhiniformes; family Scyliorhinidae; genus Scyliorhinus; species Scyliorhinus torazame. The sequence continues at coordinate 30,924,235 of NC_092727.1, forward strand.
GGTCTTGTCTGGGAGCTGTGGCTCCAGTCAACAGACAAACCCTGCACCTGCTTGCTTTCTCAGTATTGTCCATTTTCCCTGCAATCTTTGCAAAGTGTCCATTTTGTAATCTGGAAGTGGCCATCCCAGATGGCTACAGTTATAATCCAATTCCTTGTGATTGTAGGTTCATAGGTCAAAGTTGCAGTTAAATCAGCACCTCAGTCAGGGAGTAGTTCAAGATAGGTGGTGTGGAAAGTGAAAATGCCTTACTGGATGCTATGACGAGGTTAAACCTAAGGTATTATTGAGTCAGTGTAAACAACACTTCATACCTGACTTGGGAGTATTTGACATACTGATGATCGAGAATAGACTGATGGGAAGGTAATTGGCAGGGTTCGATTTGTCCTGGTTCTTATGTACAGGACATAACTGGGCAATTTTCCCCATTGCCGCTCATAGATGTTGTAGCTGTATTGGAATAGCTTGGCTGGGGTCACAGCAGATTCTGGAGCCACCAGTCTTCAGTTCTGTTGCCGGAATATTGTCATGGTCCACAGCCGTTGCAGGACGTGCCTTCAGTCGTTTCTTGATACTAGGACGCAGATAATCTCAGATATGTACATGAAATAAGAAAGCATTACATTCATACAGTAACTTTCATGTGACTCAAAGCACTTCACAGCCAATAAAATGCAGTCACTGTGGTAATGTAAGAATATGGCAACCAATTTGTATATTGGCAAGCTCCCAAAGAAAAGCAACATGATAATGACCAGATAAACTTGTCTTTTAGATATTGATCGAGGGTTAGCTATTGGCCAGGACAGCATGGCTAATCCTCCGTATATTTATGTCCACCTCTAAGGGCAGACATGGTTTTCGTTGAACTTCTCATCAGATAGACACTACAGCACTCCCTCAGTATTGCACTGGAATGCTCAAGTGTAAGGATAGAATTTGACCCACACAACCTTCTGACTAGCAAGAGTACTACCATCAGATGTACACTGATCAGGTATTTAATGTCTTTCACAAAGAGTCATCCAAACTCGAAACGTTAGCTCCCTTCACTCTCCGTAGATGCTGTCAGACCTGTTGAGATTATCTAGCATTTTTTGTTTTTTGTTTCAGATTCTAGCATCCGGCAGTAATTTGCTTTTATTTAATCTCTTAACCATTGTCACAATTTAGACAGCAACCTGATGCAATGGTGAAGTCTGTCAGGAGTTGTTGCACTGGCGTATTTGTGATAATTCTAAAAAGGTAGATGGTAAAACAATTTGTGTATCAATCTGATGAGAACCTCAAAATTTACCATTGTGACAGCTCCTTTTCTATGAATAAATAGTGTAGTTTTGTGTTTCCTTTCGGCGCGGTTGGATTTTTTTTGCAAATACACGTTTTTGGTTCAGTGAAATAATTTAGAAGTAGTAAAACTAGCATTTTCTTATCTTGCGAGTCGGATGTATACTTCAAATGCAGTATTTTGCAATGCCACGAAGGTGGTCTGAAATGCGCACTGATGATATTCCCTAAATTCTTCTGCCCTAAAATAAAACATGAATAGATTACAATAAAACTTCTTGCCTGTACTTTACCCTGGTTGCTGATAGGCTGGTTTCAGTGGTCTGCTACATTTTGACACAGACTATGTGCGAGGCACTGTATCCAATGGGACAGTGTAGGCTCTGCCCCTTGGCCGGGAATGATTGGTGGATGGGTGCGACTGATCCTGGAGTGCAACCACCGATTGGTAAATGCAACTGTCAATCATAATCTCTCGCCCCCACAATTCGCACTCTTCTGGCCGAGCTCGAGTGAATGGAGGCAACTACTAGACTGGGGGATAGGGGATTATCTGGGTTACAAATGTTAACGTTCACAAATATATCATTTGAACTTACTATTTGTGTATGTCTAACACATTATCCCACCACCAATTGGAGCAATATTTCAGTATTTTATGATTGAGAAAGTTAAGCAACTTGCATTTAGTGAGTCACAAGCTCCACTGTCACCCCTCCCCCCCGAAGCCGGTAAATGTTTGCTGCATTTGACAGGAAATCTAAAGCGGCGAGAAAAAATACATTTCGAAAGCGGAGGAAACTGGTGCCCCGGTTCTAAAACATTATAGAATCAAAGCAAGGCTTTATATTCTTCACTTTGTGCTTAAAAGTTAAGGTAAGTGAGGCATATAGAGTGGAGAAGGTTGCTGGAGTTTTGAGTACATCGTCGATTGACAGCTCCAGGCTGATACAATGTGTGGTCACGGAAAGTTACTGCAACATGTAGAACAGTTATTCAGGGAATTAAAGAACTGTTCCAAGTACCTTTTTTCCAAGGTCGGATATATATCCTGACCTCCTTAAAGGAGCTCCTTGACGTTCTAAGTTCCAGTGCTCTTAAGTGGCAACACTGAACTCACGTTAAGACTGCTTTTTAAAGGCTACATTTTGTCTGAGTACATCTGGAAGTAATCGTTGCTTTGAATCACAAATAGATTTGGGGGCGGGGGGGGGGGAGGTGCTAAACCAACCTGTGGGAGAAGGTTCATTGCTATTGTTCAGCTAATTTCGAGTTCAAGCAGCTTTTTGTTACTTCTCAATTAAGGATATAGGACCTTAGCAATGTTACATTTTGCTATAGGTGTCATGAATGTTATTAATGGTGCTAAACTTTCAAACCGGTGTTAATACTCAGATTCAATATAATGGTTGCTATATACTATGGTATGAATTGTTTCCAATACAGTTCCTTCTGTATTTGTAGAGGAGGTGGAAAATACACAAGGGTTGGCAGAGCATTGGCATATTATGATGCCATGTACTTTTAGCTCCTGCACTATTATCACCTTCAAACTTTGTTTGTGTTATAAAGCTTCTAAAAGAAGTTTGATAGTAAATTTCAGACAAATGCTTGTTTGCTAGGCCTGATTATAACAATTCAAACATCATTTTAGCTCAGGAGCAGTCACACGGACTCTAATTGTTAACACCTTTTCTCAGCTTAGTGGTTAACACTGCAGTCTCACGGCGCCGAGGTCCCAGGTTCGATCCCGGCTCTAGGTCACTGTCCGTGGAGTTTGCACATTCTCCCCGTGTTTGCGTGGGTTTCGGCCCCACAACACAAAGTAGTGCAAGGTAGGAGGATTGAACATGCTAAATTGCCCCTTAATTGGAAAAAAATGAATTGGGTACTCTAAATTAAAAGAAAACACTATTTTTATCTCCACAGATGCTGCCAGACCTACTGAGTTTTTACAGCATTTTTTTGTTTATATTTCACTTTCATATTTTATGGGGTTATTGAAAGCTCTTAATTAAAATACTCTGATTCAAGTACTGAGATTTTATTCCATGTTTGTATCTCTTGTCACTAGGTATTAAGCTTTGGTTATGCAAAGTCTGTGTTATAAACATTGTATGTCAATTACTGTAAGTTTTCAAAGATTGCTCATCGTAACAGATAAAAATAGACTCATTGTGTGAAGCACAATTTGAGGACATGTTCTTTACAATACGAAATACAATAGCCAACGAAGCCCCCATCTCTTGAATAAATAAACATTCAATTTGGCTGAATTTTGGCTACACCAGCCAAGTATAAGATTTAGCCCAACTAAAGGTAACTTCTTAAATGCATTTAAATTCCCCACCATTCATTCTCACTGCCTCTGAGCTATTAATGCCAATTACATTTATGCCACATAATGGATAGTTTTATACAATGACCTTCAGAGACGAAGCCTTCATCCCACTAATTTAGGCTATGCTCAAATCCAAGGTTTAATTGGACTTGGTGGTTTTTACCAGGCAGTGTCGACCTCATGGCAAATATTATCAAATTTGTGACTACTTATAATTTCTCTACTTACTTTCTTTAGCCTTCAGCTGACCTTCCTAGGCTCTTCTTTTTAAAAAATTATGAAGTTCTCTGGATAGCCAATTTTTAGATCTATTTGTTAAGACTTATTCCAATGATGACATGTTGTACAAGTAATAGTTTACTTGGGGGAATGTATCAGTGTAAATTATTCAAGATTGTATGATTGATCATGTCAAGTACACTCACGGTTTCTTTTTACATTGTTGATCACTATTGTGTGATGCTGTACCATAAGCTGCTTTACTACTGTTTTATTGTGACCCGTGTAGTAGAGAGGAGGCAGTAGATACCCAGGAGTCTGAAGACATTAGTAAAATGGAGCATAAGAACATACTCCAGACAAGACTTCTTGTTAACGTTTGGATTTTCTCATGCAAAATACTCCAGATAAGAGTTCTTGTTAACGTTTGGATTTTCTCACGCAAATGGCCTGATGTTTTCATTGAAACAGGTCATGTCTTTTGCAATCTGAAATCTGAGCTTCGGTTTTCTTCCCTTTTGGAGATAGTTATGTAAAATTTCCAGCACTGGAATTAAATTAGTTACATTTCCACATTTAACTCTAGTCCTTTGTCAGTGTTTGTGCCTCACACGTCTGTTTCATCTAATCGTATTTTAATTTGGATCTAATTAACTCTGATTTATGATAAATTTATTTGGACTTAAATTGGGTTGTTGTTGCAGCTATTGATTGATGGAAAATACCACACTAAATATTGATCATTCAGGCTAAATCAATTAATGTAATTTGCTTATACTGAAACAGCTATGAATCGTATACTATGGAAGACAAGATGTCCTATTTTGAAATATATACAGAAGTGCAGGTGAATTGTGCAGAGTCCTTAACAAACTTTCTCCATTATTGGAGCTGTCATTTGAAAGAAAACAGTTTCTTGGAATAAGGCACTATTTTCAGGTAAAGGATTTCACATGAACGACGTAAGCCAAATATTAACAGTATTATTTAGGCTGAAATCCAGTAAAAACAATAATGAACATTGAAAAGGTCTCTCAATTTCTTTGGAGACCGAAGTAGCAATACTATTTTGACACATGATGCAGAATTTCTCTATATAGCCTAATCATGGGAAAATATGATCAGAAAGAGTCCCTTCAATAAGGAGATAATAAATTCTTTCAAGTCTCATTTTGCTTAACAATTCCAGGTCTGTGAGAACTTTGCATTTTTGCACCCCCGCCCCCAACATACAGGGCAGGTAAAGCACAGCTAAATGTAAAGTAAAACTCCATTCTGTATATCAGAAAAGTTGCCTGGTTCCAATCTAAAAAGAGTGCCCCTTAATACTTGAGTATTGTTTTTCTATTTCCTACATCAACCTTATGTGACATGTTCAATTGCTAGGATAGTGCCAGTTATTTTTGGATGTGGGCCGATTTACCAACTTGTTACAAATAGGGCTCTCACCACCCATCAATTTGATTTGATTTATTGTCACATGTACTGAAGTACAGTGAAAAGTATTTTTCTGTGGCCAAGGGATTGTACACAGTATGTACATGGTAGACAAAAAGAAATGAATAAACAGAGTACATTGACAAATGGTACATCGTACAAATAGTTACAGTGCGGAACAAGGGGCCAAATAAAGCTAATACATGAGCAAGAGCAGCATAGGGCATCGTGAACAGTGTTATTACTGGGAACAGATCAGTCCGAGGGAGAGTCGTTGAGTCCAGTAGCTGTGGGGAAGATGCTGTTCCTATGTCTGTATGTGCGGGTCTTCAGACTTCTGCACCTTCTGCCTGATGGAAGGGTATGGAAGAAGGCAAAGCCTGGGTGGAGGGGTCTCTGATAATGCTGTCTGCCTTTCTGAGGCAGCGGGAGGTGTAAACAGAATCAATGTGGGGGTGGCAAGCTTGTGTGATGCGTTGAACACGCTGAGTTCAACACACTCTGCAGTTTCTCGCGATCTTGGGCCGAGCAATTGCCATACCAAGCTGTGATGCAGCCGGATAGGATGCTCTCTATCGCACATCTGTAGAAGTTTGAGAGAGTCGATGCAAACATGCCAAATTTCTTTAGCTTCCGTAGGAAGTAGAGACATTGTTGGGCTTTCTTGACTGTTGCATCAACGTGAGTGGTCCAGGGTCGACTATTGGTGATGATGATTTTCAATGAGAATCAAGTTCCCAGGTCATAGTCCATTGTTCTCATCTTGGTACCCACTTAAAATGTAGTTAAGTATAAGGTACTGTGAAATCTTTTGCATAACATGTTCATCCAGGCTGATCAGTTGGTAAAGTACTGTACGATCCTTGTACTATTCTGTAAATTAGTGAAATACACTTGAAAGTTCATGAGTCTATTCAGAGTTAACTGGACTCTGCCTGAGAGCGAGAGAGAGAGAGAGAGTGAGAAATCTGATTGTGAGCTCTTGTGGACATTTGTTTAATTGATTCTTGAGATGTGAACATCGTCAGCAAGGCCACTGTTTGTTGCCCATCCCCAATTGCCCTTGAGAAGGTGGTGGATGGCTACCTGTTGAAGACAAGAAGGAACTTTGCTATGATGCTTCCCATGTCACATATCTGACTAAAACACTATCTAGTCTTGCATGAAAAAATTACTCAGTTTGGTGTGGAAATATTTCCCAGCATGAGTTGGTATGTTTTGACAAGGAAGCGACTAAGAAGCAAAATCTTCACAATGGTGAGCATTTCGCTTTATTTTTTTTAAAACTTTTTTTTTGTGTTCCTGCCCTGAAGGCATTGATTTCTTATCTAGTAGACATGTTAACCTGTTCAGTGTTTTGCTCATATAATCATTATTAATAAGTTTTGACATTAATTTGGACAAATTATTTGCTAATGGAAAGCTTCACAGCCAAATCCAATTCTCTCATCACTCAATATCCACACAGATACACCTGAAGCAGAGATTATTGGATAGATCAACTATTTAATGAGTCTTTGGGTGAATTATTGATTTTATTTTAAGATTAAAAAAAAAAAAAATCTCACTGCTTTAAATTTATGTTTTTAAGTTTGGATTGGTTTTGAAAATTGCTTGTTCTTTTCTTGGACACCTATATATTTCTATGTTTGGTAATGCAACAGAAATGCCATTGTGAGCCTCATAAACAATGAATGCTACTGGTAAATGGGAATAACCAATTGTACATCTCTTAGTACCAGGGTGGTGATGGAATAGTGGTAATATCATTGGATGAGTAATCCAAAGGCCCAGGCTAATACTCTGGGAACATCAGTTCAAATCCCACCAAGGCAGCTTGTGAAATTTAAATTCAATTAATAAATCTGGTCTTAAAATAGCTAGTCTCAGAACATCGGTGCAGAAGACAAGGCTGAAGCATTTGTAACCATCTTCAGCCATACAGTGGATCATACAACTCAATCCTCTCCTGTGGTCCCCAGCATTTCAGGTGCAAGTTAGCCAATTCGTTTCACTTCATGTCACATCAAGAAACGGAGGAAGGCACTGTATGCTGCAAAGGCTTTGGGCCCTGACAACATTCTGGCAATAGTACTGAAGACCTCTGCTCCAGAACTAGATGTATCTCCAGCGAACTGTTCCAGTAAAGCTACAACACCTTTTTTCTGGCAATGTGGAAAATGTGTAGGCATGTGTTATCTAAACAAAAAGCAGGACAAATACAACCCAACCAATTACGGCCCCATCAGCAAAGTGATGGGAAGGAGTTGTTGACTGTGTTATCAAGTGGCACTTACGCCGCATTGGCCTACTCACTGTTGCTCAGTTTGGATTCTGCCGGGATCACTCCGCTCCTGCCTCATCACAGCCTTGGTCCAAACATGAACAAAGGAGTGAGCATGGCTGCAGTTGACTGAGTGTGGCAGCAAGGAACCCTGGAAAAATTGAAGTCAATGGGAATCAGGAGGAAAACTCTACTTGTTAGAGTCAAACCTAGCCTGAAGGAAGATGGTTGTGGTTGTTGGAACTCAATCAGCCCCGCTTCGGGGCATCTCAGCAGGAGTTCCTCAGGATAGTGTCTTAGGCCAAAGCATCTTTAGCTGCTTCATCAATGACCTTCCCTCCATCCTAAATTCAGAGTTAGATATGCTCTTGATGATTGATTGCACAATGTTCACATCATTCACCACTCGGATTGAATCAATCCATGTCAACTAGAAGCAGGCCTTGGCTGATAAGTTGGAAGTAACATTTGCGTCACACAAGGTAATGACCATCTCCAACAAGAGAGAATCCAATTATCTCCCCATGATATTGCCATCGCTGAATCCTCCACTATCCACCTCCTAGGTGTTACTGTTGACTAGAAACTGAATTGGGCCAGACATATAAGTACTATGGCCCTAAAGGAAGTTTGGAAGTTGGGAATTCTGGTGAGTAACCCACCTCCTTTCTCCACAAAGCCATGTTCACCATCTACAAGGCACAAGTCAGGAGTGTGATGGAATACTCTCCACGTGCCTGGATGAGTGTGATTCCAACAGCACTCAAGAAACTCAACACCATCCAGGACAAAGCAGTCTGCTTAATTGGCACCCCATCCACAAACATTCAGTCCCTCTGCCACCGATGCACAGTGACTGCAGTTTGTACCATCTACGAGATGAGCTGCAGGAACTCACAAGATTCCTTCGACAGCACCTTCCAAACCCATGGGCCGGGATTCTCCAAAGTCCTGGCTAAGTGTTGACGCCGGCGTAAACACCGGAGTGTTTCACGCTGGCGTCAACGGGCCTCTTGGCCCAGCGATTCAGTGGCCCACAGGGGGCCAATACGAGGCCCTGCACTGCAGTCGCGGGTCCGCGCATGCGCATGCCGGCCATTTCTGTGCCGGCGCATAAGTGTGGTGGCCAAATCTGCGCCGGCCACCACGCAACATGTTAGACGTTTTAGTTGCTGTGAAATGAAGAGTCTAAAGTTCTTGTTCCTTTTCACCAAACACCATTTATTTCACTTCCACAGCCTCTGCACAAATCTCTTAACAACACACCACCTGACAGAGGCCACCTGAAGCCCCTTTACATGTCAGTGTCAATTAATGGATACTTAACATAAATGAGACAACTAATTGCAATGTCTCTAAACCCATTACTTAACAGTCTCCCCTTTCTTGGAGAAAAAAAATAATTAGGTGAAAACAAAATTTCAAGAAACTCAAAAACACACACATGATGTCCCCCCCCCCCTTTTTTTTTTGTTTGGACGAGAAAGAAAAAATACAGTCACAGAAACAAGCGCCCTTCATTAACAACATCCAAAAGTTTCTGTGAACTCGCCCCTATTTTCGTAAAACAGTCTGACAGTTGATAGCTCCTGTCGACCCATTTAATTTTTGTTATTTCCCCTCTGTCCAACATCTGCTTCAAACTTGCGATGTTTATCCGTAACCTCTTTTCATTGACACTTTTTGTAGAGTGCACATTTTTCCACAGGGATTTATTGTCAATGTGACAGTCAATAGGTATATTACCCAAATCCCCTAATCCCAAAATTTCTGTCAATATCATACTTATATAAAAAGCCATATCCTCCGCCTCAACAAGGCTTAACGCCTCAGCAGCCAAAGTGCTTTTCACCACTTTATTTTCTTTGTTTCCCACACAAGTGGGCAACATTTACCATTGTTCCCCAAAAGGAAAATTATAAAACCTCCTGTGCTTGAAACCCCATCACATAAATTTGCGTAGGACGCATCACTATAAACTATGAGTTTCAAGTGCTTAAGGTCACCTAAAACCGGGAACTTCAAGACACACTCCTGCATTTTTAGTTTGGCCAACGCTTTATTTGCTATTATTATGTCTTCCACTTTGCGATCATTCATTTTTGTACTCAACTCTAAGACATCAAAACTCACGTCCGGTCTAGCCTGTCTACCTAACCTGTTCAGTTGCCCAATTAAACTTCGCAGTTGCTCTTTTTCTATCTTTGAAACCATTGCATCTTTTTGTGAAACTCGGCCATGACTAATTGCTATTGGGGTGATGCTTTCCAAATCAGATTGCTGACGTAAAGTTGCCCCGAACTTAGTCTGTCCAATTTCCAGTCCAATACATTTAAATGCACCGGAAGCCTGACTTCCAACCCTGAATTCTTTCCTCAAACCAGAGATTACAGTAGCTTCAAAATCACTAGTACCTCCCCACAAAAAATCATCGACATGCATCATAAAAATGCTAGAAAGATTTCCTTTATAGTGCCAGTAAAACATTGCAGGATCTGCTTTCAACTGGCAACAGCCTAACTTTAACAAAACTGACCTTACCGAAAAATACCAAACTCTAGATGCATCATTTAATCCATATACACATTTGTTCAACTTCCAGAGTACCCCTTCTGTGTTAGCTGTTTCTTTAGGAGGACGGAGAAAAATGTCTCTCTCGAGCTGATGCACCTGCAAAAATGCAGCTTTTATATCTATAGATTTGCATTCCCATGCCTTTGTGGCTAATAGAGCCAAGAAGATCTTTAAAATAACTTTTCCTGCTGTAGGTGAATCAACCCTTAAATCCTGATCTTCTAAGTTTTCTTCAAATCCCCTTGCTACGAGCCTGGCCTTTGCCTTATAAGTTCCATCCGGAAGAACCTTTTCCGTGCAAATCCATCTGTGGGATAGAGCTCTTTGTCCCCTATCCGGTACTTCCGTGTATACCCCAAATTCACTCCAACTATGCAGTTTTTGCTGTTTGGCGTCTTTGATAACTTTATCATCTAATTTATTTGAAGCCACCAAAATCTCACGTGCATGTGGGCTTCTACTCCTATTAGTATTCGTAGTCTTACTCCTGATCCGAGATCTTGACAAACTACGTCCCCTCTCCCACCTGGTATCTCGTTCTGTACGGCTACTGCTTGATCTTTCCCTTCTGCTGTGGGATGTCCTTTCAGTAGTTCTCGACCTTTTCCTGCGGACCTGTTCACTATCCGATGTACTATCTGAACTGGCACTGCGTTTCTGTGCCCTCCATTTTTGAACTTCGTGTTCCCAATTCATTGTCTTGACTCCTTCCCCTGAATGCTGTACATTCAACCAATGTTTATACTTTCCAGTGGCCTTCCCTGCTCTACTAATAACCGTTGCATCCTTCCATTGACTCTACCCTTCAGGTGAGAATTCGTTTCCCTTCAGTCCGAATGAAATGATCAATCGAACACCAAGTCACTTCAACATTCACGGCCGGAGCTGCACCATTGTATCTCGGGGAGGTACAGCAGCAAGCCAAAGTTAATACATCCGACAGTAGCTTATATACAACATATGACGCTGTTTCTTTTCTGAGGACGGCCCCCTTGGAGGAGGCCTAAATTAAGGCATTCTGTTGCTCTCAGCTTAGTTATGGTTATCTTTAGAATTAGGAACCATTCCCAAGGCTGTATCTTGTTACTGCAAACTGTCTAGTGTAAAAGCACAAGCGATTACAAAGCCTTGACATTCCAGTTTACACAAAGCTCTTTTTGACATTTCATTTTCCCATCGAGCTCTAGTCTATCTTGAGCCAAACTCTCATTCCCCCCCCTGTTATCAGGATAACTTATTTAAAAAAAAAAAAAAAAAATGTTTATTCAAATTTTCCAACAAAAGTTTTAACAAACCCCCCCCCCCCCCCCCCAATAACAAAAAGAAAGAAACACAAAAACAACAGTCAAGAATTATACAAAACTTTTCATTGGGTTTCCCCATATACAGTAACCCCCCCATATGACATTCAAATGTACCCGTAGGGAAGCCCCCCCCCCCCCCCAACCCACCCGAAATCCCCGCCGAAAGAAACCCCCCCCACCCTTGGGTTGCTGCTGCTGCTGTCCTCCTCCTAACGCTCCGCGAGATAGTCTAGGAACGGTTGCCACCGCCTGAAGAACCCCTGCACAGACCCTCGTAAGGCAAACTTTATCCTCTCCAGCTTAATGAACCCTGCCATGTCATTTATCCAGGCTTCCACACTGGGGGGCTTCGCGTCCTTCCATAATAGCAAGATCCTCCGCCGGGCTACCAGGGACGCAAATGCCAGGATACCGGCCTCTTTCGCCTCCTGCACTCCCGGCTCGTCCGTTACCCCAAATAGTGCCAACCCCCAACTTGGCTTGACCTGGACTTTCACCACCTTGGACATAGTCTTCGCGAAACCCTTCCAAAACCCATCCAGTGCCGGGCACGACCAGAACATGTGGACGTGATTTGCCGGGCTTCCTGAGCACCTCCCACATCTGTCCTCCACCCCAAAGAACCTATCAACCTCGCCCCTGTCATGTGCGCTCTGTGAATAACCTTGATTGTATTAGGCTGAGCCTGGCGCAAGAGGAGGAAGAATTAACCCTACTCAGGGCATCAGCCCACAAACCCTCATCTGTCTCCTCCCCAAGTTCCTCCTCCCACTTGCCCTTTAACTCCTCTACCGAGGCCTCCTCCTCTTCTTTCAGCCCCTGGTAGATCGCCAAAACCCTGCCTTCTCCAACCCATGCACCCAAAATCACCCTGTCCTAAGTCCCCTTGGCCGGGAGCAACAGGAATTCCCTCATCTGCCGGCTCACAAACGCCCTCACTTGCATATACCTGAAAGCATATCCCGGGGCTAACCCAAACTTCTCCTCCAGCGCCCCCAGGCTCGCAAATGTCCCATCTATAAACAGGTCCCCCATTCTTCTAATCCCTGCCCGATGCCAGCTCCGAAATCCCCCATCCATCCTTCTCGGGCCGAACAAATGGTTCTCCCAAATCGGGGACCAAACCGAGGCTCCCAGGTCGAACTCCGTCTGGAGGTTCCGCCGCTCCCTGAGTAGTCCCTCCTCGGGGGCCTCTACATATCTCCTGTCCACCTTTAAGATCTCCCCTACCAACCTCTCCCTGCTCTCTCTCTTCTCCCTGTGGGCCCTGATGGAAATTAACTCTCTCCTGACCACCGCCTCCAGCGCCTCCCAGACTACCCCCACCTGCACCTCCCCGTTGTCATTGGCCTCCAAATATCTTTCAATGCACTCCCGCACCCGCTCGCACACCTCTTCATCCGCCAATAATCCTGTGTCGTCTCCACTGCCCCCAGATCTTCAACGCCGCCACCACCGGACTCATGGTGTACCTTGTCGGCGAGAGCGGCAGCGGTGCCGTCGCCAGCGCCCTCAGGCTCGTGCCCACACAGGACGCCATCTCCAACCTCTTCCACGCCGCCCTCTCTCCCTTCATTACCCACTTACGGATCATTGCCACATTGGCAGCCCAATAATAGTCGCACAAATTCGGCAGAGCCAGCCCTCCCTGTCCCTACTACGCTCCAGAAACACCCTCTTTACCCTCGGGGTCTTATTTGCCCACACGAAACCCATGATACTCCTACCTACCCGTTTGAAAAAGGCCTTGGGAATCATAATGGGAAGGCACTGGAACACAAACAGAAACCTCGGGAGGACCATCATTTTAACCGACTGCACCCTGCCCGCTAGCGAGAGTGGCAGCACGTCCCATCTTTTGAAATCCTCCTCCACCTGCTCCACCAACCGCATCAAATTGAGTTTGTGCAGGGCTCCCCAACTCCGAGCCACCTGGATCCCTAAGTACAGAAAGCTCCTTTCTGCCCTCTTCAATGGCAGGTCATCTATCCCCTTTCCCTGGTCCCTGGATGCACCACAAAGAGCTCACTTTTCCCTACATTGAGCTTATACCCCGAGAAGTCCCCAAAATCCCTTAGGATCCGCATGACCTCCGCCATCCCCTCCACTGGATCTGCCACATACAGCAACAGGTCGTCCGCATACAGCGACACCCGATGTTCCTCTCCCCCTTGGACCAGTCCCCTCCATTTCCTGGACTCCCTTAGTGCCATGGCCAGAGGCTCAATTGCCAATGCAAACAGCAAGGGGGACAGGGGGCACCCCTGCCTCGTCCCTCGGTACAGCCGAAGGTACTCCGACCTCCGCAGATTCGTAGCCACACTCGCCACCGGGGCTCTATATAGCAATCTGACCCAGCTGATGAACCCCTCCCCGAACCCAAACCTCCGCAGCACTTCCCAAAGATACTCCCACTCCACCCGGTCGAAGGCCTTCTCCGCGTCCATAGCTGCCACTACCTCCGCTTCTCCCTCCACCGAGGGCATCATAACCACATTGCCTCCGCACATTAGTGTTTAGCTGCCTCCCCTTCACAAACCCCATCTGGTCCTCATGAATCACCCCCGGGACACAGTCCTCAATTCTCGAAGCCAGCACTTTTGTCAGCAACTTAGCATCCACATTGAGGAGTGAGATCGGTCTATACGACCCACACTGCAGTGGGTCCTTGTCCCGCTTCAGGATCAGAGAGATCAGCCCCCCGGACATTGTCGGGGGCAAGGTCCCCCCCTCCCTTGTCTTAGTGAAAGTCCTCACTAGCAACGGGCCTAGCAGGTCCACGTATTTCCTGTAAAACTCGACCGGGAACCCATCTGGCCCCGGGGCCTCCCCGCCTTCATGCTCCCCAATCCCTTAACCAGGTCCTCCAGCCCAATTGACGCCCCTAAACCAGCCACCTCCTGCTCCTCCACCCTATGGAACCTCAGCTGATCCAAAAATCGCCGCATCCCCTCTTCCCCCGCTGGGGGCTCAGATCTGTACAGATCCCCATAAAAGTCTCTAAATACCTTGTTTATTCTCACCGCGCTCCGCACCGTATTCTCCCCGCTATCCTTAACTCCACCTATCTCCCTCGCTGCCTCTCTCTTACGAAGCTGGTGTGCCAGCATCCGACTTGCCTTCTCCCCATACTCGTACGTCGCCCCCTGCGCTTTCCTCCACTGTGCCTCTGCTTTCGCTGTGGTCAACAGGTCGAACTCCGTCTGGAGGTTCCGCCGCTCCCTGAGTAGTCCCTCCTCGGGGGCCTCTACATATCTCCTGTCCACCTTTAAGATCTCCCCTACCAACCTCTCCCTGCTCTCTCTCTTCTCCCTGTGGGCCCTGATGGAAATTAACTCTCTCCTGACCACCGCCTCCAGCGCCTCCCAGACTACCCCCACCTGCACCTCCCCGTTGTCATTGGCCTCCAAATATCTTTCAATGCACTCCCGCACCCGCTCGCACACCTCTTCATCCGCCAATAATCCCACATCTAGACGCCACAGCGGGCGCTGGTCCCTCTCCTCTCCTAACTCCACCTCCACCTAGTGCGGGGCGTGGTCTGAGATGGCTATGGCTGAATACTCCGTTCCCTCCACTTTCGGGATTGGCGCCCTACTCAAAATAAAAAAATCTATCCGGGAGTAGGCTCTATGGACGTGGGAAAAGAATGAAAATTCCCTGGCCTGGGGACTGACAAACCTCCATGGATCCACTCCCCCCATCTGGTCCATAAACCCCCTAAGCACCTTTGCCGCAGCCGGCCTCTTACCCATCCTGGACCTAGAGCGATCCAGTGCTGGGTCCAGCACCGTGTTGAAATCCCCCCACCCCTCCCATTATCAAGCTTCCTACCTCCAGGTCCGGAATCCGACCCAGCATGCGTTTCATAAATCCGGCATCATCCCAGTTCGGGGCATATACGTTTACCAGTACCACCCGCACCCCCTGCAACCTACCGCTCACCATCACATGTCGACCTCCATTATCCACTACAATATTCATTGCCTCAAACGACATTCGCTTCCCCACCAGTATTGCAACCCCTCTGTTCTTCACATCCAGCCTAACCTGATCTGCCACCTTCAAATGTGTCTCCTGGAGCATAACCACGTCTGCCTTCAGTCCCTTTAAGTGCGCGAACACCTGGGCCCTCGTGACCGGCCCGTTCAGGCCCCTCACATTCCAAGTTATCAGCCGGATTGGGGGGCTGCTCACCCCCTGCCGACTAGCCATCTCCTTTTCTAGGCCAGCCACGTGCCCGCGCCTCCCGCACCCTCCAGTTCCCCAGACGGCGGACCCCCGCCCCGAACACCTCTCCTACTTCCAGCTCCCCTTTGGCCAATGCAGCAGCAACCCTATACCCCCCCCCCCCCCATATGCTAGATCCACATCTAGCCCTTTTGCTCCCCCCATAACACTCCCGTAAGCCAGCTGACTCCTGCTAACCCCGGCCTCTCCCGCCATTCCATCGACCCCCTCCAGTGTGAGAATCCCCCCTCCCCCTCCCTGGCAGTCAGTGTGCGCTTCTCTCCAGCACCACCCATCCTCCCCCGGCCCCCACCCCCGTCTTTCCCTAGCGCGGGAAAAAGCCCGCGCTTTCCTGAGCTGGCCCCTCCCCCTCTGGCGCAGCTCCTTTTGCGGCCTTACCCCAATTCCCCATCTCCGGGCCTCCACTCCCCCTCTTCCTTCGTGGGGGTCTGCCCCTCCAACACCGACGCCCACACTCTCCCACAGTCTCCCCATCAAGTCCCTTCACCCATCCCCATCCAGCACCCAAACCAGAGGAACATTCCCTAAACGTAATAAACACCATATACACAGTAAACATCCCCCCACAACAAACCCTCAATTTGAGTCCAACTTTTCAGTCCGTATAAAGCTCCATCCCTCATCAGGCGTTTCGAAATAGTGGCGACGATCCTGGAACGTGACCCATAATGCGCTGGCTGCAGAATACCAAACTTCACCCCCTTTCGATGGAGCACCACCTTAGCCCGATTGAAACCAGCTCTCTTCTTAGCCACCTCTGCACTCCAGTCCTGGTAGATTCAGATCTCCGTGTTCTCCCACCTGCTGCTCCGCTCTTTCTTGGCCCATCTCAGGACACACTCTCTGTCCATAAAGCGGTGAAACCTCACCGCTACAGCCCTTGGCGGCTCATTGGCCTTGGGTCTCCTTGCTAGGACCCGGTGAGCCCCATCTAGCCCCAGACGCCTCGGGAAGGCTCCCGCGCCCATCAGCGAATTGAGCATCATGCTCACGTATGCCCTAGCATCGGGCCCCTCCACTCCTTCGGGGAGACCCAGAATCCGAAGATTCTTCCTCCTCTACCTATTCTCCAGGTCCTCAAATCTTTCCGCCCACCTCTTGTGCAGCGCCCTGTGTGCCTCCACCTTCACTGCCAGGCCCAAGATCTCGTCCTCGTTCTCCGAGGCTTTTTGCCGCACATCCCGGATCGCCGCCCCTTGGTCCTTCTGGGTCTCCACTAGCTTCTCAATCGCCGCCTTCATTGGCGCCAGCATTTCGGTTTTCAGCGCCTCAAAGCAGCGTCTAAGAAACCCCTGCTGCTCCTGCTACCACTGCGCCCATGCTGCTTGGTCTCCACCCGCCGCCATCTTGTTTTTTCTCCCTCTCACTTTTCGCTTCTCCAAGATCACTTTTTTCACCGCTCCATTCCTGGTCCAATCCAGAAATGTCGGGGAGACCTTGCTGTCACCTTCCCACACTGGAAGCCGTCGAACAATTGCCGTTGGAGCCCCTCTAGAGAGCCCAAAAGTCCGTTCCCGGCGGGAGCTGCCGAACGTGCGACCTATCTAGGCATAGCCGCAACCGGAAGCTCATGATAACTTCTAATCCATAGCCACTCGTCTCAGTCTCTCCCATTCTATCTGCACTTCTATCATTTTCTTATGTTCCTCTGCACCTTCTTTCACATCCATTAACTCTTCAAGGCTCACTTCATGTTGCTGTATTAACTGTTGGGAAATTACTGCTGCAGCGATACTTTTACACAAGCATTTCATTAGGAAGCTAAGCATAATTATTACAAGTATTACAACTACCAGGATTATTAATCCATGCACTAGGTAAGACCCCCATGATCCGGCAAACAACCAATCTAACCACCCATCTCATGATGTTTCATGCAGTTTCTTAACCTCTTTGCGGATATGATCCACGAGGTGGGTGATGTTCTCCGAACTATCGGGGATGTAGGTGCAACATTCCGAACCGATCACGGCACAAGTCCCACCTTTGTTTGCAAGGAGGTAATCGAGGGCCATTCGGTTTTGTAGGACTACGGTTCTTATTGCCACCATTTCATTATTTATCTCAGTCAATGCTTCAGTGGTGTCGTTTGCTACCTCTTCCAGGATTTTTGCTACCTTCCTTATTTCCTTTATTGCAAGAGCTACGCTGATAGGGGGAAGCAGGATCCCAAAGTATCGTTGCGTTTCGGTTATTGCTCTGTTGTCGCCTAAATTGGCGAGGTGGTGTATAAAGGGGACTACATACCCCAGATAACAGGATCCCGTCCAATTCTCTAGCAGCCAGGGATATGCCTTGTGGCCACAAATAAAGTATGTCCCATTGTACGAAGTGAATTTGTCCACATCAAACCCTTCAGCCATCAGGGAGTACTTGAAGGTACCTGTCCCGTTAGCGTATAGGACGTCCAGTGTGTACACCCATAAAACTGAGGAGACGTATATTCGGGATAGACCTTGGATATGTTGGCCACTACAAATTTGTGCTTGCATCGACTAGCACCTACGAATATCCCTTTAACCACATTCCTTACTAAACATATTATTCCCAGTGGTCTTCCCATGTTGGTGGTATTAGTGAGGGTAAGAAACGGAGGCTGGTGGGATCTGTTATAACTTGGTTGGTACCACATCTCAAAGGTGTTCATTGGATTGCCCCCCTCTTTCCAAGGTCTTGGGGATATGGGGAGAAACGATAATCTAGAAGCTGCCCCGCTGTCTGGGTGTCTTACCATAGATGCAATTCTTATAATCCTGGGGGATTGACGAGTACCATTCTGGTAAATATACCATTCTACTGTTCCTGACAGGTTAAGCGGAACAGGTCTGAGGGGGATCCCTCCCTTAGCATGGGTCGGGATATGTGTACATACCCAGCAACCAGAAACATTCATATCCTTTGCGTACACATATGACATATACAGATACGTGTTGACATGAATTCCCTTTTTTTCCGCAGCCTTACCCTCCCTTGGTCAATGCATCCCAAGGGTAAAGTCTTATTTTTGTTTCTGCAGCTATAGTCCCATTTACAGTTGACCCGATGACAGGGTAGGTTGCCCTTAGTCACTCCACTGATGAGTATGGTCTGATTGCATCGTTGTACGGAGGACGAACATCCGTCCGCAGGGGTCGCGTTCCAAGGTCCTTCTCCTGAGCCTTGACTGGTGCATTGTAAGGTGTCTCCTCGACAGAGGTGATGAGTCCGTCTTCCCTTGGGGCCACAGGTTCTTCGCATGGCCTCTCCTCCCGTTTCCAAATGTCCCAGCAGGGTTATGATAATAAGTGTGGCCTTCATCCTTTAAGTGATGCCGGAGTTATTACCCAGGGCTCGAAACAGAGGGTTACTTTCTATTGCATTTTCACAACCTTACAATGGTGAATGTGGATCCAGGCATTTCTGCCTTCCACTTTTACAGCAGTGGGAGTAGTGAGTAGGACCTGGTGTGGTCCTTCCCTTCAGGGTTCTAATCCTTTCCTAACCCAATTACGAATCAGAACATACTCCCCCAGATTAATAGTGACAGAACTGGACAAGGGATGTATCTCCTCATAAGCAGCTCGTACCCGTGAATGGAGGCCTTTTAGTACTTTAGTCAAGGCTATCACATAGTTGGCCATTTCAGTGGTCATATGGTGAAACTGTACTTCCTTAGGTTTCCCTTGATCCCAAGGAGTCCGCAAGGGTCTTCCGTATAAAATTTCGGCGGGACTCAGTCGTGTCTTTCCAGCTGGGGTTGCACATATTTGGAAGAGGGCAATAGGCAATAATTTGAGCCAAGTGGCTCCAGTCTCTGCCTGTAGTTTTGCCAGTTTCATTTTTAAAAAAATGTTTTATTGAAAAATTTTTCGATCAAAATTTTTTCCCTTTACAGTTCAAACATACCAGTAAAGAAAGTTTAACAATAAACAAATGGCTAATCAACATGGTAATCTAATCGTTTAACATAAACGAAAACTTCCACCCACCCCCCCCCCCCTCCCCCCTAGGTTGCTGCTGCTGGTCACCTGTCTTCCCTCTAACGTTCCCCTAGGTAGTCGAGGAATGGCTGCCACCGCCTGGTGAACCCTTGAGCCGATCCTCTCTGGACAAACTTTATCCGCTCCAGTTTTATGAACCCCGCCATATCATTTACCCAGGCCTCCAGTCCGGGGGGTTTCGCCTCCTTCCACATGAGTAGAATCCTACGCCGGGCTACTAGGGACGCAAAGGCCACAACGTCGGCCTCTTTCGCCTCCTGCACTCCCGGCTCACCCGCAACTCCAAATAGAGCTAGCCCCCAGCCTGGTTTGACCCAGGCCTTCACCACCTTGGAAATCACTCCCGTCACTCCCTTCCAATACCC
The DNA here is from genome assembly GCF_047496885.1 of Scyliorhinus torazame. Taxonomy (NCBI): domain Eukaryota; kingdom Metazoa; phylum Chordata; class Chondrichthyes; order Carcharhiniformes; family Scyliorhinidae; genus Scyliorhinus; species Scyliorhinus torazame. The sequence goes on from NC_092727.1 coordinate 30,944,280, forward strand.
CTCCAGTGCCGGGCATGACCAAAACATATGTGCGTGGTTTGCCGGGCTTCCGCCGCACCTCCCACACTTGTCCTCCACTCCAAAGAACCTGCTCAGTCTTTCTCCCGTTATGTGTGCTCTATGTAGCACCTTGAATTGAATCAGGCTAAGCCTGGCGCACGAGGAAGAGGAATTTACCCTGCTTAGGGCATCAGCCCACATACCCTCCTCTATCTCCTCCCCTAGCTCTTCTTCCCACTTTCCTTTTAATTCGCCCACCAACTCCTCCCCCTCTTCCCTCATCTCTCGGTATATCTCTGACACCTTGCCCTCTCCGACCCACACCCCTGAAAGCACTCTGTCCTGAATCCCCTGTACCGGGAGCAGTGGAAATTCCCTCACCTGTTGTCTTGTGAATGCCCTCACCTGCATATATCTAAGGAAGTTTCCCCGGGGCAACTTATACTTTTCCTCCAATGCTCCCAAGCTCGCAAACGTCCCATCTATAAATAAATCTCCCACCCTCCTAATTCCCAACTGGTGCCAGCTCTGAAATCCTCCATCCATTCTTCCTGGGGCAAACCTATGGTTGTTCCTGATAGGGGACCCCACCAGGGCTCCCCGCACACCTCTCTGTCGCCTCCATTGTCCCCAGATATTCAATGTTGCCGCCACCACCGGGTTCGTGGTAAACTTTTTTGGTGAGAGCGGTAGCGGCGCCGTCACCAGCGCCTCTAGGCTCGTCCCTTTACAGGACTTTCTCTCCAGTCTTTTCCACGCCGCTCCCTCTCCCTCCATCATCCATTTACGAATCATCGCCACATTGGCGGCCCAATAGTAGTCGCCCAAATTCGGTAGCGCCAATCCTCCTCTGTCCCTGCTACGTTGTAGGAACCCCCTCCTTACCCTCGGGACTTTCCCTTCCCACATGAAGCTCGTGATGCTCCTGTCTATTTTTTTAAAAAAAGGTCTTAGTGATTAGTATAGGGAGACATTGAAATACAAATAAGAACCTCGGGAGGACCATCATCTTAATTGCCTGCACTCTGCCCGCCAACGACAGAGGCTGCATGTCCCACCTCTTGAAGTCCTCCTCCATTTGTCCTACCAATCGTGTCAGATTAAGTCTGTGCAAGGTTCCCCAGCTCCTAGCGATCTGAATCCCCAGATATCGGAAGTTTCTTTCCACTTTCCTTAGAGGCAGGCCTTCTATCTCTCTACTCTGGTCCCCTGGGTGTATCACGAATAGTTCACTCTTCCCCATGTTAAGCCTATATCCCGAGAAATCTCCGAACTCCCTCAACATCTGCATAACCTCTATCATCCCCCCCGCTGGGTCCGACACATACAACAGTAGGTCATCCGTGTATAGCGAGACTCGGTGTTCTTCTCCCCCTCTAATCACCCCTCTCCATTTCCTGGAGTCTCTCAACGCCATGGCCAGAGGTTCAATTGCCAACACGAACAACAGTGGAGATAGCGGGCATCCCTGTCTTGTTCCCCTATATAATTGGAAATACTCCGATCTTTGCCGACCCGTGACTACACTTGCCGTTGGGGCCCCATAAAGAAGTTTGACCCAGCTAATAAACCCGTTCCCGAACCCAAACCTCCTTAACACCTCCCATAAATACTCCCACTCCACCCTATCAAATGCCTTCTCTGCATCCATAGCCGCCACTATCTCTGCCTCCCCCTCGGCTGGGGGCATCATTATCACCCCTAATAGACGTCGCACGTTGACATTCAGTTGTCTCCCCTTTACGAACCCTGTCTGGTCTTTGTGCACCACCCCCGGGACACAGTCCTCTATCCTCGATGCCAGTACCTTTGCCAGCAATTTGGCGTCCACATTCAATAATGAAATAGGTCTATAGGACCCGCACTGCAACGGATCTTTATCCCTCTTCAGAATTAACGATATCGTCGCCTCCGACATTGTTGGGGGTAAAGTCCCTCCTTCCCTGGCCTCATTGAACGTCCTCACCAACAGCGGGGCCAACAAGTCCACGTATTTTCTATAAAATTCCACCGGGAACCCGTCTGGTCCCGGAGCCTTCCTTGCTTGCATGTTCCCCAGCCCCTTAATAACCTCGTCCACCCCAATCGGTGCCCCCAGGCCTTCCACCTCCTGCTCCTCCACCCTCGGGAACCTCAATTGATCCAGGAACTGCTGCATCCCCTCCTCTCCCTCTGGGGGTTGGGACCTATACAGTCCCTCATAAAAGGTCTTGAACACCTCGTTTATCTTCCCTGCTCTTCGCACCGTGGCTCCCTTTTCATCTCTAATTCCCCCTATATCCCTCGCCGCTGTCCTCTTTCGCAACTGACGAGCCAGCAGGCGACTAGCCTTTTCCCCATATTCATACCTCCTCCCCTGTGCCTTCCTCCACAGCACCTCCGCCTTTCTGGTGGTCAGGAGGTCAAACTCCGTCTGGAGTCGTCTCCTCTCCCTGTACAGTCCCTCCTCCGGGGTCTCTGCAAATTCCCTGTCCACCCTTAAAATCTCCCCCAGTAATCTTTCCCTTTCCTTGGCCTCTGTTTTCCCTTTGTGAGCCCCAATGGAGATCAGCTCTCCTCTGACCACCGCTTTTAGTGCTTCCCATACCACTCCCACACGGACCTCCCCGTCGTCATTGACCTCCAGGTATCTCTCAATACACCCCCGCACTCTTCCACACACTCCCTCGTCCGCCATCAATCCCACATCTAATCGCCAGAGTGCTCTCTGCTCCCTTTCCTCTCCTAGTTCCAGGTCCACCCAGTGTGGGGCATGGTCCGAAACCGCTATGGCTGAATACTCAGCTTCTTCCACCCTTGAGATCAACTACCTTCCCAGAACAAAAAAATCTAACCGGGAGTACACTTTATGGACATGGGAGAAGAAGGAGAACTCCCTGGCCCTCGGTCTAAGAAATCGCCATGGATCCACTCCCCCCCATTTGGTCCATAAACCCTTTGAGCACCTTGGCCGCTGCCGGCCTTCTTTCGGTCTTTGATCTGGATCTATCTAGCCCTGGGTCCAGCACGGTATTGAAGTCCCCTCCCAATTTCAAGTTTCCTACCTCCAGGTCCGGTATACGACCCAGCATCCGTCTCATAAATCCCGCATCGTCCCAATTCGGGGCATATACGTTAACCAGCACGACCTCCATTCCCTCCAGCCTGCCACTCACCATTACATATCTACCTCCGCTATCTGCTACGATGTTCTTTGCTTCAAATGCTACCCGTTTCCCCACCAATATGGCCACCCCTCTATTCTTTGCATCTAGTCCTGAGTGGAACACCTGTCCGACCCATCCTTTCCTTAACCTAACTTGGTCCGCCACCTTCAGGTGCGTCTCTTGGAGCATAGCCACGTCTGCCCTTAGTCCTTTCAAGTGCGCGAGCACTCGGGCCCTTTTAATCGGTCCATTCAGGCCTCTCACGTTCCACGTGATCAGCCTCACTAGGGGGCTACCTGCCCCCCTCCCGTGTCGACTAGCCATCACCTTCTCTAGGCCAGTCCCATATCCCGCCTCCGCGCTCCCACTCGCTCCCCAGGCGTCGCATTCCATCCCTGTCCACCCACTCTTTAGCCATTTCCTTTTTGATTTCCGCAGCAGCAACCCAGTTGTCTCCCCCCCCCGCTAGATCCCTTTCTAGCGTGATTGCTCCCCCCATATTACTTCCGCAAGTCAGCTGACTTCAACTGACCCCGGCTACTTCTGCTCACTCCTTGACCCCCCCGTGTGGGGAACTCCCATCCGCCTTGCGCCTGTCTTCCTGCCATAATCTTTCTGGCGCGGGAACATCCCTTTATCTGACCCGCCTCTTGTGGCTCAGCTCCCTTTCCTCTCCCCCTCCCATTCCTCATTCTCCGCCTATGTCCCTTCTTTCCCCCCTCGCCGGCGCCCACATTTCCTAGTGTCTCCCCCCATCCCAATTTACTTCTCTATTTACATCAACCATAACAATAACATTCCCTACAGTATCAGTCCCTCAGTTCCGATCCAATTTCTCCTCTTTAATAAAGGTCCATGCTTCTTACGCCGTATCAAAATAATGGTGTCTCTCCTGGTACGTGACCCATAGTCGTGCCGGCTGCAGCATCCCGAACTTCACCTTTTTGTGTAACACCTCCTTGGCTCGGTTAAAACTCGCCCTCCTTCTCGCCACCTCCGCACTCCAATCCTGGTACACCCGTACCACTGCATTCTCCATCTGCTACTCCGCACCTTTTTAGCCCATCTCAGGACCTCTTCTCTATCTTTAAGGCGGTGAAATCGCACGATTGTCGCCCTGGGTGGTTCTCCCGCTTTTGGTCTTCTCGCCGGGATCCGATGTGCCCACTCCACCTCCAAGGGGCCCGCAGGGGCCTCAGCTCCCATCAATGAGCTTAGCATCGTACTTACATAAGCTCCACAGTCCGCTCCTTCCACTCCCTCAGGGAGACCCAGTATCCGAAGGTTCTTCCTTCGCGCTCTGTTTTCTCGGGCCTCAATCCTTTCAATACACTTTTTATGGAGTGCCTCGTGCGTCTGTGTTTTGACCGCCAGGCCCAGGATCTCGTCCTCATTATCCGTCACCTTCTGCTCCACCACGCGGAGCTCTGTCTCCTGGGTCCTTTGTGCCTCCTTGAGCCCCTCAATTGCCTATAGCATCGGGGTCAGCACCTCCCTCTTTAGTAGCTCCACACACCGTCTCAGAAATTCGTCTTGCTCGGGCCCCCATGTCGCCTGGGCTTTCTCCGCCGCCATCTTGTGCCTTCTCCCTTTCTGTCCCTTTCGTCGACGATTCCTCGCGCTGCAGCCGCCGCCGCCGATATTTTCCTCTTTCGTTGGGGGGGGGGGGGGGGGGGGACTCCCTATTCACTCACCCCACACCGGGTTGCGTCGCCCAAAAATTTCCCGTTGGGGCTCTTAAAAGAGACCGAAGGTCCGTTGGAGCTGGAGCCGCCGAAACGTGCGGCTAGCAGGGCATCGCCGCAACCGGAAGTCACCAGTTTCGTTTTTAATGTCTGATTAGCCCTTTCTACCATTCCCGCTGCTTGGGGTCGGTATGCGCAATGTAATTGTTGTTTTATTCCCAGCTGAGTACAAAATTCCTTATTGATCTGTCCCACAAAATGAGGTCCATTATCAGAACCTAATCGATATGGAATCCCAAATCTAGGAACAATTTCTCGCATCAAAACTTTTACTACAGTGGAAGCTTTGTTATCTACAGTGGGGGTAGCTTCTATCCATTTACTAAATACATCAACAATAACTAATACATGTTTATAACATTGACATCTTTCCAGCTCAATATAGTCCATTTGGAGGGTTTCAAAAGGACCCTCCGGTAGCGGGGTTTTACCCATTTCACAGGGTATTGCTTTTCTAGGATTATCCTGCTGACATAATAGGCAACGACTGCTAATGTTTTGTGCTATGTCCTGCAGTCTTGGATGCCACCAAGTCTTGAGCAATACATCACCTGTAGCTCGCGCACCACAATGAGTTCCAAAGTGAACACATTCGGTGACCCAGGCTGCTAATGCATCGGGCATATAAGTTTGCCCTGCTGGGGTGACCCACAATTTGTTTACAGGATCATAACAACATCCCAATTCTTCCCATAATCTTTTTACACAGGCAGGAGCGTCCTCCTGGAACTGAATGACGTCAGTGATGGTCGGCATTGGCTTTTCAGAGGGAGACTGACCCTTGGAGCTTTTAGTCTGGCTCATCATTTTTGGTATCACCATGTCTTTTAAGCGAGAAGCCTCTTTGGCTTGGTGGTCCACCTGCCGATTACCCGCGTCCACCGGGGTTTTGCCTGTTGTATGGGCAGCGCACTTTATTACGGCTATTGGTTTAGGGAGCATTAAAGCCTGTAGTAATTGTGTAACTAACTGTTTGTGGGATATCTGAGTGCCTGTGGATGTAAGAAATCCCCTGTTCTTCCATAATTGACCGAAGTCGTGTGCGACTCCAAATGCGTGCTGGAGTCTGTGTAAATGTTTATTTTCTTATTCTCTCCTAACACGCACGCTTGGATAAGTGCAAATAGCTCGGCTTGTTGGGCAGAGAACGGCGTTTCAAATGCTGCTGCTTCCAGAGTTTCGCCCTGCTAATTAACTATAGCGTACCCTGATAATCTATCCCCCCTGTCGCCGACGGAAGCACTGCCGTCGGTGAAAACAGTTAAGTCTGTATCGGGCAGGGGAGTATCAGTGAGATCATCTCGCACGGAGGCGTCCTCTCTGAGGAGCGTCAGGCAATTGTGGCCAGGGTGTGAGAATTCTGAAGGTGGCTCGGAGAGAAAATTCGCCGGATTGATAGTGGTGCAGTGGGGAAATTGGAGCTTGGGATTATTCAGGAGATAAATCTCGTATTTGTTCTGCCGAGCCATGGTTAAATGTTGGGTTTGTAGCTGGCCGAGCAGGGCCGTGACAGAGTGAGAACTTTAAACCACAATATCCTGCTGGAGGGTAAGGTTAGCCGCCGACTGGAGGCTGGTGTAAATAGAAGCAAGGCTCTGAGTGCAGGCGGGGTGGCGGTGGTGGAGGAGCAGTCGGCTGCCCCCGATATTGCCAATTTTCAGGGTCATCGTCATCGTCTCCCTCGGTCAAGGCAAGGCTGCCCATTCGACCGCACGGTCCTGATTTAGGGGTCGGGGGCTCGAGAGACTTGGGTCTCTTCTGGTGGGCACATTCCTTTTTCAAAACCCCCGCAGTTTTAACAATTCCCCCTTCCGTTAATTCAGTGCCCAACTTTAAGGCATTATCCTGCCAGCTAGCCAATAGAGATGCATCTTTAAATTTTTGACAGTACTCCTGCCATAACTCAATCAATTTCTTAGCCGTGGAGCTACGGTTATGTTGCTAGATAATTTGTTGTGCCTCTACAACCGTAGGCAAATCCTTCGGGCCCCCAGGGGCCATTTTCCCGTTCCCAAATTCTTATGCAACTCCCCCGACAACTGCCGCAGCTGCTTAGAATGTTCCGGATACTGTTCGCAAAGAGTCTGAAGCGCGCTTCCACTATCAGAGGTGCTATCCAGAGTATTACCCATTGTCTCCTATCCTGGGATGATCCTTGTGGTTACCTACTTAATTTTGATGGCGATCCTAAATCGCTCATTCAATCAAGAATTTAAACAGGGTTATCCTGCCCCGTTACCCAAACAGGAGGCTTAGGCAATTATTCGAGTGTTCCGACAGGGTACGCGACGGTGGAACCCTGTTTATTGTGGAGTTTAAGGCGTCATCCGCACCTCATGGGAAGTACTATATTTTGGATGGAGGTATTGGGCTCCGCTGTAGCCAATAGTCAACCCAAAGTGTCGAACAAGTCAAGACACTGGTTGAGACAATCACTTGTTTTATGGGCAACCTTTTATCGCGAAGGTATCAAGCAACCAGAAGGATCATCATCAGCCAAGCACCTTTCTTCAGCCGAGGGCCTCTAACCCTCGCGCACTGGCCTTTAACCCTAATTCAAAGAGGACTCTAACCCCTTACGGGCCTCTAACCCTGTCTCGGGCCTCTAACCCTGACTGCAATGGTTTCGCCGGACTGACCTGGATCTCGTAAGAGTCTCTTCAGAAACAGACGGTAGGACTAGGTCGCGCTCGGTACAGCGGAGGAGGAAACCAAAGTGGTAACAAGGGTACTCACATTTGGGGGCCCGATCCCTCCTTCGCCTCCGGACACGATCAGTCAGTTACACTGTCTGCTCCTGGCGAGGCTTCTTGAGATCCCACCGCTGCCACTAAATGAGAATGTGTTTCCCTTCAGTCCGGATGAAATGATCAATCGAACACCAAGTCACTTCAACATAGGTTTATTCACGGCCGGGGCTGCACCATTGTATCTCGGGGAGGTGCAGCAGCAAGCCAAAGTTAATACATCCGACAGTAGCTGATATACAATATATGACACTGTTTCTTTTATGAGGATGGCCCCCTTAGAGGAGGCCTAAATTACGGCATTCTGTTGCTCTCAGCTTAGTTATGGTTATCTTTAGAATTAGGAACCATTCCCAAGGCTGTATCTTGTTACTGCAAACTGTCTAGTGCAAAAGCAGAAGCGATTACAAAGCCTTGACATTCCAGTTTACACAAAGCTCTATTTGACATTCCATTTTCCCATCGAGCTCTATTCTATCTTGAGCCAAACTCTCACAGGCAAGTATGTCACTTTTGTACCAACTTTTGGCAGTTGCCCTTTCGGAAAAATGGCCTGTTTTAATTCACCAGAAGAGTTGTGTTCCTCCACAGAAACCCTGTCTGTATCAGTTAATTGGTCCTCATAGTTCTGTAACACATGCGTACCAGATGACTCTGGTTCCTCGTCATGTCTGTCTGCTCTGTCTAAATTTGAAAATTCGTAATCTGTACCCATTATCCTTGATGAATGAACCCTAACAGTTTGATTACCATGTTGCAAAATAATTGTTTTGCCATCTATGCTTATGATCTTCCCTGGGCCTTTCCATTCATTAGAATTGTCTCTCTTATAGTATACCATGTCTCCTTGCTGAAAAACGGCATCTGATGGCCGTACGTTATGTCTTAAAGCTCTGCGAATTCTTTCAGAGACTTCTGCTTCCAAAAAAGCTTTTCTACTGCTATGTAATGCATTTAAATGTACAGCAAAACCAGAGATCATTGTAGGCCCCTCCCAAGCTGGATGCTGGTCATCCAAAATGGACGGAATTTTAGGCTTTCTACCAAACACTAATTGATAAGGACTATAGTCCCCAACCATCTGCAATGAATTCTTTGCATGTACTGCCCATGTTAAAGCTGAATTTAGCCTGCAATTTGGTCGATTTGCCAAAATTTTCCGAAGCATGTCATCGATGACACCATTACTAAATGGGTTTTCTGCAGCCGTATTCATAACTCTGATATTCATGTTTTCACACATATCCCTAAACTCATCATTAGCAAATTCTCCGCCATTGTCCGTAATGAATTTTGCCGGTGGACCCATTCCTGTCCCTATCCATTTTTCCACAATTTGATCCAGAATTACTTTCTTTTCTTTACTTCGTACAATCGTTGATTGACTAAATCTGGTTGCTAAATCTACAAAATGCAAAATAAATATATTATTTGCTTTATCCCAGATCTTAAGGTCCATGGCCACAATGTCGTTAAAATCCCTGGCCAAAGGTAGGATTACTATCGGTCGTGCGGGTGTCCTTCTGTACTTCCTACAAACTTCACAGCGGTCACTTACCTGTTCTATCAGTTTAGTATAGTTGTCATCCCTTACCCCTGCATCCTTTAATAAAATTTTCAGCCTCCGAGGAGACGGATGTGCAAATTGCCTATGCAGTTTTAATACCACAAGCTTTTTATCAGCTAAAGTCCCATTTTCAACTGCCATTAACACATCCTTAACCACTCTACTTGAAAAATTATTTGTCAGTAATGGAATACAATAGTGTCCCAACTGTGTAAATTGTAAGTCTACAGTCTTTCCAAAAACTGTTGCCTTATCCTGTTCCATATCCAGTTTCATGTGTGCTTTCTTCATCGATGGTCTGCTCAGAAGCAAAGGTATCTCACTTGATACAATATCCGTGCTAATGAAATGATTTGCTCCGGCAATATTGTAAGGGATCACCACTCTTTTCAGCGACTTCGGAGTATTATCATCCCCAAACCTGAAACTTGTGGAATTTTCAAATTCCTTAACCTTCTTACGATTTTCAGCATTCAAAGAGTCCAGGTAACATTTTAACCAGTCAATTCTACACACAGTAGATGTGCAGCCACTGTCCAATACAGCACAATTGAAGGATTCTGCAACCAACACCCTCATTACCGGCGTAAAACTGCTTGTCAATAGGACAATGTCTTCTTTCTGGTCACTATCTTTTTCCTCTTCTGACTCTTCCGTGTCATGTGTCGCTTCAAACACTCTATCATAACGAGTTGGACAGTTGAAAGCATAATGGTATTGAGAGTCACATCGAAAACATCGATTTATCATGCCCCGTGCATTTCTGGGGTTCATCTTCCTATTGTAGGTTCTAACTGGGTTTCTGTCTTCATAATTTCCTTGTCTCGGTCTCCTTCTATAGTCTTGAGCCCTGTTCGTAGCCATACAATTTCACCATCCTGTTACTAGTGTATCTTCCATATTCTGCCTTATTGCAGGCTGACCTATTTGGGTCATCAGAGCCAACGGAATCGAATGTTTCCCCATGTAAAGCTTTTGTCATCTGTTCGAATAAGGTATCCTTATCAGTAAACTGAACTCCTGTCAAAACCAGGAGCCTATCCATGTTGCTCACTCTAGCACAGTCAAGTAATTTAAAGGCCAACACAGACTGTGGAAATTCCAGGTTGTGTTTCTGCAGCCTTTTATATAGTCTGCCAAATTCCATTTTATAGTCTTCCATGGAGATATCCTCCATTTTCCGGAACTTATCAAAATCCGACCATGCTTCATACGCACTTAACAAGTCATCTTTCTTATAAATCTTATCCATATAATGTAATAAAGTCTCCAGACCTTCTTCTGAGTCTAACTCTTCCAATTCCAGCTCAGAAAGCACTTTGTTTTGGATTTTACTGCCATATGGTAGAGAAAGAGCCAATGCCATACCTTGTTTTCTCTTTCCCAAAGCAGTTACTTTCGTCCACATAACTACTGCACTTCTCCATTGGTCGTACGATTCCCTTTCAGAAAATAAGGGAGGATAGTCATGTCGAGCCATCTTTATCCTGGGTTCAGCCATGTATCTTTTTTTTCTCCTTCTCACTCACTCCTTGGTTTGATCAGGAAAAGTTGTATCTTCCAATCCTTCACATTTGCACAGCAACCATCCTCTGCTACCATTGTTAGACGTTTTAGTTTCTGTGAAATGAAGAGTCTAAAGTTCTTGTTCCTTTTCACCAAACACCATTTATTTCACTTCCACAGCCTCTGCACAAAACTCTTAACAACACACCACCTGACAGAGGCCACCTGAAGCCCCTTTACATATCAGTGTCAATTAATGGATACTTAACATAAATGAGACAACTAATTGCAATGACTCTTAACACATTACTTAACACAACATGGCATAACGACACAGCGGACCGGCGCGGAAGAAGGTAGCCACACCCCCCCCCCTCCCCGGATCGCCCGCGCCCGCTGATCGGTAGTCCTGATCGTGGGTATGGCCATCGTGGAGGCCCCTCCCAGACTCTGATCCCCCTGCCCCCCGACTGGGATGGCCAGCGTGGCCGCGGGTCCGAGCTCCCGCCGGGTGGAACCAGGTTGGAACCATGCTGGCGGAACTCGGCGGGAACACGGCCGGTCGATCGCGGTGAATCACTGTGGGGGCCATTTTGAATGGCCCCCGACCTGCGCCCCGTCGACTGTGCGGCTGACGCCTATTCTCCGGTCGCCAGAGAATCGAGTCCCGGCGTCGGAGCGGCTTAGCGGGAATTTCCGGTGTCACCGCCGATTCTCCAACCCGGAGCAAGCTCGGAGAATCCCGGCCTCGACCTCTATCCCTAGAAGGACAATGGCAGCAGATTCATGGGAACACCAGCTCCTTAATGTTCCCTTCCAAGCAACACGCCATCCTGTCTTGGAACTATGTTGCTGTTCCTGCACCATCAAAATCATGGAATTCCCCTTTTAATGCACTCTGGATATTCCTACAACATATGGGCTGCAGCAGTTCAAGAAAGCAGCTCACCATCATCTCCTCAATGCCAATTCAGGACAGGGGATAAATGCTGGTCTAGCCAATGACATAAACGTATAATTTGTTTTAAAAAATCACCAATACTTAAAATGATTGTAGGGGACAAGCTACTGTTGTTTGTCAGTTCCTTAGTTTTAATGCAAATTTATACTGACACAACAATGACTAAACAAGGGCACATGTTTCTATTTTAACTTGTACAATTTTATGCTATGGTAGGCAGGTGCAAAGTATGGCAGCTCTGTTGTTGCAGGCCGAGTATTTGTGTCTGCTCTTATTTAATTAACTTGCGTTCTCATGTCAGTTTGTAGAGGTGCTGAGCATGATCCATCAGGTTTCCAGCTAGAGGGGGGAAGAAGGAATAGGAAATCAAGACAGTTTAATTTTACAAAAACAAAAACTCCAATGTTGAAAATCCGAAATATAAAGAGAAAATTATGGAAATACTCAGCAAATCAGGCGGTATCAGTTAAGACAGAAACAGAGTAAATATTATTTCTCTATCAATGCTGAATATTTCCAGCATTTTTTCCTGGTTAATTTTTGATCATTTAAATATGGATTGGAGGTAACGTTGTGACTTGAGTAGATAATTGTTTGGGAGGTAGGCAAAGAGAAATGGTTAATTCTCTGATTGATTAGAGGGTGTGCCAATTGGTGTTTCCCAATTCTCTATACTGGGGCCTCAGCTTTTTATCATATGTGTTATGATTTGTATGAAGGAACCATTTGCAGCCATGTTTGCAGGTGACACTATGTTAGGAGGCACAGCAAGTTGTGTGGATGGTAGCACAGAAATGGGCATGGGCAGACTAAATGAGTGGGCAAAGCTTTGGCAGACAATTCAATGTGGAAAACTGAGCCAATTGAACTGGATCTAAAAAGGTTAACTGGAATATATTTTCTATGGTGAGGGATTGAGAGCTGTGGAGCTGTGGAAGAACAATGGAATTCAGGGGATTGTGTACATAAATCACTACAATCTAATACAAAGGTTTAAAGGCTTATCAGCAAGGCAACTTAAATGTTGACACTTATCTCAAGGAAGTTATACTTCAGTACTGTAGAACCTGTAATCCGTTTTGGGCAGAACTGAGCAAGGCCTTAAGGTTGAAAGTGCAAATTCACCAGAATAAACATACAAATTAGGAGCAGGAACATGCCATTTGACCCGGTGAGCCTGCTCTGCCATTTGTCAGTTTGTGACTGATCTGGTTGTGGCATCAACTCCTACTTTCCTCTCTATCCCTGCACCCTTGTCAATCAATAATTTATTTAACTCCACTTAAAATAATCACTAGCTTTCGGAGCGCAGATGAGCTGTGCTCTGAAAGCTAGTGATTCCAAACAAACCTGTTGGACTTTCACCTGATGTTGGAAGGCTTCTGACTGTGCCCACCCCAGTCCAACACCAGCATCTCCACATCTTAAAATAATTGTTATTCCACTGCTCTCTGGGAAAAATAATTCCACAGACGAGCGACTCCCTCTTCTCATATATCTTGTCATCTCTGTCTTAAATAGAAAACTCCTCATTTTTAATCTGTGTCTCATAGTTCTAGTCACTCTCATAAGGGGAAACATCATCTCTGCATCCACATGCTCTCTCTTTTGTCCCCACAAAATCATATATGTTTCACTGAGATTACCCCTCATTCTTCTCAACTCCCTCAGATTCAGGCCCAACCTTGCCTTGTAAGATAACCCTTCCTTTCCCACCACAAATACCGTAGGATGATTTCTGTTGAGGACAATATGTCTTGGCTTGCTTAGCTTGGGTTTTTAAGTTTGGGGGTATTCTAATTTACGTCTTTAATCTGATAACATAATTTGAGAGGCTAGTTACAGAGAAACTATTACGTCTGGGGGAATTCAGAGCAAAGTTTTGTCCTGCCTGTCTTTTGACCAACCACATGCCACGGACAGCATCTTAAATATTAACCCAGCAGCTGATGACCTCAGAAGAAAATACATAAATTGCATGGCGATATCTTTAAATTGTCTGAGTGCAGTCTCTGGAAAGACTATTGAGCCCAGTCTGAAACCATGCAAGTCATCAGTCTACAGGATCTGTATATAATTGATCTCCTATTGCACTCTTTTTTTAACAAACAATTTTATCGAGGTATTTTTTGGTCCTATTGCACTCTTAAACTATTTAAATTTTCTTCCAACTTGTGACTTACTTTGTGTGTGTGTTTGTGCAAACTCTTGAATGCATGTGAGAGAGCTGGACTGTCTTCATTTTATTTAAATTGGGTTTTGGTGGTTAGCACTGTTGTTTCACAGTGCCAGGGTCTCAGGTTCATTCCGGCTTGGGTCACTGTCTGTGCGGAGTCTGCATTTTCTCGCGTCTGCGTGGGTTTCCTCTGGGTGCTCCGGTTCCCTGTCACAAGTCCCGAAAGATGTACTGTTAGGTGAATTGGACATTCTGAATTCTCCCTCAGTGTGCCCGAACAGGCGCCATAGTGTGGCAACTAGTGGCTTTTCACATTAACTTTATTGCAGCGTTAATGTAAAATCGACTTGTGACAATAATAAAGATTATTATTATTAAATATTATTTTCTCTGAGGACCCGGGTTCAATTCCGACCCCAGATCACTGTCCGTTTGGAGTTTGCACTTTCTCCCCGTGGCTGCGTGGGTCTCACCCCCACAACCCAAAGATGTGCAGGGTAGGTGGATTGGCCACGCTAAATTGCCCCTTAATTGGAAAAAAAAGAATTGGCTACTTTAAATTAAAAAATAATACTATTTTCTTTTAAAAACATACAAGAAACGTGTATTTTACAGTCGCACCACCAACAGTTAAACACTCACTAAATTGGCAAACAGATTCTTCAATGCCGTCAGCCGAGGGATGGGAAGGGAGTTGAAAAACCTATTTTAAAAAGGCAAACTAGTACGGTGATTTAATATGCTGGATATAACATTATGATTGAGACTTGAGCGGATGCCAGGTACCTGTCTGGAATGATACTTTCATATATGAACAAAAAACTGCTTTGAAAGAGAAAAATGCATAGAAACTGGCAAAAAAACTATTGCGGAAGTATTTTTTGTAGATAACTTTCTTATAGGAGATGGAAGATTTGGGAGTGTTTAGAAACTGACTTTGAGCATATCATTTTCAGATGAGTAATGTCCTCGTAGCTGATGTCATGGCAGTCTGGGAGACAGCCCAGCGACTGTGTGAGTGCATTTGACAGACGCCATTAGAATTTTAGCTGCATGAGTAAGTGGAGGATAGGTGCAGGCGGTGTGGGGGTAACCCGGCGAACTACGTACACATGTTCTGGCCATTTCCGAAGTTGAGGGGACTCTGGAAGGGATTTGCGGACGTCATGTCAGAGGTCCTGGAAGGGAGGGTGACTCCGAGTCCAGAAATGGCAATATTTGGGGTATCGGAGGATCCAGGGAACAGGGTGGGGGGAGAGAAGCCGATGTTTTGGCCTTTGCCTCCCCGGTGGCCTGGAGACGGACTTTGCTGGGATGGAGGGACTCAGAGCCTCCAAAGCCAGGAGTGTGGGTTTGTGACATGGCAGGGTTTCTCAGGCTGGTAAAGATAAATTTTGCCTTGAGTGGTTCAAATCAGGGGTTTGCTCAGAGGTGGCAGCTGTTCATCGACATCTTTAAGGAAAACTGAACGTAAACAGAAAGTTGTGGGGGGGGGGGGGGAGAAAAATGAGAGGCATGGCAGTGTAAAATAATAGACAAGGAATCTAATAGAAGGGTAGTTAGGAGCTCGGGCAGGGGGGGGGGGGGGGCTGGTAGTTGGTTATGTTATTATAATATTGCAGAGTGTGTCGGCCGCTAGATTGTTTAGAATGTTAATCTGTTTCACTGTGAAAATTACAAATGCTTCAGTAAATTGTTTTCCCCCAAAAATAATTTTAGCTGCACACTCATCAGCATTATTACATTGATTTTAACTATACTCTTGGGAGGGTTGGTGGAGAAATGTAAGCAGTAAGGAATAGAAAAATCAGGTACAAGATACATGACTACCCCAGATTAGGTTTGATAGGGCTGACGCAGAGAATATGTTCCCAAGTGTGGTAGTGTTAGGAATAGGGGCCATAATTGTGTGATTATTACTGATGAATCCAACAGGAAATATGGGGGAAATTTATTTAACCAGAAAGTAGTGAGAATGCAATTCGTCATTGCAGAGAGTAGTTGAGGCAAACAATGTACATCGATGCATTGAAGGGGATGCTTGATCAGCATGAGGGAGAAAGGAATTAAAACGGTGTATTTATCAGGTGAGGTGAAGGCTTGTATGAAGCATGAGGACTGAGATGGAATTGCTGGGCCAAATGGCCTGTTTTGCTGGTATATACTTTGTACTAGAATGAGAGATTCATTAGCCGGGGGAAGGAACTTGTGGATTATTGTAGGAATTACTTCTTTACTGGTAGATCCTTGCAAGTATAATTTTATACTAGCTATTGCCAGAACATGGTGAGCTGATCTTTTTGATTACCCTTTCTACACACTATGCAGAAATTATCTGCCTTTCATTTAGCATCTCATTCCCCCTAACATTGTTGCAGCAAGAACTTTTTATTCAACATATTGCGTGATGAATGGAGGATTTTAGGAATATTGGCTTCTAAATATTGGGATAATTTAAGAATTAAAAGCCAGGGGTTGTAGCGTGTTTGACTGCAGTGATCATATTTTTTTTAAAGGATTTTGTTTTGTAAAGGCTTTGAGAACTTCTAGAAAACAACAGGTGAAATTGACTGGACCAATGTGGTTTGACTGGGGAAGTCCCTGCGGAGTAAATGTGCTTTTGCAGCCTACAGAGATTATTTGTTTGTCAGCTCGCGGGGGGGGGGGGGGGGGGCGGTGTTATTGCTGGGTGGAGTCCTGGAATACAGGGCGGCAGCTCAGTTTTGGAGAAGCTTTGGGAGAGAGAAGAGGTGAATATTGATCTGCCTGAAACTGAGTCCACAATTCTCTCACAGGAGGGTAGTTGTAAAAAAGAAATAATCCGTAAAGCAGAGCAGTCTTGTCCGGGGGCAAGAAACAAGCTGAACCACGCCAGGTGAACCAGCATTTTGAAGTTATTAAGCCAGAGTCTGAAGGGGTTCTGGCAGGAGCCAACTCTGTTTTATAAAGCAATTATTGCCCTATGCCCTGCTAAATTTAAGGTGGATTGAGAGCAATATGTTTCCTTTCTTGTTGTTTAATGGGAAACTGAGTAGTAGTATTAAGGAGTAATTGTAAGCTGTTTTTTGGGGTGTGAAGTTAAAAAGTTTAATATTGTATTCATAAGAGAGTTTTGTTTTAAATGCACCAAAACCCTGGGCGGGATTCTCCGAGCATCCACTCCGAAATCGCGATTGGCGCGGGGGCAGTGAATGAGCGTCATACCGGAAATCCGGTCCGACGCCGCTCTTGCGATTCTCCGGTCCCCGCAGTGCGGGTCGGGGGCCATTGACAGAGGCCACTGCGGCGATTCTCCGACGTAAACTGACAGAGTTCAGCTTGGCGTGGTTCTAACCACGTTTTGCTTGTCTGGAACGGCCAGTGGCGGCTGCGGACAGAGTCCGCGGCCGCCCTGGTGGGGGGGCGGGGGGGATCCTTCACTGGGGGGATGGGGGGAGGGCTTATCTAGCAATCGGGGGCCACTGATCCGCGGGGGCGGGGGTGATATCTTTTTGGTGCCGGTTTGCGGTGTGGATCTGCCATGTCGTGTGGGGCGGCCGATGCCGGCCACAGCCGTGCACATGCGTTGTCCCCCGACCGGAAGTGCAGGGCCCCGTATCCGCAGCCGGAGCTGCGAGGACTACTCTGTGGCCCTGTTAGCCCCCTTCAGGTCAGAGAATCTACGCTGGCGTGGGGACAGAGCCCCATTATTGGAGAATCCCACCTCCCATTTCTTCATGCAATCTCTCCTGAAACGATTGATTTTTTCCATGCAGTTTTACAAATGAATTAAAATATTGGGGTCTTGGTCCAGTATCCTAGCCACTGTTGGGGCCTGGTCTGGAATTGTAATAATTGCAACTGTAAAAGTCTGTGTTATCATTTTTAAAAATACATTTAGAGTACCCAATTCATTTTTTCCAATTAAGGGGCAATTTAGCATGGCCAATCCACCTACCCTGCACATCTTTGGGTTGTGGGGGTGAAACACACACAAACACGGGGAGAATGTGCAAACTCCAATCGGACAGTGACCCAGAGCCGGGACCGAACCCTGGACCCCGGTGCCGTGGGGCAGCAGGGCTAACCCACTGTGCCACCGTGCTGCCCTAAGTCTGTGCTATCATGGGGGAACCATTTTATTTATACAATATTTTTGTGAATTCCATATCACTCACGCACAGCGATTATAACTTTTTGGAATTGCAGCTTTCTGTAGAAAATCCAAATAACAGCTGCTTGATGCATCTTCTTTTGTTGATTGTTCTTAACGTGGTAAGTGGAACAGATTCAGAATCCTGATACTATCAGAGTTCTTCAATTCACTTTCTCCTATTGTCATATTGCAGGATTGTTGAATCTCTTGTTGCAAAGAATAGTGTTCTTACCACTAAGGTATCAGAACATACATAGAAACGTACATAGAAAATAGAATCTGGAGTAGCCCATTTGACCCTTCGAGTCTGCTCCTTCATTCATTGTGATCATGGCTGATTATTAAATTCAAAACCCTGATCCTGCCTTCCGCCCCATATCCCTTGATCCCTTTAGTTCCAACAGCTGTATCTAATTCCTTCTTGAAATCACACACTTTGGCTTCAACTACTTTCTGTGGTCGTGAATTCCACAGATTCACCACTCTCTGGGTGAAGAAATGACTCCTCATCTCAGTCCTAAAAGGTTTAACCCTTATCTTCAAGGTAGTTCTGGACTCCCCCACCATCGGGAACATTCTTTCTGAATCTACCCTGCCTAATCCTGTTCGAATTTTATGAGTTTCTCTGAG
Source organism: Scyliorhinus torazame (assembly GCF_047496885.1). Classification (NCBI taxonomy): domain Eukaryota; kingdom Metazoa; phylum Chordata; class Chondrichthyes; order Carcharhiniformes; family Scyliorhinidae; genus Scyliorhinus; species Scyliorhinus torazame. The sequence continues at coordinate 30,962,893 of NC_092727.1, forward strand.
ATCCCGTCTCGCTCTTCAAAACTTCAATGAATTTATAATCCTAACTGACTTCGTCTCTCCTCACATGGCAGTACTGCCATCCCAGAATTCAACCTGGTAAACCTGCGCTGTACTCCCAGAATGTTCCCAATTCCTCACTTTTTTGTAATTTATATTTTTTAATTCAATAACTGTTGCAATGTTGCTGTGATTATACACTATTCCCTTCATAAAGAAAAAGTGTTTTGTTAACTTTTATTTCGGAAGGGTGAAAAATCTGGAGAAATGTTGCGGTTTTGCCATGAACTGAGGTTCATGGCAAAACCTGTTTGTATATTAATGATAAAATGTTTGCCATTTTCCTGGAGATGGTGCTCTCCTAACTACTGCAAGTCAAATAAAGGATGTGTTTTTATGTACTAGCAAATGAAACTTCCAACATATAATAATCTGGTCAAGAGCTAACCTACAATACTGCCTTTATGTTGGAAAAGCAGTGATGTAATGTGTCATTTATTATTCAATTCTCCAGTGGGTCACACTGTTCCTGAGCAAATAGTTAGTCACTGCATGTTGCTAAGAAACCATCATAGTAGCATCTTTGATTTTTGTTGTAATATCAGAACAGTTAACAATTAACACCTATGTGAAAAATGTTCATATTTAATCCTGAGAAGACTATTGTTTAATTGTCATATTTTACCAAATTTGAAGGATCTGAAAAAAACCCAGCATAGATGTGGTCACACTCATCGATAGGATAGCTCAATCTGTTTGGGCTTTTGTAATGAAAAGAAAGTGGCGATTGTGTAATGATTTCTCAACTTTTGTTTCACTGATGAAAATGCCAGGATAACTTCATGAGCCATCCATGCACGAAGGACTCGTGATCTCAATCTGAAATAAAAGTTGGGATTCCATGACCCTTCACCTTAAAGTTGGCGATCACTGCAGCTTACTAAACTGGAGCAGTTTTGTCAGTTGTTGCCTATGCTGTGGAACTCGGTGATAGTTTTTAAACTGTGAATGTGGCATGAAGTGTTTCATGGTGATTTCTGGTGGACAAAATCTAGAAAGACGTCTGCTCATTGTCTTAATTCACAATTTGCTGATCAAAACACACTGAATAATAAGCTATTTATACACCCTTGAGTCAACAAATCAAGCAAACATTTTGCTCCCATATTTTGTAGGCAAGCCTAGCTCATAACTATTGTGATTATGGTAGCTTTTTAAAAAAATATTCATTCTGATTATTATGGATTTGGGTCGTTCTAAAATAAAAATCTCAGTTGGTAGTCAGTTCATGTTTTGTGTATTGTAAGTGCACGATCCTCCGGCCTTGTTACACTCGCTCTGAAGCGTAATGAGGCCAGTGAATAGCAGGAGAGGCCAAATACGGGAACCGCGCCAGGCGCCAAACATTTGCGATGCAACCGGCCTGCTCCCGTAGGCGAATTCTCAATCTCGCCGTAACCAATTATCATCACTTAAGCCCCATTTTGATACAATTATCGAGAGCCACCTGTCCTCCAACGGCTTCCTGTCATTCACCGGCCTCCCCAGGAAGTGCTCACGTTTGGTGCGGATTAGTACTCCTATTGACAAATGTGAACCTGGAGGAAGGGCTTCTGTGGGGAGCTGAGGAGGGGAGTAACAATCTTTGCTCACAGGCAAAGAGAACGGCAACGCTGGGCTTGCCAGCCCAGTGCTTGGTGGGGAGTGGAGCACCCTCTGCAGGGATGGGCTGTCATGGGAGGCTGGGGGGTGTAAGGCGTGAGGCAGTGTGGGGGGGGGGGCAATCGTTCGCGGCACCACCATCCCAACCCTTGGATCCCAACCCAATTCTGAGGGCAACACCTGTCCCTGCCCGCCTGCCCCAGCGATCACCCATAATCCCCACCGACTGCTGAGGCCTCTGGCTGCATGGCTGAAGGCTGTCGCGAATAGGGAATTGTCAATAGTCGTTAAGTATGCACTTGACCCATGGGGTGGGTTCCCGTGGATAGGCGGGCTATGTAGCATGTGGGAGTCATTGACTAGCATTCCGATCACACTTTGATGCCTGGACACTGTGTGGGAGCCAACACCACACACGCAGCAGCCAACATCCGAACACGAAGGGGGGGGGGGGGGGGGGGGGGGGGTGGTACATAGCTCCCGGGACATGGCCACGGCCGGAGGGTGGGTGGATGCCACGGGGAGAGGGCTGCTTGGAGAGTCTAGGGGTCAGCCCGCATTGCGGAAGACAGTGACTGAAGCATCATGATGATTGAGCAAAGGTTGTTTAATGTGCTGTACAATACCCTATAGCGCTCCCCCCCCCCCCCCCCCCCCCACCCTCCGGTCCCAACACCACCCCATTACCCTCCGTGATGCTCAACGTGCCTGGACATGTCAAGGTGTGATCGGAATGCTAGGCAATGACTCCCACATGCTACATGGCCCGCCTTACCACACCGTATCTCGCCGATTATGGGAGAGCTTTTCCTGAAGGGACACAGAGAGGGCATCGTTAGTCACACATGTGGTTCACAGTTGTGAGGGTGTGAAGGGAGGGTTGAAGTTGTGGGTGGAGGAAGTGCTGAAGAGGGAGAGCGATGGAGGGAGGGTCAGAGTCGCCTGGGGAGATACTCCCTTTGAAGGGTGGGGTGGGACGTTGGTGTCTACTCACTCTCTTCTGACACTGGAGGCCGCTCCTCCTGGCCACACTGCCCGAGCTGCCTTCTGGCTCACCCTCCGGGACCCTCGGGGAACAAAACAAAACCTCCACCGCATCCAGGAGCCTACCCAGGTCAGCATCCCTGAATCTTGGGGCTGGTCTCCTCGGCGCCATTGTTGCAAGCTGGATGGGGTTAGTTGAGAGCATGTGCAGCTTAAGTGCTGCTCAACATTGTTAGCGGGAGGCTGGCGAGCCCGGTCCCGGCGAATCAGCTGGCGAGCCGGCATTCGGTGCGTGAAGTGGACCAATTAATGTTGAATACTTTTGCCGACCTCGCTGGGCCAAGCGCCGGGAAACCCGCGGCAATTCCCGCTTGCTACAGCACTTAGAAATTTTTCCAGAGAATCGCGCTCTAAGAGTTTTAACTCAGTGGATTTTTGATCCTTTTGGAACCTCAAGATCTTGAGCTTGTTTCACCATTCGATTCAATCACGGTAATCTATACCTCAACTCTATTTTCATGCCTTTGTTCCATACCTTCTAATATCCTTACCAAACAAAATATTTCCCAGTTTTAATTTTTTCATTTAACCGAGTCTCGGAAGCTTTTTGAGGAGGCGTGTTCAAGATTTCTAACATCTTTGAGTGATGAAGTGCTTCCTGACATTATACCTGAAAGATCTAATTTCAGGGTTCCTCGCATCCTTTTTGGACTCCCTCACGAGGAAATAGTTTCTATCTGGCGTATCAATTCCTTGAATCATTTTAAAAAATGAATTAGATCACTCCTTATTCTTCAATACTTGAGTAAAGCCTACCGTGTGCATCTTGTCCTCAAAACTTAACCCTTTGTAGGCAGTTGTAGATGGGAATAGATATTTTGTGGGATGAAATACATGGGTGTGTTACGCAGATTTTCTTAAAAAAAAATTTTTTTTTTAAAATTCTCCTTTTTCACATTTTCTCCCACATTTACATCCATCAACAATAAGCAATAATCAGCAAGATATGTCAGTCCCCATAATAACAACAATCCCATCTACCCACCAACCCCCAAACCTCAACCCGCATGTTTACATAAACAAATGACAAAAAGGAATTGGATTAGCCGTAGTCACCCTTAATCTTACCCCCCCCTCCCGGTCTCCAGCTCCTCCCGTCCACTGCCTCGTGTAAAACTCCTCCTCCCAACCTCGGTTCCTTCCCCCCAACTTTCCACCCCGGCTAGACCACTCGGACCCTGTTCTGCCAGGCTCTGATGGCCGCAGCCCCTCCCACCACCTCACTCCCATTCACTGGCCGGCTTAAACCGGCCAGCGTGGAGGCCCCCGCCCGGGTCCCTTTCCCACTTGCCCGGCCCTAGGAAAGCCCAAAGATCCCCTTTTAGCACACAAACCCCGCATATCCACCTACACCCCAAAGAACCCTCATTTCGAGTGAAAATCCCGTCCCGTCCCTTCCCTTGTCCAAATATATACCACATTGGCTCCTTTAGTCTCTACACCTGCGCGCAGTGATACAAAAAGAAGAAAATACAGTCATGAGGTTACATCGGCACATGGCCATTCCTCAATTTGTCAGTTCTGCCACAGTCCTTCTGCTTTCGCAAACTCCTCCGCTGCTTCCGCCGTTCCAAATTAAAAGTCCCAGAGCTTGTAAGTCACCCTCAGCTTCGCTGGATATACTATGCCACACCGCATCGAGTGCCCTCTTCACCCGGTTGAAGGCAGCCCGCCTCTTTGCCAGCTCCACTGTAAAGTCCTGGTATACATGTATACCAGCTCCAGCCCACTGCACCACCCGCTTCTGCTTGGCCCAGCTCAGGACCTTCTCCTTCACACTGTACCTACGGAAGCACAGAGTCACTGCCCTTGGCGGCTCACTCGCCTTTGGTACAGGCCTCTACGACCGATGAGCCCGATCCAGTTCATATCGGGAGGGATCCCCCCCTCCCCCAATAGTTTTGCCAACATCGCGGCAAAATACTCAGTCGGCTTCGGTCCTTCAACTCCTTCGGGCAGCCCCACAATCCTCAAATTCTGTCGCCTGGATCTGTTTTCCAGGTTTCCATTTTTCCTCGCAGATCCTTGTTAGTATCCATCACCTTCCGCATCTCTTTCCCCATCGAGGCAAGTTGATCACCGTGCTGCAATAACGTCTCCTCCACTTCCTTCAGCGCCTCCCCTTGCTCTCGCACCTCCGCCACTGCGCTCGCCACCTCCGTCCTTACCGGGGAAATCACCTCCTCCAACAGCACACTCAAAACCTCCCTCATCTCCTTCCTCACCATCTCCATGCATTTCGCAATCTGCGCCAACTGCTTTTCAAATTCCGCAGCCATCACCTTAGTTATTTCTTCAGCCGTAAGCAGTGAAGCCTTCCCTGGTGCTCCAGCCTCCATTTTCCTTGGTGACCCCGCGGTGACCTTTCCACTCCCCGACGGACCTTCAGCTGTTTTTTTTCCGGCCGTTTTCTTGCTCACCCTCGACATTTTTCTTTGTTCTTTTTTTCCTCCTGTGTCTTCACTGTGCCTCCTCCGTGCCTTCTCCCTGCCTCTGCCGCCTCCGTGGACCCTGGGACCGGGCTTAAAGCCCCAAAAATGCCGTTGCCGAACGGGACCCCTCCATTGTGCGGCCGCCTCCCGCCCGCCATCACCGGAAGTCTGTTTCGCAGATTGTCATGTGTTTCAAACTTCAGTTGTAAGGAGCAGAGTTGTGATGTATTTCTTCAGAACCCATATATAACTAAATTAACTGTTGGAAAAATAGAAAAGCTACTAAAAGCTAAAGAAATATAGTTCATTGAAAAACTAAGTACTCTAATTCTGAAGTAACGTGCTGTCATGATTCCTTTTCAAGGAAACCGAAAACGAGGTTGTTACGACCTCCGAGATTGCTAACTTTTAAAATTACTCAGTGACCGATGCATGACAAGAATTTGTGCTTTAAGACTTTCACTGTGACAAGTAAAGTAAGATCAATATTGTTTTAACATTACATGGTAGGCAACAAATACATTGAACTACAGGAAAGATGTCCTCTTCTCCCCGCCCCCCATTAACCAAATACCACAACTGAAGTATTCATGCCATGTTTATGTCGTTTTAAAAACCCAATCGCTCAATCACTTGAATTGACCTCCAGCAGCAAGGCACTTTTTGACAACTCCTTGGTCTTTAAATATCCACTGGTCACATCTCTTCAAACAGGGAATCTGTCCTCGAGCATTCTACTTGGTGGTTAACACAAAAACAGTCTCTTCCTCTGTTTGGCACAGCAGCTGCTGGTTTCAGTCTCTCTCTCCCGTGTTCTTATCTGACTGAGAAATGTGTCTGTATCCAGTAAGATCAGCAGTCCTTCTTTTGTGTCAAGGTGTGAAAACTGGCACTTGAGTTTCTTAGGAGTTTCAACTTGGCCCTCTGTCCCCATGGCAACGAAGAACAAACGGACCTCTCTCTGGGCTGATTTCAGCATTTTTACCATGACTATAAGATAGAGGAGCAGAATTAGGCCATTCGGCCTATCAAGTCTACTCTGCCATTTGATCATGGCTGATATGTTTCTCATCCCCATTCTCCTGCCTTCTTCCCAAACCCTGAAACCCATATTGATCAAGAATCTATCTATCTCCCATCTGCCATTCTAGGACATTCTTCAGGAAGGCAGACAGCATTGTCAGAGACCCCTCGCACCCAGGCTTTGCCCCCTTCCAGACCCTTCCATCAGGCAGAAGATACAGAAGTCCGAAGACCCGTACATCCAGACTTAGGAACAGCTTCTTCCCCACAGTTCCCAGACTCAACGACTCTCCCTCAGATTGATCTGTTCCCAAAAAGACACGATTCACAATGCTCTATGCTGCTCTTGCTTATGTTGTATTTGCTTTGATATTTTGTCTTTGTTCCATACTGTAACTAATTACTTATTTGACGATGTATTGTGTACTTTTTCGCATTCACTGTAACCAACTACTATTTTTGTCTACTGTACCTTTCCTTGGCTGCAGAAAAATACCTTTCACTGTAATTCGGTACATGGGACAATAAATAAATCAAATGAAAAATCAAATCCTTTAAATTCATGAGATAGTTTAAAAAATAACCATCTAGTCTCACATTTGTAACAGCAGAGTGAAGTAAATTTAAAGTGAAATGATAAAGAAAATCAAAAAGATGTTGAGTGTCAAGGGACCACACTAAACTTTATTAGATCACAGAACTCCTAAAATGCAGAAGACTGCGTTGAAAATCATTCTGCAGTATTACTATTGAAACTGGTCCGAGCAGCAATTTCACAAACTAAATATCAGTGAAGCAGAGTTCATAGAACTCCTACATTGCAGAAGGAGGCCATTCCGCCCATTGCATCTGCACCGCGTAGCCTCTGAAAGAGCACCCTACCTAGGCCCACTCTATCCCTGCAACCCCATAACCCCACCTAGCCTGCACATCTTTGGACACCAAGGGGCAATTTAAAATTGCCAATTCAACAAACTTGCACATCTTTTGGACACTAAGGGGCAATTTAGCATGGTCAATCCACCTAACCTGTACATTTTTGGACTGAGGGAGGAAGCAGGAGCACCCGGATGGAATCCACGCTGGCAGAGGGAGAAAGTACAAACTCCATACAGACAGTGACACAAGGTTGGAATTGAACCCGGTTCTCTGGCGCTGTGAGGCAGCAGTGCTAACCACTGTGCCACAATGCAGAGTTTTTTTTTATGTTGTTGTCGTTGATAGCTTCTTAATAGACCACATCCTTTCTGGGCAGCTGTTTGCTTCACATCAAGCTGGTGGTTTTCCTTTATTTTCTATGGTAAAATAAACTGCAGAAAGTAGGCTTCATATCTTGCCTGCTTTTTTAAAGGTTGTGAATGGAGACTTTTCAAATTGCTTACGTTTACTTAAAGTTTAAAAAAACATTTACAGTTCTGACTGTGGCATGTGATAGTTCTGAGAAATATACTTTTTCCAGTAGAGATACACAAATGAAATGACCTTCCAGATTGTTAGTGAGGGATTTCAAGTACAGGGGCAGGCAGAAGTAAGTCATTTGTTAAGGCTGTTCTTTATAGATAATATTCAGCATTCTAAGCATGCAGCTTTTCTTGTTTTTGCAATATAATGGGTTTACAGATAACCTCTGATCAGAATTACTCAGGATCAGTTTGTATCATTGGAGCTGAACTGTTATTTTGTTATGTGCCACTTGTAGAAAGCACCATGTGCTTGCATCACAAAGACTAAGTTTAGATACAAAAATTTACACCTCAAAACACTTCCCCCTTCTGATTTATGGTATGGTTGGAAAAAAAAAGTTAGTCTGATGAGTAAGTTCCTGGTTTTACATAGTATGAAATCTAAAGAGAGTATCCAGTTTTGTTTCTAACGTAGTTACTTTTCTTATCATGTAATTGGAATGGTGTGAAATTTAAAAACTTTTTTTAAAAAAAGTAACTGAAAAGGGTTTGGTGCTACAAAGTTTAGAGTACCCAATTATTTTTTTCCAATTAAGGGTCAATTTAGTGTGGCCAATCCACCTACCCTGCACATCTTTGGGTTGTGGGGGCGAAACCCACGCAAACACAGGGAGAATGTGCTCACTCCACACGGACAGTGACCCAGGGCCGGGATCGAACCTGGGACCTCGGTGCCGTGAGGCAGCAGTGCTCACCACTGCGCTACCGTGCTTTCATTGTGCTAGAAAGTTGATAAAGACCATAGTAGTTGTGTGAAGCTGCAGAACTCTGCGATAGTTCACTCCTTCAGTAATAGTGCCTGAACCAACTGAATTTTGAGGGATTTGTTCTATTATTATAACTGTTGTGTCTGGCTTGAATTGTCTGCTGTATCAGCAATTTAAAGGCAATCTCAGAAATTGCAAATATTTTTTGATGCACTGGTGGAGGAGGCAGAGCCAGACTCCCTGTTCTGAGGATGGTTCCAGCTGCCTCTCACCCTCTCCAATATTATGTTTTTCCTTATCCAGGAAGGATGCTGTAAATCCCTGAAAATCATGTCTGATATTTTTTGTTTACACAGAAATGTCATACATCATAGATCATAGAATTTACAATGCAGAAGGAGGCCATTTGGCTCATCGAGTCAGCACCAGCTCTTGGAAAGAGCACCCTACTTGAGCCCACGCCTCCACCCTATCCCTGTAACCCAGTAACCCCACCTAATCTTTTTGGACACTAAGGGCAATTTAGCAATCCACCAATCCACCTAACCTGCACATCTTTGGACTGTGGGAGGAAACCAGACACCTGGAGGAAACCCACACAGACACGGGGAGAACGCACAGACACCATACAGACAGTGACCCAGGCTGGGAATCTGGAGCTGTGGAGCAACTGTGCTAACCACTGTGCCAAGTGCTGCCCAGCTTATTTCCTGACACCACACAGGAAGAGGAGTTTTTGGCCAACCCCTAGTATAGGATGCTTGCTACCTTTAGTTCTCCTTTGCTCAAACAAGTAAGGAAGGTGTGTATAGTACTTCTGTTAGAAGTGTTGATTTTCATAAATATTACACTTGATGCAAGAGGTTTGGTGGTGCCTGGTAAATGGGTGTTTACTGTAGGAAAACATTACTGAAGTTGAAAATCTTTTTAATGGAGAATGTATCCTCCTCCACAATTGAGACTCAGGCAAAATGAATATGCAGTGCAGTTTTGTGTAGGTTTGAAGATAAACCCATTCAGAATGTTTCCTTCACCAATGTAGTGAAGCACAATTATATTCCTCTTTTCGAATGCTTCAGTCTGCCATTTTGGACTAGATTATCTAGCATTTTGCCTGAGAGTACAGGGAAAACACATTACAATACCTCCCTTCAAGAAGTTAGGTAAATTGTGTTTGTAATGCTAAATGGTTTTTATTTATTCTTCTTTGTGCACTTGTTTAGAATTCAGACCTGAATTGTTTCTAATTTTGGAACTTAATTTGTGGGTCATGTGAATTCAATCTCTGATTGGATCATGTCAGGTTTTTTGTTGTGGCTGATGCATTTATTGTATAAATACTGAATGGTTTCAGATTGTCACAGTTACTACATTGCAGTGTTAATGTAAGCCTAATTGTGACAATAAAGATTATTATTAAATCCTTACAAGGCTGCTGTTTGAATTTGCACATGGGTAAGTTTTTAAAAACTGCCTGGAACTATTATCAGAACCCTATTTTGTTTGTTGTTCATCACTACCCGCTCCCATTAAGTAATAGGATAGGGCTTTGGCTCAGTACAGTAAGAGGTCAGTTTCCCTAGAGAAATAGTAAATAATCGTTTTCATTTTCTGTCCCAAGGTCATGCTGTGGACCACACTGCATCAACTATTTCCCATGATCTAGGGTTAACATGTTCTTCTTCCATCAGATTTCCCTTCTCAATCCTGGCATAGGATAGTTGACATGTACCCTTTCCTTGTTCCACTGATACAAATATGTTTTTTCTTTGTGTGGTCTAACAGTTTTGCATTCCGTCTTGATCTCACTGTCTTCTGTAGTTTTGACTACTCTCTCTATTTCATTCATATAAATCTCCTTCCACTCACAGCAGCCAAATAACTCTGTATCATTGAAGCAGACATTTTGAGGGGTTTTTTCTTTTTCGATTGCTGATAAATATTTCCTCTGATTTAGTGGAAGTTTGAGCACTCTGCTGCAATTTGAAAACAATAATTTGTACTAGATAGTGCCTTTAACATAGGAATACACCCAAGAGACTTGCTGACTACAGGCACTGCAGAGGCACAATGGAGGAAGGCACAGGGTGTACAGTACGAATATGGGGAGAAGGCGAGCAGGTTGCTGGCACACCAATTGAGGAAAAGGGGAGCAGCGAGGGAAATAGGGGGAGTGAGGGATGAGGAAGGAGAGATGGAGCGGGGAGCGGAGAGAGTGAATGGAGTGTTCAAGACATTTTATAAAAAATTATATGAAGCTCAACCCCCGGATGGGAGGGAGAGAATGATGGGCTTCTTGGATCGGCTGGAATTTCCCAAGGTGGAAGAGCAGGAAAGGGTGGGACTGGGAGCACAGATCGAGGTAGAAGAAGTGGTGAAAGGAATTAGGAGCATGCAGGCGGGAAAGGCCCCGGGACCGAATGGATTCCCAGTCGAATTCTATAGAAAATATGTGGACTTGCTCGCCCCGGTACTGACGAGGACCTTTAATGAGGCAAAGGAAAGGGGACAACTGCCCCCGACTATGTCTGAAGCAACGATATCGCTTCTCTTAAAGAAAGAAAAGGACCTGCTACAATGCGGGTCCTATAGACCTATTTCCCTCCTAAATGTAGATGCCAAGGTCCTGGCCAAGGTAATGGCAATGAGAATAGAGGAATGTGTCCCGAGGGTGGTCCACGAGGACCAAACTGGGTTTGTGAAGGGGAGACAGCTGAACACGAATATACGGAGGTTGTTAGGGGTAATGATGATGGCCCCACCAGAGGGAGAAACGGAGATAGTAGTGGCGATGGATGCCGAGAAAGCATTTGATAGAGTGGAGTGGGATTATTTGTGGGAGGTGTTGAGGAGATTTGGTTTTGGAGAGGGGTATGTTAGATGGGTGCAGCTGTTGTATAGGGCCCCAGTGGCGAGCGTGGTCACGAATGGACGGGGATCTGCATATTTTCGGCTCCATAGAGGGACAAGGCAGGGATGCCCTCTGTCCCCATTATTGTTTGCACTGGCGATTGAGCCCCTGGCGATAGCGTTGAGGGGTTCCAAGAAGTGGAGGGGAGTACTTAGGGGAGGAGAAGAGCACCGGGTATCTTTGTATGCGGACGATTTGCTACTGTACGTGGCGGACCCGGCGGAGGGGATGCCAGAAATAATGCGGATACTTGGGGAGTTTGGGGATTTTTCAGGGTATAAATTGAACATGGGGAAAAGTGAGTTGTTTGTGGTGCATCCAGGGGAGCAGAGTAGAGAAATAGAGGACCTACCGTTGAGGAAGGTAACAAGGGACTTTCGTTACCTGGGGATCCAGATAGCTAAGAATTGGGGCACATTGCATAGGTTAAATTTAACGCGGTTGGTGGAACAGATGGAGGAGGATTTCAAGAGATGGGATATGGTATCCCTGTCAATGGCAGGGAGGGTGCAGGCGGTTAAGATGGTGGTCCTCCCGAGATTCCTCTTTGTGTTTCAGTGCCTCCCGGTGGTGATCACGAAGGCTTTTTTTAAAAGGATTGAAAAGAGCATTATGGGTTTTGTGTGGGCCGGGAAGACCCCGAGAGTGAGGAAGGGATTCTTACAGCGTAGCAGGGATAGGGGGGGGCTGGCACTACCGAGCCTAAGTGAGTATTATTGGGCCGCTAATATTTCAATGGTGAGTAAGTAGATGGGAGAGGAGGAGGGAGCGGCGTGGAAGAGATTAGAGAGGGCGTCCTGTAGGGGGACTAGCCTACAGGCTATGGTGACAGCCCCATTGCCGTTCTCACCGAGGAACTACACCACAAGCCCGGTGGTGGTGGCTACACTGAAGATTTGGGGACAGTGGAGACGGCATAGGGGAAAGACTGGAGCCTTGGGGGGGGTCCCCGATAAGAAACAACCATAGGTTTGCCCCGGGGGGAATGGATGGGGGATATGGAATGTGGCAAAGAGCAGGAATAACGCAATTGAAAGATCTGTTTGTGGATGGGAAGTTCGCGAGTCTGGGAGCGCTGACCGAGAAATATGGGTTGCCCCAAGGGAATGCATTCAGGTATATGCAACTGAGGGCTTTTGCGTGGCAACAGGTGAGGGAATTCCCGCAGCTCCCGACACAAGAGGTGCAGGACAGAGTGATCTCAAAGACATGGGTGGGGGATGGTAAGGTGTCAGATATATATAGGGAAATGAGGGACGAAGGGGAGACTATGGTAGATGAACTAAAAGGGAAATGGGAAGAAGAGCTGTGGGAGGAGATCGAGGAGGGGCTGTGGGCAGATGCCCTAAGCAGGGTAAACTCGTCGTCCTCGTGTGCCAGGCTAAGCCTGATTCAGTTTAAGGTATTACACAGGGCACATATGACTGGAGCACGGCTCAGTAAATTTTTTGGGGTGGAGGATAGGTGTGCGAGGTGCTTGAGAAGCCCAGCGAATCATACCCATATGTTTTGGTCATGCCCGGCACTACAGGGGTTTTGGATGGGGGTGACAAAGGTGCTTTCAAAAGTAGTAGGAGTCCGGGTCGAACCAAGCTGGGGGTTGGCTATATTTGGGGTTGCACAAGAGCCGGGAGTGCAGGAGGCGAGAGAGGCCGATGTTTTGGCCTTTGCGTCCCTAGTAGCCCGGCGCAGGATATTGTTAATGTGGAAAGAAGCCAAGCCCCCGGGGGTGGAGACCTGGATAAATGACATGGCGGGATTTATAAAGCTAGAGCGGATTAAGTTCGTCCTAAGGGGGTCGGCTCAAGGGTTCACCAGGCGGTGGCAACCGTTCGTCGAATACCTCGCAGAAAGATAGACGGAATGGGAAAAAGAAGGCAGCAGCAGCAGCCCAGGATCGGGGGTGGGGGGGGGGGGGGGGGGGGGAGGAGGAGGAACCAGAAGGACTCTCAGGGTTGTTAATATATACTGTATAGTATGTATAGGTCGTTGCTACATATAATTATATATTGGACTGTTAAATTATATTTTTGGAGAGTGTTACTTGTGACAAGGCAGTTGCCAATTAGGGCTAGTTTTCATTTTTGTTATTTATTATTTATTCATTTTTTGTTTATAAAATAGGTCATTGTTATTTGTGTTGTTATAATATTGTGTAAAGGATGCACAATGTACTGTGTTGGTTGACCAAAAATTTTCAATAAAATATTTAATTAAAAAAAAGGAATACACCCAAGAAGCTTCACAAAGGGTAATAAGAAAAATATGTGGAATGCTGAAGGAGGAGATATTGGAAAGGGGTGATCAGAAATCTAAAAAAAAAAGCAGGGTTTTTTTTTAGGACTTAGTAGGAGGGGAGGGAGCTGTTTCGGGACAGAATGAGAACATGAGGCATAAATACCAGCCTCCCCGAACAGGCGCCGGAATGTGGCGACTAGGGGCTTTTCACAGTAACTTCATTTGAAGCCTACTTGTGACAATAAGCGATTTTCATTTCATTTCATTTCAAATAAGGAAAGGGCAAATTGATTTAAATATAAGATTGAGAATTTTAAATTGGAAGTGTTAGGAAGCAGGAAGGTGGGTCACCAAGGGTCAGTATAATAAGTAATTGAGACCTGATTGGGAAATTAAAAATAGGCAGTTTTGATTTAGCTTATAGGCAGAGTTTACAGGGTTGGGAATGAAAGACTGATTTGGACTCCATTAAAATGACCAAGTCTGGAGGTGACAAAGACATGGATGAAAGTTTCTGTACCAGATGTGCTGATGCAGGAATGGAAGTAAGAGTTGGAAGCAGACCGTCTTTGAGATGGAAAATCTGCTCACAGTTGAATCATATGACAAGATTGTGAACGTCTGGTTTAATCCGAGACAATGAGAAGGGGATATATAATTGGTGGTCAGCGTTTGTGGCAACAAGCAAAGACATTTGCTTCAGTTTTATGAATGTTTAATTAAAGGAAATTATAGTTTATCTAACATTTGGATTCAGGCAAACTATCTGTCAACAAAACTGGCTTCCTTCCTTTGTTAGGGTGGGACTGCAAGAGCTCTGACTATCCTTTTGACACATCGTCCATGTGACCATTATTTATGTCGAGCCTTGCCAACGAGTTTTGGCAGGTTATTTAATTTGACCATGGGTCCTTCACAGTCAGTCTCACTCAGAGTCCGGTTTTAGTCATTGGGGACAGTCACGACTTGACATTTCTGACCACTTTTCCACTGAGTTATATTTTTGTGGAAAGTATATTCACAGAAAATTAAAGATAGTGTCAATATGATTGACTGTAAACAATGTAGTCCGTTAGCCTGTAACATCCCAAAATTGCTTTGGTTCTAACGGAACCACTCGGCTCCTGACCTCATTACAGCCTTAGTCCAAACATGGACAAAGCGCTGAACTCAAAAGGTAAGGTGAGAGGGACTGCTATTGGCATCAAGACCACATTTGAATGAGTGTGAAACCAAGGAGTCCAAGCAAGTCTGGAGTCAATGGGAATTGGGGAATGCTGTCCTGGGTGGAGTCATACCAGCAGAAGGGAAGATGCTTGTGATTGTTGGAGGTCAATCATCTCAGTCCTGGGATTGAGATGCAGGAGTTCCTCAAGGTAGTGTCTGTGGCTCAATCATCTCCATCAATGACCTTTCTTCCATTACCAGATCAGAAGTGGAGATGTCCATGGGTGATTTCACAATGTTCAGTACCATTTCTGACTCGGACACTGAAGCATTCTGTGCCCATATGTAACAAGACAGGACAATATTCAGGCTGGGACTGATGAGTGGTAAATAACATATGTGCCACATACCAGGCAATGACCGTCTCCAAGAAGAGAGAATCCAGCCATCTCCTCATGACATTAAATGGCATTGTCATCACTGCATTCCCCACTATCAATGTTTCGGCGGTTACCATTGACCAGAAACTGAACTGGGCCAGTCATATAAATACCATGGCTAAAAGAGCAGGTCAGAGTCTGGGAATCCTGAAGAAGGTAACCTCCTGACTCCCCAAAGCCCATCCACCATCTGTAAGGTTTAAGTCAGGAGTATGATGGAATACTCTCCAGTTGCCTGGATGAGTGCAGCTCCAACAACATTCAAGAAGCTCGATACCATCCAGGACAATGCAACCTGCTTGATTGGCACCTCATGCACCACTTTCAACATTCACTCCCTTGACCACCAACCCACAATGGCAGCTGTGTTTACCATCTGCAAGATGCACTACAGAAACTCAGCAGGCCTCCTTCGACTGCACCTTCCAAGCTCACAATCTTTACCCCCTAGAAGGACAAGGACAGCAGATAGATGGAAACACCACGAATTGCAATTAGCTTCCAAGCCACATATCATCCTGACTTGGAACAATATCGCCATTCCTTCATGATGCTGGGCCAAAACCCTAGATCTCCTTTCCAAATAGCACGATGCGTGTTCCGACAACAATAGTTGAAGAAGGCAGCTCACCAACACCTTCTTAACGGTCATTAGGGATCGACAATAAATACTGGCCTAGCCATCAATGGCCACATTCCATGAATGAATAGTTAACTTGCTGAAATTGAGGTAGATGGGCTATGGCGATTGTGGAGAAGCAGAGTGTCTGCTAATTTGTATTATTATGCACAACCCAGACTGATTTTATGATTGGACTCAGTTATTTTAATCAACAACTGCTGGTCTGTATGTCAACTTGCTGTGGGGGGAAAAAGCACTTTGATGGTTTAGACGAGGAGCAATTTTATCAATTATTTTCTCAGTTCACCTGTTTAATTATTGAAGAAGTACACCTAACAAAGGACATGCACAAGGCATCTAATTCAGATCACAAGGGGGTGCTGTTGTTACACTCCAGGTTTCACTATTATAGTAAAAAATTGGGCACTTACAGGGAAATGGTAAGCATCCGAATACCTGAGAGAATATGTAAGACCAGACCCGAAATTTGTAATCAATGTGTCTGCATAAATATCTCTCTTGGACTGTACAGTTTTATGAAGGTAGATTTTACTTTCTTGTCTCAGTACAAGCATAAGGTTGTTACAGACTATAAGATCACACTTTGTGAAAGTGGCCACATGTGGTAGTATGTATTGGGGGTCATGTGGGACTGGAAGCCCTCATGTCATTGGCTGACAGATCCCGGGTCCTGGTTGGCCGTTGACCTCATACTCCGCCCTGAAGGCGAAGTATAAGAAGCCGGTGCCTTCCCCCGCAGGCCAGTTTACTATCGGGCTGCTGGGGAACAGACACGCTTAATAAAGCCTCATCGACTTCACTCTATTCGTCTCACGGAGTCTTTGTGCGCCACAATTTATTAAGCGTGCCTAAAAAGGACTATGGAGCTCAGGATCATTCCAGAATGCCTGAGGATCAGCCCCCACGCAGTGAATGCGGCAGCAGCCTTCAAACACTGGCAGACTTGCTTTGAGGCCTACATCACATCGACCACAGGCCGAGTCTCAGACGAACAAAAACTGCAGGTCCTGCACTCGAGGGTGAGCACGGAGATTTTCACCCTCATTGAAGACACCCGCGATTTCCAGACGGCGTTCACAGCACTGAGAAGTCTCTACGTTCGCCCAGTTAACCAAATCTACGCTCGCTACCAGCTCGCGACAAGACGGCAAGCTCCCGGAGAATCGATGGACGAGTTCTACGCCGCGCTGCTGATTTTGGGAAGAGCCTGCAGCTGCCCGTCGGTGAATGCAAACGAACATGTTAATGCGCGATGCTTTTGTTGCAGGTATGCAATCCTCCCAAATACGCCAAAGACTTCTAGAAAAAGAGTCGCTAGGACTCTCAGAGGCACGGGCCCTGGCAGCCTCGCTGGACGTAGCCGCGCGTAATACCCGCGCCGACGGCCCCGACCGCGCGGCAGGCCATAGGGCCCCGTACGTACCCGCCGCGGCAAACCCCCTACCCCCCCCCCCCCCCGGACACCCCACAGGCTCGTGCAGTCCAAACGCCGAGTCGCACCGGGGGTGCCCGCTGTTATTTCTGCAGCCAGGCGAAGCACCCCCGACAACGCTGTCCGGCACGCGCAGCCATCTGCAAAAGCTGCGGGAAAAAGGGCCACTATGCGGTGGTGTGCCGATCCCGCGTGGTCGCCGCCGTCCCTGGAGAACAGGGAGCCCTACAGGCAGTCTATGCCTCCCAACCCCCCCAGCACGCCATGTGCGACCCGCAGGCGCCGCCATTTTGGGTCCCGACCACCGCGGCCCCGGGAGAACTGGGAGCCCTGCACGCCGCCTACGCTCCCCAACCCCCCTCCCTGCCGTCCATGTACGACCCGCCGTCGGCGCTCCCGATTTGGGTGCCGGCCAACACTCTCCACGGAGAGGAGGGTTTTTTTCGCATCCCGAACGCCACCCTCACCCCTGTCCCGCGCCCCACGCCTGACCCGCCGGCGCCACCTACCTTGACCCCGACCACCGCTGTCCCCGGCGAGGGAGCTCCGCGCGGTGCCAGCGCTCGCGGCCCCACGACTGACCCGCCGGAGCCGCCGACCTGGGCCCTCACCCCCGTCCCGCGCCCCACGCCTGACCCGCCGGCCTGGGCCCCGACCACCGCTGTCCCCGGCGAGGGAGCTCCGCGCGGTGCCAGCGCTCGCGGCCCCACGACTGACCCGCCGGAGCCGCCGACCTGGGCCCTCACCCCCGTCCCGCGCCCCGCGCCTGACCCGCCAGCCTGGGCCCCGACCACCGCTGTCCCCGGCGAGGGAGCTCCGCGCGGTGCCAGCGCTCGCGGCCCCACGACTGACCCGCCGGCGCCGCCGACCTGGGCCCTCACCCGCGCCCCACGCCTGACCCGCCGGCGCCGCCGACCTGGGCCCTCACCCCCGTCCCGCGCCCCACGCCTGACCCGCCGGCGCAACTTACCTGGACCCCGATCACCTCCGTTCCCGGCGAGGGAGCTCCTCACGGTCCCAGCGCTCGCAGTACTGACCCGCCGGCCTGGGCCCCGACCACCGCTGTCCCCGGCGAGGGAGCTCCGCGCGGTCCTAGCGCCCGCGGCCCTGGCGCTCGCAATGCAGGAACTCCGCGCGGTCCTAGCGACCCCCAGAACCCCCAGCACTCAATGTGCGACCCGCAGACGCCGCCATTTTGGGTCCCGACCACCACGAGGGGAGGAGGGGCCCCGCCATCTTGGACCGCCCCCGACCTGTACGACGCATGGGGGCGGCCATTTTGTCCACCCCCGACGCCATCTTGTGACCCCTCAGCCACGGGCGATGTATGGGGGTGGCCATTTTGTCCATCCCTGACGCCATCTTGGATGGCAACAACGGACCCCACCCCACTACTACAACCACGGCTCGCTTCGGTTACACTCGATCAGGCTCGGCCCCGGACTCTCCAGACGACGACGACAACGGTCCTAATTAACGGCCACGAGACGCCATGCCTAGTCGACTCCGGGAGCACGGAAAGTTTTATACATCCCGACGCGGTAAGACGCTGTTCCTTAACTACCTTCCCCAGCGCACAAAAGATTTGCCTAGCTGCAGGATCCCACTCCGTACAGATCCAGGGATTCTGCATAGTTACCCTAACGGTACAGGGGAGGGAATTCAAAAACTACAAACTTAACGTCCTTCCCCAATTCTGTGCTGGGCTTAGATTTCCAATGTAACCTACAGAGCCTTACGTTTAAATTCGGCGGCCCCATACCCCCACTCACTATCTGCGGCCTCGCCACCCTCAAGGTGCAACCCCCGTCCTTGTTTGCGAACCTCACCCCGGATTGCAAACCCGTCGCCACTAGGAGCAGACGGTACAGCGCCCAGGACCGGACCTTCATTCGCTCCGAAGTCCAGCGGCTACTAAAGGAGGGCATAATCCAGGCCAGCAATAGTCCCTGGAGAGCGCAGGTGGTAGTAGTGAAGACAGGGGAGAAACAAAGGATGGTCATTGACTATAGCCAGACCATCAACAGGTACACACAACTAGACGCGTACCCTCTTCCCCGCATATCCGACATGGTCAATAGGATTGCCCAGTATAAAGTCTTCTCCACCGTGGACCTCAAGTCCGCCTACCATCAGCTCCCCATCCGCCCAAGTGACCGCAAGTACACAGCCTTCGAGGCAGACGGGCGATTATACCATTTCCTACGGGTCCCTTTTGGCATCACAAACGGCGTCTCGGTCTTCCAACGGGAAATGGACCGAATGGTTGATCAACATGGGTTACGGGCCACGTTCCCGTACCTCGACAATGTAACCATCTGCGGCCACGATCAGCAGGACCACGACGCCAACCTCCAAAAATTCCTCCAGACTGCCAAAGCCTTGAACCTCACGTACAACGAGGACAAGTGCGTTTTTAGCACCGATCGGCTAGCCATTCTGGGCTACATAGTGCGCAATGGGATAATAGGCCCCGACCCCGAACGTATGCGCGCACTCATGGAATTTCCCCTCCTGCACTGCCCAAAAGCCCTGAAACGCTGCCTGGGGTTCTTTTCATACTACGCCCAGTGGGTCCCCCAGTACGCAGACAAGGCCCGCCCCCTAATACAGACCACGACTTTCCCGCTGTCGACAGAGGCTTGCCAGGCTTTCAGCCGCATCAAAGCGGACATCGCAAAGGCCACGATGCGCGCCATCGACGAGTCCCTCCCCTTCCAGGTCGAGAGCGACGCCTCTGACGTAGCTCTAGCGGCTACCTGTAACCAAGCGGGCAGACGCGTGGCCTTCTTCTCCCGAACCCTCCACGCCTCAGAAATCCGCCACTCCTCAGTGGAAAAGGAAGCCCAAGCCATAGTGGAAGCTGTGCGACATTGGAGGCATTACCTAGCCGGCAGGAGATTCACTCTCCTCACTGACCAACGGTCGGTAGCCTTCATGTTCGATAATGCACAGCGGGGCAAGATCAAGAACGATAAGATCTTGCGGTGGAGGATCGAACTCTCCACCTTCAACTATGAGATCTTGTACCGGCTCGGAAAGCTGAACGAGCCGTCTGATGCCCTATCCCGCGGGACATGTGCCAACGCACAAATTGACCGCCTCCAAGCCCTCCACGAGGACCTCTGCCACCCGGGGGTCACTCGGTTTTACCACTTCATCAAGTCCCGCAATCTCCCATACTCCTTAGAGGAGGTCCGTACAGTCACAAGAGACTGCCACATCTGCGCAGAATGCAAACCGCATTTTTTCAGGCCAGATGGAGCGCACCTGATTAAGGCTTCCCGTCCCTTTGAACGCCTCAGTCTCGATTTCAAAGGGCCCCTCCCCTCCACCGACCGCAACGCGTATTTCCTTAATGTAGTGGACGAATACTCCCGCTTCCCTTTTGCCATTCCCTGCTCGGACATGACCGCGGCCACAGTCATTAAAGCCCTGAACAGCATCTTCACGCTGTTCGGTTACCCCACATACGTCCACAGCGACAGGGGGTCCTCTTTCATGAGTGACGAGCTGCGCCAGTTCCTGCTCAGCAAGGGCATAGCTTCAAGCAGGACGACCAGCTACAACCCCCGGGGGAACGGGCAAGTAGAAAGGGAGAACGGCACGGTCTGGAAGGCCGTCCTACTGGCCCTACGGTCCAGGGATCTCCCAGTTTCACGGTGGCAGGAGGTCCTCCCGGACGCTCTCCATTCCATCCGGTCGTTATTATGTACGAGCACTAATCAAACGCCTCACGAGCGTTTCCTTGTCTTCCCTAGGAGGTCCTCCTCTGGAACGTCGCTGCCGACCTGGCTGGCGGCCCCAGGACCCATCCTGCTCCGAAAGCACGTGCGGGCACATAAGGCGGACCCGTTGGTCGAAAGGGTTCACCTCCTCCACGCAAACCCCCAGTACGCCTACGTGGAGTACCCCGGCGGCCGACAGGACACGGTCTCCCTGCGGGATCTGGCGCCCGCCGGCACCACGCACACCCCCCCGGCACCATCAACCCAACTGCCCCCCTTCCTGCCACCGCCGCACCCCGCGACCGCCCCCTTCCCAGGAGGATCAGTCCCCCTCCCCTTTGCACCGACAGCTGAAACCGTGCGGCTCCCGGAGGCGACAACGCTGGTACAAGCACCACCACCACCGCCGGGGCCGAGGCGATCGACACGGACGACCAGACCGCCCGACCGACTCGTGGCGTCGATGTAAAACAAAGATGGACTGTCCAATGAACTTTTTGTTTTTCCTATATCCTCTGTAAATAGTTGTAACAGGACGATACTGTCCAATACTGTACTACCATGTAACTGTTCTATCCTCCCAGGACCAGTACTGTAAACCCTTACCACCATACGAAGCATCACCCCGCCGGGTTCATTTTTTACAAGGGGTGAATGTGGTAGTATGTATTGGGGGTCATGTGGGACTGGAAGCCCTAATGTCATTGGCTGACAGATCCCGGGTCCTGGTTGGCCGTTGACCTCATACTCCGCCCTGAAGGCGAAGTATAAGAAGCCGGTGCCTTCCCCCGTAGGCCAGTTTACTATTGGGCTGCTGGGGAACAGACACGCTTAATAAAGCCTCATCGACTTCACTCTATTCGTCTCACGGAGTCTTTGTGCGCCACACCACAAAACCTGTTAAGATGGCTGCAACTTAACATGTATGTGGGAATTTAAACTATGGGTAGTTATCTATTCTGTGCCCAATATTTAGTTAATGGACCTGAATCACCGTACTTTACAGTCATCTGTGAAGTTTAAAAATCTCATTGTTTAGGGATGAACCAGTGTTTGAGGAATGTGGGATCTCTGGGGCGAAATTCTCCCCCAAAGGCGGGATGTCCGCCGACTGGCGCCAAAGACGGCGCCAATCAGACGGGCATCGCGCCGGCCCAAAGGTGCGGAATGCTCCGCATCTTTGGCAGCCTAGCCCCAACATTGAGGGGCTAGGCCGACGCCGGAGGGATTTCCGCCTCGCCAGCTGGCGGAAATGGCGTTTGTTGCCCCGCCAGCTGGCGCGGAAATGCGGCGCATGAGCGGGAGCGTCAGCGGCCGCTGTCAGTTTCCCGCGCATGCGCAGTGGGGAGAGTCTCTTCCGCCTCCACCATGGTGGAGGCCGTAGCGGAGGCGGAAGGGAAAGAGTGCCCCCACGGCACAGGCCCGCCCGCGGATCGGTGGGCCCCGATCGCGGGCCAGGCCACCGTGGGGGCACTCCCCGGGGCCAGATCGCCCCGTGCCCCCCCTGGACCCCGGAGCCCGCCCACGCCGCCTGGTCCCGCTGGTAAATACCAGCTTTGATTTACGCCGGTGGGACAGGCAATTTCTGGGCGGGACTTCGGCCCATCCGGGCCGGAGAATTGAACGGGGGGTCCCGCCAACCGGCGGGGCCCGATTCCCGCCCCCGCCCAATCTCCGGTACCGGAGACTTCGGCGGGGGCGGGATTCACGGCGGCCAACGGCCATTCTCCGGCCCGGCGGGGGGTCGGAGAATGACGCCCCTGGTCTGTTAGTCTCCAAGTGTTATATTGAATAAAGAATATTTGAATTCAAGTTGGGGCAGAGATAAGAGTGAATGACCATTGTCAACTGCATTTGTATTGCGGCGGTCTTGACCCCAGAAATGTGAACTGTACGGTCATGTGACTGAGAGTAACAATGAAGTGATGGTTTAAATTGAATTCAAACAAACCGAAGTGAGACTGTAATAATAAAAACAAGAAACCCTGGAAATACTTAGCAGGTCAGGCAACATCTTTGGAGAGAATTGGGTCGACTACCTTCCTTTAGAATTCAAAGTCACACTGTCGTCTCTTAAAAATAATTTTCAAGTACTTAATTCACTTTTTGTTCCAATTAAGGGGCAATTTAGCGTGGCTAATCCACCAATCCTGCACACCTTTGGGTAGTGGGGGTGAGACCCACGCAGACAGAGGGAGAATGTGCAAACTCCAAACTCCGTGTCATGGACCCCGGGATCGAACCCAGGTCCTTGGCGCTGTGAGGCAGCAGTGCTAACCACTGTGCCACCGTGCCATCCTCGTCGTCTTTCTTCAATGGAGTTTCACTTTCAATTGCTGTGAGAAGTCTCTTGAGTCCACACTGAGGTGCATTTGTACTGTCGCTGCAGGTGTAGTATAAGGTTCAAACAAATTGCAACCAGGCATATGGAGCAATCTCACTAAAGCTAACATAAAGGGGAAATATACCGTAAATGGCAAAACTCTCAGGAATATGAAAGTCCGAGAGATCTGGGAGTGCAGGTCCCCAGATCTTTGAAAGTGGCAACACCAGTGGACAAGGTAGTCAGGAAAGCATACTGATGTACCATCAATGACGACAGACGAGAGTTGGAAGAGTAAACTGTGGCTTTAATCAGCTAAAAGACACCACCTGGCAGCCGGTCCCAGAATGAGGGCAGGGCTGGAGGTTAGCTACCTTTATACTTGAGCCCAAGGGGCGGAGCCAGCAGGGACAAACCCAGACATGTAACAAACAGTAAGTACCATAAATAAGAACAGTATGTACAATATAATACAGTGGTTCACCCTATTCACCCCCTGTTAAAAAAGAGTCCGGCGGGAGTGAAGTTGACGGGTTGAATTAGAAATCGGGTCTGTCGGGGCTCTGACCTTCCGCTGTGATCGCCTCAGTCCCGGCTGTGGTGAGGACACTGATGTCGGATGAAGTGTTGAGGCCTGCGTAAACAGGAGATGTCGTCTTCCGGATAAGTAGCAGCGGAGGGAGACGGTGTAGAGTCGTGAGTAGCAACGGAGGAAGACCGTGTAGAGTCGGGGGTAGTGGTGATGGTCGCTGGGGAACCTGCGGGTGCCAAGTCCCAAGGGAGACTGTGTCCTCCCGCCCTTCATGGTGTGCCACGTAGGCATATTGGGGGTTAGCATGGAGGAGAAGGACCCGTTTGACCAGGGGATCCGACTTGTGACTCCTCGCATGCTTCCGGAGGAGGACGGGCCCTGGAACCGTCAGCCAGGACGGGAGCGAGACCTCTGAGGTGGACTTCCTGGGGAAGACAAACATCTTTCATGAGGGGTCACATTGGTTGTGGTACACAGGAGCGACAGGATGGAGTGGAGCGCATCGGGAAGGACCTCCTGCCAGCGGGAGACTGGGAGACTTCTAGACCGTAGGGCAAGAAGGACGGCCTTCCAGACCGTCGCATTCTCCCTCTCCACCTGTCCATTTCCCTGGGGGTTGTAGCTGGTAGTCCTGCTTAAGGCGATGCCCTTGCTAAGCAGGAACTGACGCAGCTCATCACTCATGAAGGAGGAACCCCGATTACTATGGATGTAAGTGGGGAAACTGAACAATGTGAAGAGGCCGTGCAGGGCCTTGATGACTGTGGCAGAGGTCATGTCAGGGCACGGTATGGCAAAAGGGAAACGTGAGTACTCATCAATGATGTTGAGAAAGTACACATTCCGGTCAGTGGAGGGGATGGGCCCTTTGAATTCGATGCTGAGGCGCTCAAAGGGGCGGGAGGCCTTTACCAGGTGTGCTGTATCCAGCCAATAGAAGTGCAATTTGCACTCCGCGCAGACCTGGCAGTCCCTGGTCATGGTCCTGATCTCCTCGATGGAGTAAGGCAGGTTGCGGGCCTTGATAAAATGGAAACAACGGGTGACCCCCGGGTGACAGAGGTCGTTGTGGAGGGCCTGAAGTCCGTCTACTTGTGCGCTGGCACATGTACCGTGGAATAGGGCATCTGGGGGCTCATTGAGCTTCCCAGGTCGATACAAGATATAATTATAGGTGGAGAGTTTGATCCTCCACCTTAGGATCTTGTCATTCTTGATCTTGCCCCGCTGCGTATTGTTAAACACTAAGGCAACCGACCGTTTGTCAGTGAGGAGAGTGAATCGCCTGTCGGCCAGGTAATGCCTCCAATGTCGCACAGCTTCCACAATGGCCTGGGCTTCCTTTTCGACGGAGGAGGAGTGTCCGATTTCGGAGCCCTGGAGGGTACGGGCGAAGAAAGCCACGGGCCTGCCCGCCTTGTTGAGGGTAGCGGCCAGGGCAAAGTCAGACACATCGGTCTCCACTTGGAATGGGATGGACTCGTCTACTGCGTGCATTGTGGCTTTGGCAATATCTGTTTTGATACGGTTGAAGGCCAGGCGGGCCTCAGCCGTCAGGGGAAAAATGGTGGATTTAATGAGTGGGTGGGCCTTGTCCGCATAATTGGGGACCCACTGGGCATAATAGGAAAAGAACCCCAGGCATCTCTTCAAGGCCTTGGGGCAGTGGGGGAGTGGAAGTTCCAGGAGCATGCGGTTGGGATCGGGCCTTAGGACTCCGTTTTCTACAACGTAGCCAAGGATGGCTAGGGCGGGTTGTGTGGAAAACGCATTTCTCCTTATTGTATGTTAGGTTAAGGAGCTTGGCGGTGTGGAGGAAATGTTGGAGGTTAGCGTCATGGTCCTGCTGGTCATGGCCGCAGATGGTGACATTATCCAGATACGGAAACGTGGCCTGCAGCCCGTACTGGTCAACCATTCGGTGCATCTCCCGTTGGAAGACCGAGACTCCATTGGTGATGCCGAAGGGGACCCTGCGGATGTGGTAGAGGCGGCCATCTGCCTCGAAGGCAGTCTGTTGACGGTCCTCCGGGCGGATAGGGAGCTGGTGGTACGCGGACTTCAAGTCAATAGTAGAGAAGACTTGGTACTGCGTAATCTGATTGACCATGTCAGATATGCGGGGGAGGGGGTGCGCATCGAGCTCCGTGTACCGGTTGATGGTCTGACTGTAGTCGATGACCATCCGGTGCTTCTCCCCAGTTTTGACGACCACCACTTGGGCTCTCCAGGGGCTAGTACTGGCCTCTATGATCCCTTCCCGCAGGTGTCGCTGGACCTCCGACCTGATAAAGGCCTTGTCCCGAGCACTGTATCGTCTGCTGCTAGTGGCGATGGGCTTACAGTCCGGTGTGAGTTAGCAAAGAGCGGGGGTGGGGTGTCCTTAAGGGTCGAGAGGCTACAGACGGTGAGAGGGGCAGGGGTCCATCGAACTCCAAGGTAAGACTTTTGAGGTGGCATTGGAAATCTAGACCTACTGGTAGGGCAGCGCAGAGTTGGGGGAGGACGTAGAGCTTGAAATTTTTGTACTCGACGCCCCGTACTGTAAGGGTTGCGACATGGTACCCACGGACTTCCATGGAATGTGATTCGGAAGCCAAGGAGATTTTCTGGGTCGCGGGTAAAATTGGGAGGGAGCAGCGCCGCACCGTATCTGGGTGAATGAATCTCTCCGTGCTCCCGGAGTCGAAGAGGCAGGTCGTCTCGTGGCCGTTGATCCGGATAGCCATCATGGATTTAGTGAGGTGATGAGGTCGAGATTGGTCGAGGGTGATGGAGGCGAGCTTTGGAAGGTGGGTGGGCTGACCGAGGGTAGCGGAGGCCAGCGTACGATCTGGTGAGCAGGGGTTCGGGGAGGCGGCGGGTTGATTCCAAGATGGCGGCTCTCACGGGTCGCACCTGACGGGTGGCGTTGAAGATGGCCCCCACGGGTCGCACGTGGCGGGTGGCGTCGAAGATAGCGGCCAAGATGGCTGCTCGCACGTGATGGGTGGCGTCAAAGATGGTGGCCCCCATGGGTCGCATGTGGCGGATGACGTGGAAGATGGGGGTGGTCCCCGCGGGCTACACGCGGCGCTGCTGGGTTTAAAAACAGGTCGGGCCTGGCAGAATTTAGAGAAGTGGCCCTTCTTTTCGCACCCGTTGCAGATTGCACTCGTCGCTGGACAGCGTTGTCTGGGGTGCTTATCCTGGCCACAGAAGTAACATTTTGGGCCTCCGTAGTTGGCGGGTAGCTGTGCGGCACAGGCTTGTGGCGCCCCTGGGTCGGATGATGGTGACGTCCACGACGTCCACGAGGGTGCCGCGTGGTCGGAGGTGTAGGCATCCATGTTATGGAAGACCACTTCCAACGAGTCCGAGAGTTGGACTGTGTCTTGGACGCGAGTGTAACCCCTTCTAGTAGGCGCTGGCGGATGTAATTAGATTTTATGCCTGCGAGATGGGCATCCCGGATCAGCAATTCGGTGTGCTTGACAGCCGATACTGCCTTACAACTGCAGTTCCGGCCGAATACCCGCAAGGCGCGCAGAAATTCAGCTTTGATTCTCCAGGGCGCTGTCGCCTTGTGGCAAGGAGATGCCTAGCGTACACCTCGTTGACGTCCTTAAAATACTGCCCCTTCAACAGCGTTATCGCATCCTCAAACGAGGTAGCGTCTCTGATAAGAAGGAAAACTTGCGGGCTCACCCGGGAGTTGAGGACTCGCAGCTTGTGGGTCTCAGCGACGGCGGAGGAGTCGATGTAAGATTCGAACCAGCTTAGCCAGTGTTCAAATGTGGCAGTGGCGTCGGCTGCTCGGGGGTCCCGTTCCAGGCGATCAGGCCTGAGTGATGGATCCATCTTAAAATTTTAGCTGATTAAATTGATGTATCATCAATGACGACTGAGTGTCGGAAGAGTAAACTGTGGCTTTAATCAGCTAAAAGACACCTGCTGGGAGCCGGTCCCAGAATGAGGGCAGGGCTGGAGGTTAGCTACCTTTATACTTGAGCCCGAGGGGGGGAGCCAGCAGGGATAAACAGTATCAAACATGTTGTTACAGACATGTAACAAACAGTAAGAACAGTAAGTACCATAAGTAAGAACAGTATGTACAATATAATACAGTGGTTCACCACACATACGGAATGCTTGCCTTCATTGGACGCGACACCGAGCATAAAAACTGGCAAGTAATGCTCCAGTTGTATGGGACCTTGGTAAGGCCGCATTTGGAATATTGCGCACAATTCTGATCGGCCCACTACCAGAAGGATGTGGAGGCTTCAGAGAGGGTGCAGAGGAGGTTTACCAGGATGTTGCCTGGTCTGGAGGGTGTTAGCTATGCGGAGAGGTTCAATAGAGGCTTAAGTGGGTCGGTGCAGACTCAGTGGGCAGCACGGAAGCATTGTGGGTAGCACAATTGCTTCATGGCTCCAGGGTCCCAGGTTCGATTCCGGCTTGGGTCACTGACTGTGCGGAGTCTGCACATCCTCCCCGTGTGTGCGTGGGTTTCCTCCGGGTGCTCCGGTTTCCTCCCACAGTCCAAACATGTGCAGGTTAGGTGGATTGGCCATGATAAATTGCTCTTAGTGTCCAAAATTGACCTTAGTGTTGGGTGGGGTTACCGGGTTATTGGGATAGGGTGTAGGTGTTGACCTTGGGTAGGGTACTCTTTCCAAGAGCCGGTGCAGACTCGATGGGCCGAATGGCCTCCTTCTGCACTGTAAATTCTATGAATGGCCTCCTTCTGCACTGTATGTATGTTCTATGTTCTAATCGGTGTGTCACCTGAGGAAGGAGCAGTGCTCCGAAAGCTATTGATTCGAAACAAACCTGTTGGACTTTAACCTGATGTTGTAAGACTTCTTACTGTGCCTACCCCAATCCAACGGCGGCATCTCCACATCATATTTTCGTTTAGTTTATGAAGAAACATTTCAATAAATTCAATACTTTTGAAAACTATTTAGACTTAATTTGTTTTGCTGCTTTAATTGGAGCAATTTTAAGGAACCGTTGAAATCTGGTTTTCGTTTGCTCTCCTGCTCTTGGTATGGGAATATAAGAGTTCAGATACTGTCTAGTCCTAATAATTCAAGGTTATTTTGTATTCAAAAATATATCCAATTATTTAAATTAGACATTATAAATAGCACAAAAAAATTTAGTGCTCAAAGTTGAATTAGCAGATAACTTGAGTGTTTAAAAATCAATATGACATTGGCTTAATGAGGAAACTTTATTATATACAGAGAGTTAATGTGATTGGTAAAATTCCCATTGATGCAGTAAGGAAACTTTTTTTTATACAGATGATTTCGAGAGGGATTCCCCAGCATATCTTTGGGGTACCATGATGCTTGCATGTTCCACCTGCAAACAAAACAGAAAAGTCCCTAGTTGACAAGAGCACTTTTACAGTGTTATTATTTCAACATTATAACATCACCACTGCTGTCTCTTTATTTTCTCTTTTACAACAGATCCTGCCCAATCAGACCGACATTTCAACAATGTAAATTTTGTATTTGCTGCAGCCACTGAATTGTGAGCTACCAATGTATTTCCTTTTTTTATTTGGCCTTACTTGATGGATTCATGCTTAAAGGGCTCAATGGTCCTCCCAAGATTGAGTTTTATTAAAACGCAGCACCAGTTCAAGTTTTCCCTGACTATTCCGGAGATCATAGAGTCATAGAATCCCTACAGTGCAGAAGGAGGCCATTTGGCTCGTCGTGTCTGCACCGATCCCTGAAAGAGCACCTTACCTGGGCGGAATCCCCCACCCTATCACCGCAAACCTATCTAAGGGCAATTAATGACTCACCGCCCTTCCCCCACCCACAGGGGACTCATCCTCCTCTATGACCTTCCATGGGAGTCTCCCACATTCTCCACCCCTGACTCGATCAGACCGCCTCCCATCCGATCCAACACTCCCCACCCATTAGGTTCGACCCCGAGGAACCTCATCTCCGACTCGAGCAGGGCTAGGATCTAAATATCCAAGGATATAATTCCTATTGGAAGGACAGGGACAAGGGCAGATGGGAGGGGGGTGCGGGGTTGCCTTGTTAGTAGAAAATGAAATTACATTGTTGCAAGAAACAACATTGTGTCGGAAGGCGTAGAATCTGTGTGAGTAGAGTTGAGGAATCACAAAGAAAAAAAGACCCTGATGGGAGTTATGTACACGCCCCCGAGCAGTAGTCAGGATGTGGGGCAGAAAATAAATCAGGAGACAGGAAAGTCATATAAGAAAGGCATATAAGAAAGGTGGACTGGGAAAATCAGGTTGTAAAAGAGCAGCTTGTGGTGCAGCTCACTAGGGAACAGGCAATTTTGGATTTGTTGATGTGTCATGAGGCAAACTTAATTAGGGAACTTGAGGTGAAGGAACCTTTCGGGGGCAGTGACCACAATATGATGGAATTCACCCTGCAGTTTGAGAGGAAGAATCTGGAACCAGATGTAACGATATTACAATTGAGTAACGGTAACTACAAAGACATGAGGGAGGAGCTGGACAGAGTTGATAGTAAGGGAAGCCTAGTAGGGAAGCCTGTGGAACAGCAATGGCAGGGGTTTTGGGGGTTATTTGTATCTCTGCTGCTCGTCCTCATCACATGTGATGCATGCAGGGGATGGGGGGGGCGTGTGTGTGTGACTAAAATATTTGCAGCTTGTCATTGCTGCTTTCTCCTGCTAGTGGCTGCAGGTGCCTGGAGGCTGTTGTTGCTGTTTCTTTCCTTTTCTATCGACGGAAAGAAGGACATTATTTTCTAACACCCGGCTTGGAGGCGTAAACAAAATATTCTCAAGTGGTGCTGCAAGTTGTGTTTGCAGCTTGTAGCTACAAGTACCTGGCGGCATCAGCTGCTGCTTCCTTTTTCTGTAGTCTGAAAGAAGGACAATTTTTTCCAAGACACCTGGAACACCGAGCTCAGGGGGACGAGTAGTGGATCCAAATGAGCAACCTGATGAAGAAGTTCAAGAAATACCTTTGCAAATTGCTGATGCTTTTGTTGCTAGTGTGTGAGTGCTGCATGTAGCTAGCATGTCACCGGGGGTAAAACACACTGAAAGTCAAGGACGTTCAACTGATGACTTGCTGCTGCGTTGGAGAGGGGGAAGGGGAGCTCTTTCTCTCTAATGGCGTTCTCCAGGTTGGTGCAACTTTCTACTGCTGGAGAGTCTACTGCTGGGAGCTGCAAGAGGGGGAGAGAGAGACAAAGCAATTTGCAAACGACAGAGAGCTTTGACAAAGGGTCATCTGGACTTGAAACGTTAGCTCTTTTCTCTCTCTACATATGCTGCTAGACCTGCTGGGATTTTCCAGCATTTTCTCTTTGGTTTCAGATTCCAGCATCTGCAGTACTTTGCTTTTATTATAGGGGGAGAGAGAGGCAGTTTGATCTGAATGAGCGGTGTTTGCTGCTTGTTGCTGCTTGCAGCTGCCTAGAGGCTTTGTGTTTGTTTGCTGCTGCCTCTGCTTTTATGGCCTGGAGTAAGGAAAGGGAGGATGGTAAAATGACCTACTGCCTGGGCTGGAGAAGGGGAGCTTTTTCCCTCTTCTGGCGTGCTCTGGATAAGTGAGATTTTCCACTGTTGAAGAGCTGCATGAGGGAGAGA
Organism: Scyliorhinus torazame; assembly: GCF_047496885.1. Classification (NCBI taxonomy): domain Eukaryota; kingdom Metazoa; phylum Chordata; class Chondrichthyes; order Carcharhiniformes; family Scyliorhinidae; genus Scyliorhinus; species Scyliorhinus torazame. The sequence continues at coordinate 30,994,249 of NC_092727.1, forward strand.
GAGAGTCGGATTGACCTGTGTGAGCAACTTGATGAATGAGTCGAAGAAATGTTTTTGCAGATTGCTGGTGGTTTTATTGTGCATGTGGTGAGTGCTGCATGCCAATCAGCACGTTGCCGTGAGTCGAATATGCTGGACGTCGAGACTATTTTAGTGTGTGGTAAACGCCAGTGGAATGTGTTGATACTGAGCTTTGTTCCGATGAAATTATGGGTGGCATGGTACCACAGTGGTTAGCACTGTTGCTTCACAGTGCCAGGGTCCCAGGTTCGATTCCCGGCTTGGGTCACTGACTGTGCAGAGTCTGCACGTTCTCTCTGTGTCTGCATGGGTTTCCTCTGAGTGCTCTGGTTTCAACTGCATCAGCTCCGGGATAACCTTGTTGAGAGACTTGGCACCTGACAGGGACTCAGCTGAGTTCTGGGATCCACCAGACCTCCGATTGAAGACTCTCTTCGATGTTCCTGCCTCCACCTGATGTACAGCAGCAACTGTGTGATGCTCACCAGATTGTGCCCCAGAATCTTGTCCACTAATTTCGCTCCCGAGGTGTGTGTCTCTACTCTGGTGGAAGGTGTGGGTGATAGCTGTGATGCGTTGATGGTGGTCTCGTCGGAGCTCTCTTCCGAAGTGGTCTCTTGGGTGGCAGCGGGCGAATGACTCCAGATGGCCCTGCTCCATCAGATGGAATTCCTGCACGACAATGGACATCTGGTCAGTGAGAGGGAAGGATCATTTTGTCTGACCTGAACAACTCACTTGAGACAGGTCATCTGGGTGAAGGGGCAGTGGATCCTCACCTCTGCCGTTCAGGCCAACCTCGCTGTTGGTGACTGCTCTGTCCTCAGACAACCCCATGATTTCCAGGGCCCGTTCCTCATAGGGGGTGAGGACTCGAATCTCTTGTATTCCACCCCCGTCTTGGCCCTTTCCCGCCAATTATGAGCTATCTTTTCCAGCGGGGCCGAAGAGTGGGCACTTTGAGCCACATGCTTGATGGGTCGGGATGGATTTATAGCAGATGTCATATGTGGGCGCCGCATTTGAAAGGGTTGTGCTGGTGGGTGCCACAGGGTACTGAGAAGCAAGATGTGAGGAGGGTGTGAGGTGTCGGCCAGTGATTTGAGGGGGAACGAGGGCAGTTTCGGAATTTGGGGGATGACATGTGGAACTGAAGCCGAGAGAATTGGTACCCTACCCTTGTAGCTCAGTGGAGGTCATTGGTCTTCTTCCGACATTGTACGGCGGTCCCCCTTGTCATGCCGCCCAAACTGACAGCCGCTGCCACTGCCTCCCACGGGGTATTGGTGAGCCTGCTATTGATCTTCTGACCACCTTGCATCCACAGCATCGAGGGGCTTGGCCAAGTCGGCATCCCCAAAGTGAGGAACAGGTCTGTGCACTGCCATGCTTGTGTGTTGATTGGGAGTGAGTGGGAATGAGTGGTGAGGGAGTGTTTAAAAGCAGAATACCTTGTTAACAGCGAAATGCTGACGCGTGAGTCTGGCGAATCAGACAAGACAGCCAGTAATGGCGAGAAACTCATGGGGGCTCAATACCGGCACTAAATGCTGTTAAATATGGGCCGCGATCATGGCCAAAGCGGCCGTTGAGAAACACCCCGCTAATCGCATCTAAAATGACACTAAGAAATGTTTCTGTTAAATCACGCCTTAAATTGTTCTATTCAGTCAACTGCAGGAAATTATGCATTTCAAACTTTACAAGATTCAAAACAATTCTTACTTCCATGGTTAAACTGATTCCTTAAAATAAATCAGTACAGAATGTTGTCAAATATGTAGAAGTGTAATTTTAAAAATAGTACAACATAGTTTATGGAAGACTGTGTATTCAGACACTGTACTAGCTCGACACTGACTAGTTTTGGTGATGTAATCTAAATAAAGTGAACTGATAAATAGTATCCTGAAAGAGCGATGTTTCTTTGTAAGATAAGAAATTTGGCTAATTGACTTCCGGTTGCTGCTATGCCTAGGTAGGTCGCACGTTCGGCAGCTCCTGCCGGGAACAGACTTTTGGGCTCTTCAGAGGGGCCCCAACGGAAATTGTTCAACGGCTCCCAGTGTGGGAAGGTAACAGCAAGGTTCCCCGACATTATATGGATAAGACCAGGAGTGGAGTGGAAAGTGCGAGGGAGGAAAAGCAAGATGGCGGCGGGTGGAGACCAAGCAGAATGGGTGCAGTGGTCGCAGAAGAAGCAGGAATTCCTTAAACGCTGCTTTGCAGAGCCGAAGACAGAAATGCTGGCGCCAATGTAGGCGGCGATTGAGAAGCTTGTGGAGACCCAAAAGGCCCAAGGGGCGGCGATCCAGGAGGTGCGGCAAAAAGCCTCGAGAACGAGGACGAGATCTTGGGCCTGGCGGTGAAGGTGGAGGTGCACGAGGCGCTGCACAAGAGGTGGCAGGAGAAATTTGAGGACCTGGAGAATAGGTCGAGGAGGAAGAATCTTCGGATTCTGGGTCTCCCTGAAGGAGTGGAGGGGCCCGATGCCGGGGCATATATGAGCACAATGCTCAATTCGCTGATGGGCGCGGGAGCCCCCCAATCCGGCTGATAACTTGGAATGTGAGAGGCCTGAATGGACCGGTCAAGAGGGCCCGGGTGTTCGTGCACTTAAAGGGACTGAAGGCAGATGTGGTTATGCTTCAGGAGACACATCTAAAGGTGGCAGATCAGGTTAGGCTGAGAAAGGGATGGGTAGGGCAGGTCTTTCATTCAGGGCTGGATGCGAAGAACAGAGGCGTTGCAATACTGGTGGGGAAGCGGGTGTCGTTCGAGGCACTGAATATTGTAGCGGATAATGGAGGTTGATATGTGATGGTGAGTGGTAGGTTGCAGGGGGTGCGGGTGGTACTGGTGAACGTATATGCCCCGAATTGGGATGATGCCGGATTTATGAAACGCATGCTGGGTCGGATTCCGGATCTGGAGGTAGGAAGCTTGATAATTGGGCGGGGGGGGGGGGGGGGGGGGGGGAGACTTTAACATGGTGCTGGACCCAGCAATGGACCGTTCTAGTTCCAGGACGGGTAAGAGGCCGGCTGCGGCCAAGGTGCTCGGGGTTTATGGACCAGATAGGGGGAGTGGATGCATGGAGGTTTGCCAGGCCGCAGGCCAGGGAATTTTCCTTATTTTCCCACGTCCATGGAGCCTACTCCCGGATAGATGTTTTCATTTTGAGTAGGGCGCTAATCCCGAAAGTGGAGGGAACGGAATATTCGGCCATAGCCATCTCGGACCACTCCCCGCATTGGGTGGAGCTGGAGTTGGGGGAGGAGAGGGACCAGCGTCCACTGTGGCGCCTTGATGTGGGACTGTTGGCAGATGAGGGGGTGTGCGGGTGGGTGCGGGGGTGTATTGAAAGATACTTGGATGCCAATAACAACGGGGAGGTGCAGGTGGGGGTAGTCTGGGAGGTGTGGAAGATGGTGGTCAGTGGAGAGCTAATCTCCATTAGGGCCAACAGGGAGACGAGAGAGAGGGAGGGAGAGGTTGGTGGGGGAGATTTTAAGGGTGGACTGGAGTTATGCAGAGGCCCCCGAGGAGGGGCTACTTCGGGAGCGACGGAACCTCCAGTCAGAATTCGACCTGATGACCACGGGGAAAGCAGAGGCACAGTGGAGGAAAGCGCAAGGGGCGGCTTATGAGTATGGGGAGAAGGCGAGTCGGATGCTGGCACATCAACTTCGTAAGAGGGAGGCAGCGAGGGAGATTGGTGGAGTTAGGGATAGAGGGGGGAATACGGTGAGGAGTGCGGTGAGAATAAACAAGGTATTTCGGGACTTCTATGGGGATCTGTACAGGTCTGAGCCCCAGCGGGGGAGGAGGGGATGCGATGATTCCTAGATCAGCTGAGGTTCCCGTGGTTGGAGGAGGAGCAGGTGGCTGGTTTGGGGGCGCCGATTGGGCTGGAGGAGCTGGTTAAAGGATTGGGGAACATGCAGGCGGGGAAGGCCCCGGGACCGGATGGGTTCCCGGTTGAATTTTATAGAAAATACATGGACCTGCTGGGCCTGTTGCTAGTGAGGACTTTTAATAAGGCGAGGGAGGAGGGGACCTTGCCCCCGACAATGTCCAGGGCGCTGATTTCTTTGATCTTGAAGCGGGACAAGGATCCATTGCGATGTGGGGCGTATAGACCGATCTCGCTCCTCAATGTTGATGCTAAGTTGCTGGCGAAGGTGCTGGCTACGAGAATTGAGGACTGTATCCCGTGGGTGATTCATGAGGACCAGACGGGATTTGTGAAGGGTAGGCATCTAAATACAAATGTGCGGAGGCTCCTCAATGTGATTATGATGCCCTCGGTGGAGGGGGAAGCGGAGGTAGTGCCAGCTATGGACGCGGAGGAGGCCTTTGATCGGGTGGAGTGGGAGTATCTTTGGGAAGTGTTGCAGAGGTTTGGGTTCGGGGAGGGGTTCATCAGTTGGGTCAGACTCCTCTATAGAGCCCCGGTGGTGAGTGTGGCTACGAACCGGCGGAGGCCAGAGTACTTTCGGCTGTACCGGGTGACGATTTTGGCTGTACCAACTGCCAATTGAGCCGCTGGCCATGGCATTGAGGGAGTCCAGGAAATGGAGGGGATTGGTTCGGTGGGGAGAGGAACACCAGGTGTCGTTGTATGCCGACGACCTGTTGTTGTATGTTGCGGATCCAGTGGAGGGGATGGTGGAGGTCATGCGGATCCTTGGGGACTTTTCGGGGTATAAACTCAACGTAGGGAAGAGTGAGCTCTTTGTGGTGCACTCGGGACCAGGGAAGGGGGATAGACGAGCTACCGCTGAAGACGGTGGAAAGGAGCTTTCGGTACCTGGGGATCCAAGTAGCTAGGAGTTGGGGGGCCCTGCACAAGCTTAATTTGACGTGGTTGGTGGAGCAGATGGAGGAGGATTTTAAAAGATGGGATATGCTGCCACTCTCACTGGCGGGTAGGGTGCAGTCGGTAAAAATGACGGTCCTTCTGAGGTTTCTTTTTTGTGTTCCAGTGCCTTCCCATTTTGATCCCCAAGGCCTTTTTCAAACGGGTAAGCAGGAGCATCATGGGATTTGTGTGGGCGAATAAGACCCCGAGGGTGAAGAGGGTGTTTCTGGAGCAGGGACTGGCACTGCCGGATCTGTGTGGTTATTATTGGGCAGCCAATGTGGCGATGATCCGTAAGTGGGTAATGGAGGGAGAGGGGGCGGCGTGGAAGAGGTTAGAGATGGCGTCCTGTGTGGGCACGAGCGGGCGCTGGTGACGGCACCGCTGTCGCTCTCGCCGACAAGGTATACCACGAGTCCGGCGGTGGCGGCGACGCTGAAGATCTGGGGGCAGTGGAGGCGACACAGGGGCGAGGTGGGAGCCTCGGTTTGGTCCCCGATTCGGGAGAACCATTGGTTCGTCCCGGGAAGGATGGATGGGGGGATTCGGAGCTGGCATCGGGCGGGGATTAGAAGAATGGGGGACCTGTTCATCGATGGGACGTTTGCGAGCCTAGGGGCGCTGGAGGAGATGTTTGGGCTACCCCTGGGAAACGCTTTCAGGTACATGCAAGTGAGAGCGTTTGTGAGGCGGCAGGTGAGGGAATTCCCGTTGCTTCCGGCAGGTGGGATTCAGGACAGGGTGATTTTGGGTGTATGGGTTGGAGAAGGCAAGGTTTTGGCGATTTATCAGGAGCTGCAGGAAGAGGAGGAGCCCTCGGTGGAGGAGTTAAAGAGCAAGTGGAAGGAAGAGCTGGGGGAGGAGATAGATGAGGGTCTGTGGGCTGATGCCCTGAGTAGGATTAATTCTTCCTCCTCTTGCACCAGGCTCAGCCTAATACAGTTCAAGGTTACTCACAGAGCGCATATGACAGGGACGAGGTTGAATAGGTTCTTTGGAGTGGAGGACAGATGTGGGAGGTGCTCGGGGAGCCCATCAAATCACTTCCATATGTTCTGGTCGTGCCCGGCACTGGATGGGTTTAGGAGGGGTTTTGCGAGGACTATGTCCAAGGTGGTGAATGCCTGGGTCAAGCCGAGCTGGGGATCAGCATTATTTGGGGTATCGGACGAGCCGGGAGTGCAGGAGGCGAAAGAGGCCTGTATTCTGGCCTTTGCATCCCTGGTAGCACTGCGGAGGATTTTGCTACCATGGAAGGACGCGAAGCCCCCTAGTGTGGAAGCTTGGATCAACGACATGGCAGGGTTCATCAAGCTGGAGAGGATAAAGCTTGCCTTGCGAGGGTCTGTGCAAGGGTTCCTCAGGCGGTGGCAACCGTTCCTAGACTATCTCGCGGAGTGTTAGGAGGAGGTCAGCAGCAGCAGCAAACCAGGGGTGGGGGGGGGGGGGGGTTTCCTCTTGGGGTGGCGTTTGGGTTAAACTGGGTTTTTTTTCCCCCTATTTGTGCTTTTTACTGTTATATGGGGGGGTTACTGTATATGGGGGAAATCCAATGTATAATTACTACTTGTGTTCTTGTTGCTTTCTTTTTGTGGGGGGGGGGGTTTGTCGAAAATTTGTTGAAAAACTTCAATAAATATATATTTTTTAAAAAGAAATTTGGCTAATTTTGCCATTTTTAGGAACTCTGAATTTTTTTCTTGCTGTGAGCAAGCATTGTAAATATAACTAATTTGAGAGAAATAGTTGAAACTTGTCATGATTAGTTTTAAAAGGGAACTCTGACAATTGTTGCTGTTAATTGAGGCGGAAGTTTGTTTATTTGTTGCTCATATGCAGATAAAGATCACTAATTTTAGTGATCTGTTCATTGTCCTGGGTCCAAGTTTTTACATTTGAGCACCTTTGACCTATTCATTATAAATAAGATTAAAATAATCATAATGGTTTGATTTCATTTATGACAAATTGAACAGATGTGAAATCTCTATGATTATTGTCGAGGGGGGCATGACCTGAATATTGGCTCATCCGACGCCCACATTCCATGAAATAATAAATGCTAAGTAAGCTCCATATGCTCGGCAGCAAATAGGGCACTCTGGATAATTGGAATGTTGAGGTCCACTTGTGGGCGTGACTGATGATGAACCGGAGAAAAGAGCAAATGTAGAAATCTAGAAGTATGACAATAAGTAAAATAAAATAGGACTTTTGGAAAAGAGAGGTGCATATAGCAGCAGTTTTCAGTGCCCAGAAACAGATGAACAAAGTGTGAACGAAGCATAAGCAGACTGCGTTATTGTGCAAATCTTGCTGCTCTGTATGTGGGGGATAATGACTGGTTTTAAAATACGTTGCTCAGATTGTTTACCTTATCAACTCTGCCAAACATTAAAAATGAATTGGGTACAAATGCAATGTTGAAGAAATTATCAGGATATGATTTATCATCCTTTGTGGATGGGTGATGACCTGTAATTTATCTGCGGTTTCATCCATCAGTCATGTTAGTTATGACAGACAACATTTCTTACACCTGGTCTTACACCTGGTCTTAATGTTATCCCTTCTGGGCTCTGTATCCTATTCTAGATCAAACTGTCAAGTTCACTTATTATATACACTGGTTCTGACTGAAGCATTTGCAGTTTTATTTTCTTCTGGCTCAGACTCGATGAAGACCCTCTGAGAAGGAATCTATGGTACAATTAGTGAAGTTTCTAGCAAATCAACTTAAAAGCATAACATATAATATGCATTGCTAAACTGTAGAAATAATTGCAAAGACTATGGAACAAATGCGAAAACTGTCATCTATTGGTACAAGGAATGATACTGCAAGAAATCATGGGCGGGATTCTCGATTTGCCGACAGCAAAATTGTGAAACGGGATTGGGTGGAGAATAGCTTCCGACGCTGAAATTGCAATAGGCGCCGGTTTGACACCAAATCGGGATGCTCCAGCACCCCGAAAATGGCATAATGCGTCGCTCGCCACACGTGTAAAAGTACAGTAGGCATATCATTAGTGGGCCTGACACCCGATGCTTCGGGGCCTCCACGATTCACTGCCTCCGATGGGCGAGTTCCCGACGGCATGGTTCACTTGTGGTTATAAAAATCGTGAACCTGCCGTCCTGGCTGCTGAGTGAGAGAGGAATTGGCGTGGTGTGACTGTGGGCTGCTGGTCCGGACACCAGCCATCCTGGCTGCGGTGGAGGGGCCCCTGCCAGGTGAGGGGGAGGGCGGGCCGAGCCTAGCAGCCGGGACTACATGCCAACCAGCACGTTGCCGTGAGCTAAACACTGAGAACCCATATATGTGGCTCATGCACCGACCGCCATTACAGTGGCCATTTTGCTGACCAACCACCCCGTGGCCCCGGGTTCCACACAGTGACACCGGCTGTATGAGTGTTCCCCCGCCCAACCGCCAGCCACCGACCCGGGGGACCACCCAGGGCCACACCCAAAGCAGCCCCCAGTGAGGGCAGTGCCAGCCAACAGTGGCCCTGGCAGCAGAGATGGGCGCCAGGACGGGGGCACCGACTTGGCAGGATACGGACGGGGCAGGGGGGTGGGTGTGGGAGGACATGCGTGGGCGGGGCCCGCAGTGAAAACTGGGGCCACCGTGTGGCCCATGGTACCTGGATGGGCATGGGGCTATGCACCATGTTATCATGTTTTCCTTTCACCCCCTGCATGGAATAGCATTCGGACACCAACCCGCGATGCTGGCCGCTGTGGTGATGGCTGCAGCCCTGCGAGATGCCCTGTGGCCGCTTGAGCAGGGTTGGCTTGGAGAGGAGGGGGAAGATGCAGCAGAGGGGCAGGTGGCAGCCACATAGGCTGGAGGGTCGAGGAGGAGGTGCCAAGGAGGCACCGGATGAGGTGTACCGGAACCGCATGTCATTCGGGGCCCTGCCAGACCGGGCATGCAGACGGAGACTGCGGGTGAGCAGAGGGACTGTGCGACACATCTGCCAGATGATGGCACACCTGGCACCGCCGTGGTATGGGGGAGGACACCTGCTCCCGGTGACTGTCAAGGTGACGGTCGCCCTGAACCTTTATGCAACGGGGTCACTCCAGTCACCGAGTGGGGACCTATCCAGGATCTCGCAGACATCGGCGCACCTTTGCATCCATTCCATCACAGACGTCCTATAAGCACACGTAGACCAGTACATCCAGTTGCATGTGGGCCGAGCTCACCAGGATGCCTGGGCAGCGCGGTCAGCTTCCATCGCTAGGGTGTCCTGGGTCCAGGGGTGATTGATGGGATGCATGTTGCCCTACGGGCACCTGCGGATAGCAGGCCACTATACACGAACAGAAACTGGTTCCACTCCATGAATGTCCAGCTGGTCTGCGATCAGCAGATGCGCATCATGCACCTCTGCAGCCTGATACACGGGCAGAGTGCACGACTCATTCAACATGGCACACTCGGTGATCCCCGACATGTTTGAGGCCCTCCCCACCTGGTTGCGGGGTTGGCTGCTGGGCTTCTGGGTACAGAGGTTACCAGCTGCGGCCGTGGCTGCTGACGCCTATCCGGACCAGGCCACAGACCGACGCGGAGACCCGATACAATGATGCCCTTACAGCGACGAGGGGTGTGGTCGAGCGGGGCTTCGGCATCCTAAATATGCTCTTTAGGTGCCTGGACTGTTCTGGAGGGACCCTCCAGTAAGAAGCTGGGAGAGTCGCCCGCACCTTGGTGGCCTGCTGCGTCCTCCACAATATAGCACAGCAGAGGGGCAATGTGCTGGAGAAGGAGGTTGGTGAGGAAGGGCAGGTCTCATCCGACAAGTAGGATGCAGGGGAGGTGCACGATGAGCAGGACATGGGGCACAGGCAGGAGCGGGAGGCCACACGACGGCATCGCCAGGGCCAGCGCGCACGGACTGCCCTCATTGCGACACGGTTCGCCGACTAGAAGGGAGGAGGAGGCTTTCTGGCCAGGGGCACGGACACCACTGTCACAGACCCTCACCTCCCACACCACAAAACCGCCCACATGCTCACCCTCACCATGTCACATACCTGCGGCGCGACGAGCTGGGAGCCCTGGGTTGGTAGTGACAGCGTGTGTGCGCGTGCGCCCTGGTTTAGGGGCTGTGCCGTCGGGCTGGTTTAGCACAGTGGGCTAAAACAGCTGGCTTGTAATACAGAACAAGGCCAGCAGCGCGGGTTCAATTCCTGTACTGGCCTCCCCGAACAGGCGCCGGAATGTGGCGACTAGGGGCTTTTCACAGTAACTTCATTGAAGCCTACTTTTGACAATAAGCGATTATTATTATGGCAGAGAGAAGGTCATTGACGAAACAGCGAAAGATTAACTGAATTTAAGTTCCCCAGCTGCCACACTGAGATTTGAATTCATGTCTCTGGATCGTACATCCATGCCTCTGGATTACTCATCCAGTAATATAACCTCTAGGTTACTGTCCTCTATTTGGAAGAACATCCCATAATAGGATAACAGCAATACAAAGAAAATAAATTTCAATTGATAATGTAATTTTCATTTGCTAGGCAGGAAAAAAGGTAACAAAATAGCACTGTTTCCCCATTGAAACAATTTATAGTAAAACATGTTTTTTAGTCCGAGAGAAGGTGGTCTGAAAAGCTAATATGGTAATGATATAATTTATTTTTGAAATTCCAGCGTTACTGTTTTGATAATAATGAAGTTAAAGAGGGAGGAAAGCACAGGAAACTGGTAACTTCTCAGAATACTAACTATGTATGGTTTGCCTGAAGTATTTCTCATTTTAAAAAATTAATTGAGACTCCGATGGTGTCAATACATTTTTTTAAAAAAATAATTTTTATTAAAGGTTTTCATAAAATATCAATAACAAAATGAGAAAGAAAAAAGAACCCAACAGTGTTAAGTACAAAACACAATCTAAAAAAGCAACCCCCCCCACCCCTCCTCCCCTGTACGTAAATAATAAATTAACATTAACGCCACGACTTAACACAACAAATATATACACCCCCTCAGACCCTCCAGTGTAAATAACATAAACAAAAATAAAATAACCCCCCCCCCGCCCCGACCTGCTGCTGCCATTGACCAATGTCTATCGCTCTGCCAGAAAGTCTAAGAACGGTTGCCACCGCCTAAAGAACCCTTGTACCGACCCTCTCAAGGCGAATTTCACCCCCTCCAATTTAATGAACCCTGCCATATCGTTGATCCAGGATTCCACGCTTGGGGGCCTCGCATCTTTCCACTGAAGGAGAATCCTTCGCCGGGCTATCAGGGACGCAAAGGCCAGAATTCCGGCCTCTTTTGCCTCCTGCACTCCCGGCTCCTCGGCCACCCCAAATATTGCGAGCCCCCAGCCCGGTTTGACCCTGGATCCTACCACCCTCGACACCGTCCTCGTTACGCCCTTCCAAAATTCCTCCAGCGCTGGGCATGCCCAGAACATATGGGTGTGATTTGCTGGGCTCCCTGAGCACCTGACACACCTGTCCTCGCCCCCAAAGAACCTGCTCATCCTTGTCCCGGTCATGTGTGCCCTGTGCAGCACCTTAAACTGTATGAGGCTGAGCCTCGCGCATGAAGAGGAAGAGTTCACCCTCCCTAGGGCATCTTCCCACGTCCCCTCTTCGATTTCCTCTCCCAACACCTCCTCCCACTTACCTTTCAACTCCACCACCGAGGCCTCCTCCTCCTCCTGCATCACCTGGTAAGTTTCCGAGATCTTCCCCACTCCCCCCCCCCCCCCCCCGAGAGCACCCTGTCCTGTACTGTGTGTGGCAGTAGCCGCGGGAATCCTGCCACCTGGCAAACGCCCTTACCTGCAAGTACCTGAAGGTGTTCCCCGGGGGGGAGCCCGTACTTCTCCTCCAGCTCACCCAAGCTCGCGAACTTCCCGTCCACAAACAGGTCCCCCAGCTTTTGTATCTCTGCCCTGTGCCACCCCGAAAACCCTCCACCTGTTCTTCCTGGGGCGAACCGGTGGTTTCCCCCGTAATGGGGTCCACGCCGAGGCCCTAACTTCCCCTCTATGCCGCCTCCACTGCCCCCATGTTTTGAGGGCTGCCACCACCACCGGGCTCGTGGTCTACCTCCTTGGAGGGAGCGGCAGTGGCGCCGTTGCCAGCGCCCCCAGACTCGTACCCACACAGGGCGCCATCTCCAGCCTCTTCCATGCAACCCCCTCCCCCTCCATCACCCACTTGCGCACCATTGTCGCATTGGCCGCCCAGTAGTACCCACAGAGGTTGGGCAGCGCCAGCCCTCCCTATCTCTACTCCGCTCCAGGAACACCCTTCTCACCCTCGGAGTCCCCCGCGCCCACACAAACCCCATTATACTCCTGTTAACCCGCCTGAAAATAGCCTTCGGGATAAACACGGGGAGGCACTGGAACAGGAACAAAAACCTTGGGAGCACCGTCATTTTGATTGACTGCACCCTACCCGCCAGGGACAGCGGCAACACGTCCCACCTCTTGAACTCCTCCTCCATTTGCTCCACCAGCCTTGTAAAGTTAAGCCTATGCAGGGCCCCCCAGCTCCTGGCCACCTGGACCCCCAAATATCTGAAGCTCCTCTCCGCCCTTTTTAGTGGGAGCTCGCCAATCCCCCTCTCCTGGTCCCCTAGCTGAACTACGAACAGCTCGCTCTTCCCCATATTGAGGTTGTACCCAGAAAAGTCCACAAATTCCCTAAGGATCCTCATTACCTCTGGCATTCCTCCCACCGGGTTCGCCACATACAGCAGCAGGTCGTCCGCATGAAGCGACACCCTATGCTCCTCCCCACCCTGCACCAACCCCCTCCGGTTCCTCGACCCTCTCAGTGCCATAGCCAGGGGTTCAATCGCCAGTGCGAAGAGCAGGGGGGACAGGGGACACCCCTGTCTCGACCCTCGGTGCAACCGAAATTACTCGGACCTCCTCCTATTTGTGGCCACACTCGCCATCGGGACCTCATACAACAGCCTAACCCACCTGACAAACCCCTCCCCAAACCTGAACCTCTTCAGCACCTCCCACAGGTACCGCCACTCTACCCGATCGAAGGCTTTCTCAGCGTCCATCGCCACCACTATCTCCACCTCCCCCTCCCTCGCCGGCATCATGATAATGTTCAAAAGCCTCCGCACATTCGCGTTCAACTGTCTCCCCTTCACAAACCCCGTCTGGTCTTCATGGATGATCTGCGGCACACAATCCTCAATCCTCGTGGTTAAGACCTTCGCCAGCACCTTGGCATCTACATTTAGCAAGGAAATCGGTCTGTAAGACCCACATTGCAGGGGATCCTTGTCCCGCTTCAGGATCAAGGAGATCAGTGCCCGGGACATCGTCGGGGATAAAGCCCCCTCCTCTCTTGCCTCATTGAAGGTCCTAACTAACAGCGGGCCCAACAGGTCCATATATTTTTTATAGAACTCGACCGGGAAACCGCCTGGCCCCAGTGCCTTCCCCGCCTGCATGCTCCCTATCCCTTTGATCAGCTCCTCCAGCCCAATCGGGGCCCCCAGTCCCGCCACCAGTCCCTCTTCCACCTTTGGAAACCTCAATTGATCCAGGAAACGGCCCATCCCTCCCTCCTCCCGTGGGGGCTCGGATCGGTACAATTCCTCGTAGAAGTCCCTGAAGACCCCATTGATCCCAACCCCACTCCGCACCACGCTCCCTCCCCTGTCCTTAACTTCCCCAATCTCCCTAGCTGCGTCCCGCTTCCGAAGCTGATGCGCCAGCATCCGGCTTGCCTTTTCCCCATACTCGTAGACCACCCCCTGGGCCTTCCTCCATTGCACCTCCGCCTTCCTGGTGGTCACCAGGTCGAATCCGGCCTGGAGGCTGCGCCTCTTCCTCAACAATCCTTCCTCAGGCTCTTCCGCATACCTCCTGTCTACCCTCACCATCTCCCCCACCGGCCTCTCCCTCTCCCCCTGCTCCCTCCGCTCCTTGTGGGCCCTAATGGCGATCAGCTCTCCCCTCACCACCGCCTTCAGTGCCTCCCATACCATCCCCACTCGGACCTCCCCGTTCTCGTTGGTCTCCAAGTACCTCTCTATACTTCCTCGGACCCGCTCGCTCACCTCCTCGTCCGCCAACAGCCCCACCTCCAAGCGCCACAGCGGCCGCTGGTCCCTCTCCTCCCCCATCTCCAAGTCCACCCAAAGCGGGGCGTGGTCTGAAATGGCTATTGCCGAATACTCAGTATCCTCTACTCTCGCTATCAGCGCCCTACTCAAAATGAAAAAGTCGATTCTAGAATAAGCCTTATGGACATGTGAGAAGAATGGAAATTCCCTCGCCCCTGGCCTTGCAAATCTCCAAGGGTCCACCCCTCCCATTTGGTCCATAAATCCCCTCAACACTCTAGCCGCCGGCGGCTTCCTACCCGTCCTAGACCTGGAGCTATCCAGTGCCGGATCCAACACCGTGTTAACGTCTCCCCCCATTATCAGGCCCCCGACTTCCAAGTCTGGGATCCGACCCTACATACGCCGCATAAAACCTGCATCGTCCCAGTTCGGAGCATACCCATTGACCAGAACCACCCTCTCTCCCTGCAACTTACCACTTACCATCATGTACCTACCGCCATTATCTGCCACAATGCTCGACGCCTCGAATGACAACTTCTTTCGCACCAAGATCGCCACCCCTTGATTTTTGGCATCTAGCCCCGAGTGAAACACCTGACCTACCCACCCTTTCCTCAGTCTCACCTGGTCTGCCACCTTCAGGTGTGTCTCCTGGAGCATAACCACATCGGCCTTGAGCCCCTTCAGGTGCGCGAACACGCGGGCCCGCTTAACCGGCCCATTCAGTCCCCTTACATTCCAGGTTATCAGCCGGATCAGGGGGCTACCCACCCCCCTCCCCCGTGACTAGCCATGACCCCTCCTCGGCCAGCCACGCGCCCACACCCCACACCCGGCCCGTTCCCCACAGCGGCATACCCCCGTCTCAACCCCCCCCACTCGCTCCAGCTCCTCCTTGATCTTAGCAGCAGCAACTCGATTCCACCCCCCCCCCCTCCCCGGCTAGGACCCATCCTAGCTGGTTTACTCCCCCCATTGCACTTCCGCAAGTCAGCTGACTCCTGCGAACGCCGGCCACTCCCGCCTCCCCTTCGACTCCTCCCATTGTGTGGCACACCGTCCTCTCCCGCTCCCCATTCACAGGCTCTCCCTCTCTCCCCTCCGTTCTAAGCGCGGGAAACAATCCTCGCTTCCTCGCCCCGGCCCCCCCCCCCCCCCCTAGTCTTCGTGCGGGAAAAAAGCCCGCGCTCTCCACCTACCAGGCCCCGCCACCAACCAAAACAGTGCCCAACCCGCCTCATCCACCCTCCCCAACCCGAAAGAGAAAAACACAGAGAAAAAGAAACCCAAAACAATGCAAAGGCCCCCCCCCCCCCCCCCGGAACCAAAAATATGCATAACATAGCCATGGCAGTCCCCAATCGCCCATCCCGACCCTCCGCCTGTGTCCTGCTTCTCGGCCTGAACAAAGGCCCACGCCTCCTCCGGAGACTCAAAATAATGGTGCCGGTCCTTGTAGGTAACCCACAGTCGTGCCGGCTGCAACATGCCAAACTTCACCCCCTTCCTGTGCAGCACCGCCTTCGCTCGATTGAACCCGGCCCTCATCTTCGCCACCTCCGCATTCCAGTTATATCCGAACCTCCGCATTCTCCCACCTGCTGCTCCTCTCCTTCTTGGCCCACCTGAGCACACACTCCCGATCAACGAACCGATGGAACCGACGCACCAGCACCGCCCGCGGAGGCTCGTTAGCCTTGGGCTTCCTCGCCAACACTCTATGGGCCCCTTCCAGCTCCAGGGGCCCCTGGAAGGACCCCGCTCCCATCAGCGAGTTCAACATGGTGACCACATAGGCCCCCACGTCCGGCCCCTCCAGCCCCTCCGGGAGGCCCAGAATCCGCAGATTCTTCTGCCTCGACCGATTCTCCATCTCCTCGAACCGCTCCTGCCATTTCTTGTGGAGCGCCTCATGCGCCTCCACCTTTACCGCCAGGCCTAAGATCTCGTCCTCATTGTCAGAGATCTTTTGTCGAGCCTTTCGGATCGCCACCCCCGGGCCGTCTGTGTCGCCAGCAGCTTATCAATAGAAGCCTTCATCGGCTCTAGCAGGTCAGTTTTAATCTCTCTGAGGCAGCGCTGGATACCCTCCTGTTGCTCCTCCGCTCACTGCCTCCACACTGCCTGGTATCCCCCGCCGCCATTTTGTCCTTCTTCCCTCCCTTCTTCGGGTCCACCACCACCTTTTTTGTCGCCCCGCTCCTAGTTAAAGCAATATACTGACGGGGAGCTTTTATTAACTCCTTCCCACACTGGGAAACGTCGTAAAAGTGCCCTTGGGGGCCCTGAAAAGAGCCCAAAAGTCCGTTTTTGCGGGAGCCGCCGAATGTGCGACTTAGCTCCGCATAGCCCCAACCGGAAGTCTCGAGAGGGAATCCTTTTGGCAGTGTTCGCTTCACCAATCTGCCCCAAAATGTTTGTGGAAACTCCTGAAAAAAGTCTTAAGAGTCAGTTCCAGACGGGAGCTGCCGAATGCGCGACCTACTCCTCCATGGCCGACACCGGAACCCTCGTCCCCGCTTCTTCAGTGACCTTGGTGAGATCTTTTCAGAGTTGTTCCCTCTGCTGCTAGAATTCACCTTTGATAAAGGCCCTCAGGTCAGCTTGCAGCTTTAAGCTTGCCCTTCCCCCGCCTGCATGCTGGAAGAGGCCCTGTTTATCTTGCAGTTGCAGCCAAATCTTTTACTGTTTCTGCCGGATCTGGTAACCAAAAGACATCCCATTCCTGGGGGACACTGTCAGGGGAACGTTGCAGTCTTCTTCCCACACCGGGAAATGTCAAACAAATGCCGTGGGGGCCCTGTAAAAGAGCCCAAAAGTCCATTCCAAGCGGGAGCTACCGAATATGCGACCCAGCTCTGCATAGCCGCACCCGGATGTCGGTGTCAATTAATTTGATGACCGCTTGTTACAACATTTATTATTTGAGAGTGACAATAAAGCTTACCTGCTTGACATGAAAATGGTGTTTGCAATTCTTATGTTTCAATAGCCATTTGGTTGAGCCACGGGGCTAGTTTAGCACAGTGGGCTAAACAGCTGGCTTGTAATGCAGAACAAGGCTCATAGCATGGGTTCAATTCCCCTGGGGGGAATGGCAGTGGGGCACTGGCCAGTGCTCGGAGGCACATCCCCTTACAGGAGCTCTCCTCCGTTTTTACACATTATGCTCCCAGCTGTCTTACCCATCCCCGTTACATTTCTGCGGTGGCTGCCCAGTTATAGAATAGGAGGTTTTGAAGGGTCAGGCCCCCCATATTCCTCCTTCACTGGATGCTCTTGCAGATCCACCTCCCGCCCACACAAATGGCATTATTAATTTGTCTACTTTGGTGAAGAAGGCCTTGGGGGATGACGATCGGTATGGATCTGAACAGGAAGAGGAACCTAGGCTGTACGTTCATCTTAATTGTCTGCGCTCTGTCCGCTAGTGAGAGCTTAGGTCTTTACTTCTTCCATTTGTGGATCCATGTCCATTCATGGGCCATGTGGATATCAGTCATCGAAATTTGGTTTGGGCCAGCTTGAACAGCAAGTTCCCCAGCTCTGATATCTTCCCCCTTCTCTCCGCTGGTTGATGGGAAAGATTTCACTCTTGCTCAGGTTGAGTTTTGTTGTACCTGTAAAACCTCAGGTACTTTCGACCAGTTTACTTATTCAAAGGTTTTACCTAGAGTGTCTTTATTTACGAGGAAACAAACCTCAAACACCGGTTCAAAATTCAACAATATTTATTAACGCAATTAACCCTTATGTTACCCACATAAAACAAGAGGATACCCCAGATTCAAGTATACCACCCGCAAAGATGGCGCGGTAGGCTGTGGGCCTGATCGCTGGAATTCTTCTGGCCCGTCTTCACAAAGGTGATTCTCGCTGGCGGTCTCTTCCTTGCTTCCTTCCTTCATTCCTTCTGGTCTGGCCAAGGTCACCTCACACACTGAGACTTTGCTGCTGGTGTGCCTGGGATGCGTACCTTTATCCCCCTCTCTCCCCGCCTTTCCAGAAACGTCTCTGGCTTCCGGCCAATGAAATCTCGAGAGTGAGTCTCAGCAGCCAGTGGTCCGGTTTATGACCGGTGATGACCTGAGCCTGCCCCAGATGTCCCATCTCTGCTGATGTGGGTTGCACATGACCTGTTCCTATATAAGGTAACAGTAAAAACTCTGGGTGACAGAAAATCTGGCTTGACCTCGGCTATGGACAATGATGTGTGCATTTGAATGGGGTATGGTGATTTCCTGATTGGCCTCTGTAGAGTGCGATGATCTTTGATGAGTGATTGAATGGGACCGGCCTAGTTCTGGCAGCTTGTCTGTTGGTTGTGTATTTGACTTTGGTCAAGTCTGAATTCCAACAGCCTGCCTGAGGTTTGACTGCAGTATGATTCTAAAATGCCCAATTCTTTAATTTAGGATATCCAATTTAATGGGCCTTAAAACTAGGCCCTGATTATATTACCACAGTTTGTAACCTCAGAAGCCTCTGAACTCTCTTAGGAGCTGGCTAGAGGGTTTGAGGCGTGGAGGGACAGGTCGTCTGCATGGAGTGAGACTCTGTAATCCCTGTCTCCACTCTGGATGCCGCTCCAGCCTTCGCAGATCTGAGGGCGATGGCCAGTTGCTCAATTGGCAAGAAAAATAGCAGTGGGGGTAATGGGCATCCCTGTCTCGTGCCTCTGTGCAGCTGGAAGTATTCTGGGCACGTGGTGTTCGTCCGTACGCTCGCCATTGGAACGCTGTGCTGTAGCTTCACCCATGAGGTGAACCCTGGCCCAAATTCAAACCCTTCCAGTACCTCCATGAAGCACCTCCATTCAACTCTGTCGAAGACCTCCTCTGTGTTTAGGGAGATGATCACCTCCGATGTCGTTTCCCCGGATGGGAGTCATAATCCTGTTCGGCAGGCGCCTGATGTTCGCCGTTAGTTGATGCCCTTGACAAAGCCCGTCTGCTCTTCAGCCACTATCTCTGGCACGCAACTCTCCATTTGCCTCGCTAGAGCCTTCAGTGCCTCCCAGAATGTGGAAGGTGAGACATCCCTGCTCTCGTTGCAGGATATGTACCCTTCAGTGGCGTGCGACAGTCTCTCGCAAAATGCCCTGTTGGCGAAGAGGGCTCCATGGGGGGTATGCTACCCAGCCCATCTTCAACCTCACATATATGTAGTGTGTGGTCAGAAATTACTGTTGGGGAGTATTATGTTCCCACGACCCCTGGAAGCATCGCTTTACCAACGACAAAGAAGCCGATGAGGGAATATACTTTGTGCACTTGGGAGAAGAAGAACTGCTTCTCCCTCGGGTGGTTGAACCTCCCATGGGCCTACCCTCCCCCAAGTCTGCTCCGTAAAGGCATTCAGTTCCCTTGCCGTAGACAATTGGTTCCCAGACTTGGGGCTGGATTTATCAGTCCTTGTGTACTGTACACAGTTGAGGTCTCTTCTCTCCCCCCCCCAATGATGAGCTGGTGGGAGTCTAGGTCGGGGATTTCTGTCATTGTCTTTTTGATGAAGTCTGTGTCATCCCAATTGGAGGCATATATATTCACAAGCACTGCCGGTGCCCCTTCGAGGACACCGCTGACCATTACATACCGTCCCCCAGAGTCCATCACCGCATTCATCACTGTAACGGTTATCCTTTTGCTAAACAGTATGGCCACCCCCCTCGCCCTCGTACCGTAGCACATTTGATAAGTCTGACCTATCCAGCTCTTTCTTGCCCTCAGTTGGTTCTTCTCCTCCGATGTATCTCCTGCAGGAAAACTATATCGGCCCTTAGGCTTTTCAGATGTGAGAAGACTCTTGATTTTTCCACCGGGTCGGTACCCCCGCCCCCTGATGTTTCGGGTGACTATTCTGGGGGCGGGGTTTCCTGCTGCCCCCCCCCCCCCTTCCCTTGCAGGCTCAGCTGTACTCACCACGTGGACGTACCTCTGCACACCAGGATTTCTCTTTGTGGGCCATCCAAGATGGCTCTTGTTGTCTTCTTTGTTCTGGCTGTCTCCGCATGCGACCAGTTGTAACCAGCATTCTACCTTCACCATCCCCCCCAACCTCCCTGATTTGTTATGTTTTCTGCCTCTCCTGCCAGGTGCTCCCCCCACCCCCTTAGTTCCGTGCACCAGCATACTTGCCAGTGTGATGGCTCACTTTTTGTGGCTAAATTTGTCTACATCCTCTGATGTGTTAAAATAATGTTCCTTATTGCCATAATTTACCCAGAGTCTTGTCGGGTACAACATTTCGAACCCCCACCTTGTTTTTGAATGAGGCCGCCTTGGCCCCATTGAACCCAGCCTGGTGCTTGGCCAGGTCAGCCCCAATGTCCTGATACATGTTGACTGTATGTCCTTCCCATCTACAGGACTGCGTGCTCCTTGGCCAGTTCAGAATTCGCTCCTTATCTTGGTATTTATGGAGTTTTGCAATAATCGTCTATGGAGGTTCTCTTGTTTTGGACCTTTGCCGGAGGAACCTATGGGCCTGGTCTACCTCTCGGGGCTTTGGGAAGTTCCCTTTTCCCCGCCTGACCAGCTTTCGGAGCATCTGTGCGACGTACTCCATTGGATTTGTGTCACCAGGTAGTCTGACAATCCTTGGGTTATGATGGTGAACTTGTTCTCTGGATCTTTCACCTTCCTCTTGAGTGCTCTCTGGGTTGGTACATACCTTGTGACTTCTCTCGCAAACAAGGCGATATAGTCACTCTGGTCTGTGGCCGGTTTCTCCAGTTTATGGAGACCCGGTCTCTCCTCCCTTTTTTCCAGTGCCTCTTTGAAGGGGGCCAACACTATTTCTATGGCTGACCGCATTGCTGACATGAGGTCCTCCTTGATGGAGTCCCTGTGTTTTTGGAGCTCTTGTTTAAGGAGCTCCATCCACTGCGCTGTCGGTAGATGGGCCAGCGTTCATGTTGGTGATCCCACTTGATCTGCCATGCTCTGCTCCGCTTCACGTGTCTGAGGTCTGCATCTTCCTCTCCTGACTTTTGCTTCTCTTTTTCTGGCTCTGTGGCTGGATTGAGGGCATTTCCTCGGGTGGCTTAGTTTAGGGCGAGGATGGGATATTTTTAAGTTATTTTGGTGTCCGATGTACGGGTTAAAAGGGCCTAAGCTGAAGTTCCCAAGGGAGAGCCACCTTTTGTGCGACTGTTCAGCACATCGCCACCACCAGAAGTCTTGGAAGCCTCACATTATCATAAGAAATAATAAATGGTGAAAGATGTGAATATTTAAGTTTTTAAAAATAAACCGTTATTGGCTATTGGACAATATAATGGCCTTCCACAGTCGGGCTCTCAATTCAAACCTAGTCATGATGTAAAGGAGAAAACACATTGCAGAATCTTAATCTGCTTCCTAACAGCTAAGAGCCCATAACTTGAAATAGCATGCAATTTACCACAGATTATCAAACTAAGCAGAAGTTGGAGTTGAAAAACATTGATCGGAACATTTAGTCTTTTTTTTAATATTCCATCTGATCAACAGTGTTCAGAGTAACATTACATGCATTGTTAGCAGTGGTGGAGCAGTGCTATTGTTGCTGGAATAGGTTCGAATCCTACCATGGCACATAATGGAATATGACATCAATAAAAATATGGAATTAAAGGTCTAATGATCACCATGAAACCATTGTTGATTGTTGTAAAACCCACTGGTTCACTAATGTCCTTTACCTGGTCTGGCCTGGCCTACATGGGACTCCAGACCCACATCAATGCTTTAAAATGCCCTCTGAAAGGGCCTAGCAAACTATTCAGTTGTATCCAACCACTACAAAGACAACAAAAAAGAATGAAACCAGACAAACCATTTGGCATCGACCTAGGAACTTGAAATGACAATGGTAAACCTGGCCCTGTTGACCGTACAAATTCCTCCTTCTGGGGGCCTTGTGCTAAAAATTGGGAGACACATCAAGCAACGGTCTTACATAATCATAGTCACGCAACATACCTTACAGATAATATCCCAGACATCACCATCATCATTGCTGGGTATGTCCTATCCCACTGGCAAGGCAGACCCAGTGAGATAGCAGTACAATAGTAAAAAGTCAGGAAGGAGCTGCCCTGAGAGACAACTCCCCAAGGGGCGGCACGGTGGCACAGTAGTTAACACTGCTACCTTACAGCTCCAGGGACCCCAGTTCGATTCCAGCCTTGGGTGACTGTGTGGAGTTTGCATGTTCTCCCTATGTCTGCATGGGTTTCCTCCAGGTGTTCCGGCTTCCTCCCAAAGTCCAAAGTTGTGTAGATTAAATGGATTGGCCATGATCAATTACGGGAATAGGATGGGGAATGGGTCAAGGCAAAGTGCATTTTCGGAGGATCGGTACAAACTCGATGGGCCGTATCGCCTCTCCTGTACTTTAGGGATTCTATGGAGTCCTAAACATCGATTCTGGACTCCATGAAGTCTCATGGCAGCAGGTCAAACATAGGCAAGGAAACCTCCTGCTGATTACCACGTACCATCTGCTCTCAGATGATGAATCCGTACTCACCTATATTGAACACCCACGGAGGAAGCACTGAGGGTGGCAAGAATGTATTTTGGGCAGGCGACTTAAAGACCATGGGCTCGGTAGTATACATCGGATTGGCTGGATCCTCAAAGACAGAGATGCTAGATTGAGTCTGTGACAGGTGGTGAAGAAAACCTACAAGAAAGAAAAAGATACTTGACCTCATCCCCAGCAAGCCGCCTGCCGTAAATACATCTCTCCAGGACTGTGTCAATCGGAATGATCACCACACAGTACTTGTGGAGACAAGATCCTGTCTTCACATTAAGGACACCCACCATCCTGTTGTGTGACACTACAACCATGCAAAATGTGATAGACTTTGAACAGATCTAGCAACTCCAGACTGTGCATCCATGAGCCACTGGGGGCCATCAGCAGCAGCAGAATTATATGCAGCCACAAACTGTAACCTCATGGTTCAGCATATCCCCCGCTCTACCATTAACACCAGACCAGGTTATCAACCTTGGTTCAGTGAAGAGTGCATGATGGCATGCCAGGAGCAACCCCAGGCATTTCTAAAGATGAGATGTCAACCTGTTGAAGCTACAATACAGGGCTACTGCATACCAAACAGCGTGAGCAGCAAGTTTACGGGTCCCTCCTGTTTGTTTCTGTTTATTCCCTTGTTTTCCCTTTCTTTTGCTTTGCTGTTACCATTTTGATCGATGGATGAGTAATGGAACTGTGACTTTAATGCAGCCTGCATCTTGAAGGCAATGCAGCTTGTAAATGGCCTGTGCCTTTCATTTCAAACAGGATTGCAGCAGCAGGAGAGATCAGTGATGACTCGATTTGATTGATTTGGCTGATGGCTAATGAGTTGGTAAATAATCTTTATTAGTGTCAGAAGTAGGCTTACATTAACGCTGCAATGAAGTTACTGTGAGAATCCCCTAGTCGCCACTCTCTGACGCCTGTTCGGGTTCACTGAGGGAGACTTCAGAGTGTCGAAATCACCTAACAGACATTGACCCAAGATGGGAATTGAACCTGGGTCCCTGGCGCTGTGAAGCAATAGTGCTACCCACTGTGCTTCCATGCCACCCAAAAGGGGTGGTGCTCTGCCCAGTGCCAGATGGTGATTGGATGTGGTCACACAGTTGTGCTGTATTTTCATTTCACTTTCGATTCTGAAAGTGGATGGTGGAATCTAACCAACTCACTCCAGGAATATCCAGTTAATTCTCACCAAAAGGCCACTGTGAGTACCACCTCTCTCTGCAAAACTGGCTGTGCAAGCACAATCCAGAATCTGATAACACTCTCTCCAGAAAATGCTGTGCAGAGACCAGAATCAAACTTCTTGACTCCCCAAAGCCTGTCCATCATTTATAAGGCATAAGTCAGGAGTGCGAGAGAATATTCTCCACTCTTCTGAATAGGTCCAGCTCCAGCAACACTCCAGAAACTCAACACCATCCAGAACAAAGCAGCTTGCTTGATTGGTACCCCTCCCACAAACATTTCACTCCCTTCACCACTGACGAACAGTGGCCAAGATACACTTTAGGAACTCACAAAAGCTCCTTAGGCAGCACCTTCGTAACACATGGCTGCTGCCATCTAGAAGGAACACCACCACCTGGAGGTTCCCCTCCCAAGCCACTCACCATCCTGACTTGGGAGTATATCACTGTTCCTTCACTGTTGCTGGGTAAAAATCCTGGAACATTCCTCCCAAACAGCATAGTGGGCGGACGTACACCACAGGGACTGCAGCAATTCAGGAAGGCAGCACACAAACACTTTCTCAACACGAGATGGGCAACAACGCCTATAAATCAATTTAAAAAGGACAAAAATTAGTAATGGAAAAATAAGAGCTTTTATAAGGGAGTAATGTTACTGAAGATCTGTAGTTGCAATCTGTGATTTTTAAGATCTTGTCATCTCCATTTTAGCGTTGATCCCGTTGGAATCTATAGAGTTCAGTGTAAAGGCACATCATTACAGTGGGGCAGGTGGGTGCTCATGCCACTTCAAGTGCATCTCCAACATATCATTGTGAAAGGGGAGTGGGGTGGACGCCACACTCCTGAAAACCATATTTGCCATGCTGTATGCCTCAACTCACTTGGTGTCTACAAATATAGAAGGACCCAATAGGATGACCGGATTGGGAACTCCCAATGTATAGAGTTTTTCTGTAGCTTTGCCCCATTGTTGCCAGGTGCCGTGAAATGGATTAGAGTTACTGGGGCTGAAGATCCTGTGACTTTCCACCCCGTGGATTATTCCCACTGCATATAAGACGTATACACATTGTTGGAAATGCCTAGTGCAGCTGGGTTTCCACTGTTTTCTGAGAATTTCTTCCAGGTTTCCACTGGAGTACTTTAATGGAAAATCTGAGAAATGTAAACTCTGATGTTTCTGTTCATAGAATCATAGAAATTACCGTGCAGAAGGAGGTCATTCTGCCCATCAAGTCTGCACCGGTCCTTGGAAAGAGCACCCAACTTACGCCCACGCCTCCACCCTATTCCCTTAACCCAGTAACCTCACCTAACCTTTTGTTCACTAAGGGGCAATTTAGCGTGCACATGAGGCGCTCTTTAACAGGCTGCGGGGCTCACTCGTGCCTGACATTGTGTCGCCCCATACCCCCTCTGGGGGACTCCCGGAACCTGGCACATCACAATTGAACGTTCTTTTATTTTTCTGCCTCTGTAGATAGTTCCGGCAGTGCCCTATTGCCCCCCCCCCCTCTCCACCAACACCCTGACTCCCTCCCTCCCCACCACCCTCCTTTCCCCTCTCTCCCCACCCCCCCCTTCCTTTCCCTTTTGTTGGTACAGAGGCGAGAGTATCTGGTCTCTCCAGCGCAAAGTTTAGTGCTTGTGCCATTTGTTTTTTGTAGAAATGTGTTGTGAGCTGTTTTAATAATCAGTGTATCCACCCGCCCCCCCCACCCCCCCGTACATTGGTATTGAGGGGAGGGTACCCTGTTTCTCTAAAATTAGTGTTTGAACCGTTTGGCCTTGTATATATTTTTTTTACTGTTTTAATAAAAAGATATGGCCAATCCACTTAACCTGCACATATTTGGACTGTGGGAGGAAACCGGAACACCTGGAAGAAACCCACACAGACACCGGAGAAAGTGCAAACTCCACACAGATAGATACCCAAGGCCAGAATTCAGCCCGGGTCCCTGGAGCTGTGAGGCAGCAGTGCTAACCACTGCACCATCGTGCAACCCGTTTTTCTTTTTTGTGACCCTGACTGCGAGGACACCGTTCCTAGACCCCTTCACTGACCCTGACTGCAAAGACAGCATTCCCAGACCATTTTGAGGGTTTGACCCACTTTGAGGGATGAAGTTAGTGTTATAATTTTTCTTTTTTAAGAAACAAAATCTGAATTTAGTCAGGTCTCGGTATCTCAGAAAAGTCTCATAGCATGCAGTTTGCTCCTTACATTTTCCCCAGTGTGCTTTTTGCTTGCTTAGATCTCAGGTAAATTAATGCAGAGAAATCAGAGCATTTATTCAATTTGCTTTATTTCAGCTCGCTGGCTTTATTTCATGCCCTTGTCATCATCTTAAGCTTTGGAAAGTGAAAGAATAATACACAGAATTTAAAAGACTTTTAAAAAAAAAATGTACAGTGCTTGATGTTTACTAAATTCATTGGTTGAACTTTTACACTAACTATTCTGCAACTAAAGGATTTGAGATATTTCACTTCTCTCTACATATTGAACTCCACTTGAAACTGGAAAAAAATGAATAAAATAATCCAAGAGCTGTATATTAGTCTGGATAGATTATTTCTAACCTAGCTAATGTTTTATTATGATTATTTGGTGCTGCCAAATGTGCTAATCAAATGCTTGCACTGAGTCCACAAGCATTCCAATACCTGACAGAAAATCAAGAGGATAACTAGTATTAACGTAGGTTATACTCATTTAGATAACTCTACAATTAGGGGCTGAGCAAACTCCCGTTTATTGAGGTTGAGTGGGAAAACAAGGAAACCTTATGTATAGTATACCTGCACAGAAGGAAACAAAAGTTACAACTGGCTGAGACCCTTATGCCATTAAATACGGAACTACTGGGATTAGTTTGAAACCAATGTAGAGTAGCAACAACTAACATCAATGGGACTGTATATTTGGATTCAGTGGGATTGGAAGATACAAGTGCAGTGCATGTACCTATGCATTTTTGCTGTGTTCTTCTATTAAAGACTAGATGATATTCATATTATTGGCGAAGAACCAAGAATGTAGTAATGTCTTCATTAACCATAGAATTTGCTCCACAAATTAAGTTAAGTACAGAAGTCCAAATCTGTGGCATAGATGGAAGTGTGTTAAACTACATTGGACATGGCTATTTCATACAGAACATTGAATACTCATGAGTTTGCAGCCCTTTATGAGTGGAGTGTTACAAAATGCTGTGTTGTGGCCACACTCATTTCTAATTTTTATGAAGGATATAGAGGAAGGAATTGTGCCCAAATCTGAAGGTAGTACAAAATTGCATGCAAAGGCAAAGAATCTGCATAAGCTTGATTAGTGGTTGGAGAAATGGCAGATGCAGCCTAATATAAATTCAGCACAGTGGAGGTTGATGTGATATTTGTGTTAAATGAGTTTATGTTTAAGCTATCTGAGCAGGACAGAAACCTTGGAGTCTAGGTGCACTGGTCATTAAAAACATCAGTTCAACGCCCCCAAGCTCTTTTAAACAAAATGTAAACAAAATCTTTGGAACATAGGAATTAGAAGCAAAAAAGGCAATTCAGCCCTTTGAGCTTGCTCCACCATTCAATCAGATCATGGTTGATCTCTTCCTGGTCTTAACTCCACCTCGCTACCTGTTGCCCATATCCCTGTAACCCATTTTTTAATCAGAAATATATCTATCTCCTTCTTGAAACGATTTAATGACTCAGGTTCCACCGCACTATGGGGCAGCAAGTTCCACAAATTCACCACCCTCTGCGAGAAGTAGTTCCTCCTCATCTCAGTTCTAAATTTACCGCCTCTCAACGAATATCCATGACTCTTGCTTTCGATTTCCCCACAAGGGGGAACATTTGGTCTACATTTACTTTATCAATCCCTTTTCGTATTTTATACACCTCGATTGGATCCCCCTTATCCTTCTAAACTCCAGCGAAGAAAAGCCCAAATTGTTTAATCTCCTCATACATCAACCCTTTCATCCCCGGAATCAATCTGGTGAACCCCCTCTGAACTGCCTCCACTCCCACTGCCATCACATCCTTCCTCAAATAAGGTGACCAAAAGTGGACACACTACTCCAGATGTGGTCTAACCAACACCCTATACAATTGCAACAACACTTCTCTACTTTTATACTCCAGTTCTTTTGCAATAAATGCTTACATTTCATTTGCCTTTTTAATTACATGCTGTATCTGCGTACTGACTTTCTGCGATTCATGAACAAAGACACCCAGATCGCTCTGCCTAGGAGCATCTTGAATCTGCTCTCCATTTAGATAATTTGCCTTTCTAATTCTTCAGCCAAAATGGATAACCTCACACTTACCTGCATTAAACTCCATCTGCCAAACTTAGGCCCAATCTTCTGTATTTTAGTATCATCTGCAAATTTTGCTATGTTACCCTCTGTTCCTTGCAGATCATTTATATAAATTGTAAACAGTTGAGACCTGAGGAGTGACCCCTGTGGCACCCCACTGGTTACAGTTTGCCAGACAGAGAAGGACCCATTTATCCCGACCCTCTGCTTTCTGCCAGTCGGCCAATCCTAAATTCCATCTAGTACTCTACTCCCAAATCCCCTGCGATCTCGCCTTCTGGATCAGTCTTTTAGGCGGCACCTTATCAAATGTTTTCTGCAAGCCTAGATATACCGCATCCACAGGTTCCCCATTATCCACCTTGCTGGTTACAGCTCAAAGAACTCAAGCAAATTTGTGAAGCATGACTTACCCTTCATGTAGGCTAAGTGTAGAAGACTGTAGTTTAGTCGGGCAGCATGGTCGGCACGGGCTTGGAGGGCCGAAGGGCCTGTTCCTGTGCTGTACATTTCTTTGTTCTTTGTTGTTCTTTGTTCATAAAACCATGCTGACAATGGTGGATTGAGCTTTGTCTTTCCAAATGTTCAGTCATCTCTTCCTTAATGATTAATTCCAGCAACTTCTCCACCCCACAGAGGTCAAGCTAACCGGTCTATAGTTTGCTACTTTTGACTCTCTTTTTGAATAGGGGTGTCACATGAGCGTGTTTCCAATCCACCGGGACTTTTCCAGAATCCAGGGAATTCTGAAATATCATAACCAATGCATTCACTATCTCCGCTGGCACCTCCCTTAATACCCTAGGGTGCAGGTCATCAGGCCCCGGAGACTTATCAGCCCTTAATCCCATCAGTTTATTCAATATTGTCTCCTTAATGATGGTTATTGCACCAAGTTCCTCTGCATTAACTGTAGTTTTTGGAAATTTTTTATTAACTTCTACCGTGAAAACAAAGGCAAAATGTTTGTTCAGTGCCTCTGCCATCTCTGTGTTCCCCATTATTATCTCACCAGTATCGTCCTCTAAAGGGCCAACATTTACTTTAGCTATTCTCTTCCTCCTTAATATACTTATAGAAGCTTTTGGTATTAGTATTTCTGTTTTCTGCTAGTTTCCTTTCATAATTTATCTCAGCTCTTGATTTTATTTTTAGTATCCTTTTCCTGAACTTTAAAGTTCTACCAATCCTCCAGCTGACCACTAGCTTTTGCAGTAAGGTCTGCCCTAGTTTTTGCCTTTTATGGCTTCCTTGATTTTCTTGTTTAGCTATAGAATGTTTTTCTCCCTTTTACAATTCCTCTTCCTCTCAGGAATGTACTTTAATTGAATGGTATTTAATATCTCCCCGAATATCCTCCAATGTTCCACAACTGCCCTACCCTGAATTATCTGTGCCCAATCTACTTGGGCAAATTCTTTCATCAGGCCTGTATAATTACCTCTGCCCAACGCTAAAACTCTAGTTTGGCACTCTGTCTTTTCTAGCTCAATCTGAATTTGAAATTCTAATATGCTGTGATCACTCCTCCCAAGAGGATCCTTAACAACAAATCTGGATGTGGGTAGCATGCAGCGCAGTAGATAGCATTGGGACTGCGGTGCTGAGGACTTGGGTTCGAATCCCGGCCCTGGGTCACTGTCCCCGTGTGGAATTTGCCCATTCTCCCCATGTCTGCGTGGGTTTCACCCCCACAACCCAAAGATGTGCAGGTTAGGTGGATTAGCCATGCTAAATTGCCCCTTAATTGGAAAAAAAAAATAATTGGATACTCTAAATTTAAAAAAAAAAGTCTGGATATTGCCCAGGTCTTGCTGCGTTTAGACATGGACTGCTTCATTATCTGAGGAGTCACGAATGATGCTGCACATTGTGCAGTCATCCGCAAACATCCCCACTTCTGACCTTATGATGGAAGGGACGTCATTGATTAAGCAGCTGAAGATGATTGGGCCTAGGACACTACCCTGAGGAGCTCCTGCAGTGATGTCCTGGAGCTGAGATGATTGACTTCCAACCATCACACCATCTCCTTTGTGCCAGATATGACTCCAACCAGCAGAGAGTTTTTCCCCACTGATTCCCATTGACTCCAGTTTAGCTAGGGCTCCTTAATGCCATACTCGGTCAAATGCTGCCTGATGTCAAGGGCAGTCACTCTCACCTCACCTCTGGCATTCAGCTATTTTGTCCATGTTTGAACCAAGACTGTAATGAGGTCAGAGCTGAATGACCCTGGCGGAACCCAAACTGGCGCCCATGAACAGGTTATTGTTGAGCAAGTGGCGCTTGATAGCACTGTTGATGACTCCTACTTGGAGAGTAGACTGATAGTGTGGTAATTGGCTGGGTTGGATTTGTCCTATTTCTTGTGCACAGGACACACTTGGGCAACTTTACACATTGTTAGGTAGATGCCAGTGTTCAAAAGCCATCACAGCTTTGGTAATATTTGTAGAAGCAACCCCCTGTGTAGCTCCCATTTGCCCCGTGCAGCTCCCCTTCTCACCCTTTGCAGCTCTCATTCACCCTTTGCAGCTCGCATTCTCCTCTTTGCAGCTCCTTTCCCCCTTTGCAGTCCCTACTCCCCATTTTACAGTCCCTACTCCCCACTTTGCAGTCCCTGTTCCCCAGTTTGCAGTCCCTATTCTCCACTTTGTAGTCCCTATTCCTTACCTTGTAGTCCCCATTTCCCCCTTTGCATCCCCCTTGCACCCCCTTGCATCCCCCTTTTCCCTCTTGTATCCCCCTTTGCATCCCCCTTTCCCCATTTGCATCCCCTTTCCTCCTTTGCATCCCCCTTTCCCCTTTGCACCCCCTTTCCCCTTTGCACCCCCATTCCCCTTTGCACCCCCATTCCCCTTTGCACCCCCTTTCTCCTTTGCACTCCCTTTCCCCTTTGCACTCCCTTTCCCCTTTGCTCCCCCTTTCCCCTTTGCATCCCCCTTTCCCCTTTGCATCCCCCTTTCCCCTTTGCATCCCCCTTTCCCCTTTGCATCCCCCTTTCCCCTTTGCATCCCCCTTTCCCCTTTGCATCCCCCTTTCCCCTTTTCATCCCCCTTTCCCCTTTGCATCCCCCTTTCCCCCATTGGATCCCCCGCTCCCCCTTTGCATCCCCCGCTCCCCCTTTGCAGCCCCCGCTCCCCTTTTGCAGCCCCCTCTCCCCCTTTGCAACCCCCTTGGATTGGATTTGTTTATTGTCACGTGTACCGAGGTGCAGTGAAAAGTATTTTTCTGCGAGCAGCTCAACAGATCATTAAGTACACGGGAAGAAAAGGGAATAAAAAAAATACATAATAGGGCAACACAACATATACAATGTAACTACATAAGCACTGGCATCGGATGAAGCATACAGGGTGTAGTGTTAATGAGGTCAGTCCATAAGAGGGTCATTTAGGAGTCTGGTGACAGTGGGGAAGAAGCTGTTTTTGAGTCTGTTTGTGCGTGTTCTCAGATTTCTGTATCTCCTGCCCGATGGAAGAAGTTGGAAGAGTGAGTAAGTCGGGTGGGAGGGGTCTTTGATTATGCTGTCCACTTTCCCCAGGCAGCGGGAGGTGTAGATGGAGTCAATGGATGGGAGGCAGGTTTGTGTGATGGACTAGGCGGTGTTCACGACTCTCTGAAGTTTCTTGCGGTCCTGGGCTGAGCACTTGCCATACCAGTGATGCAGCCCGATAGGATGCTTTCTATGGTGCATCTGTAAAAGTTGGTAAGGGTTAATGTGGACATGCCAAATTTCCTTAGTTTACTGAGGAAGTATAGGCGCTGTTGTGCTTTCTTGGTGGTAGCGTCGACGTGGGTGGACCAGGACAGATTTTTGGAGATGTGCACCCCGAGGAATTTGAAACTGCTAAACATCTCCACCTCGGCCCCGTTGATGCTGGCAGGGATGTGTACAGTACTTTGCTTCCTGAAGTAAATGACCAGCTCTTTAGGTTTTTAAAAAATATATATTTTATTGACATTTTTCAAACAAAAATTTTTCAGTTTTTACAACTCAACAAGGGATTATACATTAAACATTATTTAAATAATATAGTGAGCTTACAACAAAAACAAAAAAGAAAAACAAATAGCAAAAACACAGAATAGTGCTCCCCCCCCCCTCCCCCCTGGGTTGCTGCTGCTGTCATTTCTATCTTTTCATTAGCGTTCCGCGAGATAGTCAAGGAACGGTTGCCACCGCCTGGAGAACCCCTGAGCCGATCCTCTCAACGCAAATTTTATTCGTTCCAATCTTATGAACCCTGCCATGTCGTTTATCCAGGCCTCCACGCCCGGGGGCTTCGCTTCCTTCCACATGAGTAGAATCCTACGCCGGGCTACTAGGGACGCAAAGGCCAAAATGTCGACCTCTTTCGCCTCCTGCACTCCCGGTTCTTCTGCAACCCCAAATATAGCTAACCCCCAGCCTGGCTTGACCCGGACCTTCACCACCTTTGACATTACCCTTGCCACACCACCCCAGAACTCATGCAGTGCCGGACACGACCAGAACATGTGTGTGTGGTTCTCCGAGCTTCCTGAGCACCTCCCACACCTGTCCTCGAGCCCGAAAAACCTGCTCAGTCTTGCTCCCGTCATATGTGCTCTATGTAGGACCTTAAATTGAATCAGGCTAAGCCTGGCACACGAGGACGAGGAATTTACACTACTTAGGGCATCCGCCCATAGCCCCTCCTCAATCTCTTCCCCCAGCTCTTCCCATTTTCCCTTCAGCTCCTCTATCATCGCCTCCCCCTCGTCCCTCATCTCCCGGTATATTTCGGACACTTTGCCCTCTCCAACCCATGCCCCTGAAATCACCTGCGTCGGGAGCTGCGGAAACTCCCTCACCTGTTGCCTCGTAAATGCCCTCACTTGCATATATTGGAAGGCGTTCCCTGGGGGCAACTTATATTTTTCTTCTAGCGCTCCCAGACTTGCAAACGTCCCGTCTACAAACAGGTCCCTCAGCTTCCTAATACCTGCTCGCTGGCAACACTGAAACCCCCCATCCATCCTCCCTGGGACAAACCTGTGGTTATTCCTTATCGGGGACCACACCGAGGCACCCGTCACTCCCCGGTGTCGCCTCCACTGCCTCCAGATCCTCAAGGTTGCCACCACCACTGGGTTTGTGGTGTACCTTTTCGGGGAGAACGGCAGCGGCGCCATCACCAGCGCTTTTAGGCTTGTTCCCTTACAGGACGCCATCTCCAGTTTCTTCCACGCTGCTCCCTCTTCCTCCCTCATCCACTTACAGACCATCGACACATTGGCGGCCCAATAGTAGTCGCTCAAACCCGACAGCGCCAGTCCCCCTCTGTCCCTACTGCGCTGCAGGAACCCCCTCTTTACTCTTGGGGTCTTTCCTGCCCACACAAAGCTCGTAATGCTCCTATCTATTTTTTAAAAAAAGGCCTTTGTGATCAGAATGGGGAGGCACTGAAACACGAAAAGAAACCTCGGGAGGACCACCATTTTAACTGGCTGCACTCTACCCGCCAGCGACAGCGGCACCATATCCCACCTCTTAAAGTCCTCCATCTGCTCCACCAGTCGCGTCAGCTGAAGTCTATGCAGGGTTCCCCAGTTCCTGGCCACCTGGATCCCCAGGTATCGGAAATTCCTTACCACTCTCCTCAGCGGCAGAGCATCTATCCCCCTACCCTGTTCCCCGGGGTGCATTACAAAAAGCTCGCTCTTCCCCATATTTAGTTTGTATCCCGAGAACTCTCTGAACACCCTAAGTATCTGCATTACCTCTGGCATCCCCTCTACAGGGTCCGCAACGTATAGCAGTAGATCATCTGCGTAGAGCGACACTTGGTGTTCCTCTCCCCCTCTAAGCACCCCCCTCCACTTCTTAGAATCCCTCAGCGCTATGGCCAGTGGTTCAATTGCCAACGCAAACAGTAACGGGGACAGGGGACACCCTTGTCTTGTACCCCTATGTAGCCGAAAATACCCCGATCTTTGCCGATTTGTGACAACGCTTGCCATCGGGGCCCCATATGAGAGTCTGACCCATCTAATAAACCCCTCACCGAACCCAAACCTCTTCAGCACCTCCCACACATAGTCCCACTCCACCCTATCGAATGCCTTCTCTGCATCCATCGCCGCCACTATCTCTGCCTCCCCCTCCGGTGGGGGCGTCATCATCACCCCCAGCAACCTTCGTACATTAACATTCAGTTGTCTCCCCTTTACAAACCCTGTCTGATCGTCAAGCACCACCCCGGGACACAATCCTCTATCCTTGTCGCCATCACTTTGGCCAGCAGTTTGGCATCTACATTTAGGAGTGAGATAGGCCTGTATGACCCGCATTGCAGCGGGTCTTTATCTCGTTTCAGGATTAGCGATATCGTCGCCTCCGACATTGTCGGGGGTAGCATCCTCCTTTCCTTAGCCTCATTAAAGGTTCTCGCCAAAAGCGGGGCCAACAGATCCATATACTTCCTGTAGAATTCCACCGGAAACCCGTCTGGTCCCGGGGCCTTCCCTGCCTGCATGTTCCCAGTCCTTTAATCACCTCATCCACCTCGATTGGCGCCCCCAGACCTGCCACCTCCTGCCCCTTCACCTTCGGGAACTTTAGCTGGTCCAGAAAGTGTAGCATTCCTTTTTTTCCCCCCCGGGGGTTGGGACTTATATAGCCTCTCATAAAAGGTCTTGAACACCTTGTTCACTTTCCCTGCTCTCTGCTCCATATTTCCCGTTTCGTCCCTAACTCCCCCGATCTCTCTCGCCGCCATCCTCTTCCGAAGTTGTTGGGCTAACCGCCGGCTCGCCTTTTCCCCATACTCGTATTGCATCCCCTGTGCCTTCCTCCACTGTGCCTCTGCCTTTCCCGTGGTCAGCAGGTCAAACTCCGTCTGTAGTCTTCGTCTTTCTCTGTACAACCCTTCGTCTGGGGCCTCCGCATATTTTTTATCCACCCTCAAAATTTCCCCCACTAATCTCTTTCTTTCTTTGCCCTCTTGTTTCCCCTTGTGGGCTCTGATGGAGAGCAGCTCTCCTCTAACCACCGCCTTCAGCGCTTCCCATACTACCCCCACCTGAACCTCCCCATCGTCGTTGACCTCCAGGTATCGCTCAATACACCCCCTCACCTTTCCGCAGACCCACTCGTCCACCAGTAGCCCCA
The DNA here is from genome assembly GCF_047496885.1 of Scyliorhinus torazame. NCBI lineage: Eukaryota > Metazoa > Chordata > Chondrichthyes > Carcharhiniformes > Scyliorhinidae > Scyliorhinus > Scyliorhinus torazame. Next base: position 31,029,434 of record NC_092727.1, read on the forward strand.
TATCTAGTCGCCAGAGTGGGCGCTGCTCCCTTTCCTCTCCTAGTTCCAGATCCACCCAATGCGGGGCGTGGTCTGAAACGGCTATGGCCAAGTACTCCGTTCCTGCCACTTTCGGGATCAGTGCCCTTCCCAAAACGAAAAAGTCTATCCGGGTGTATACCTTATGGACGTGGGAGAAGAAAGAGAACTCTTTAGCCATCGGCCTGGCGAATCTCCACGGATCCACTCCCCCCATTTGTTCCATAAATCCCTTTAGCAACTTGGCCGTTACCGGCCTTCTCCCGGTCCTGGATCTGGACCGGTCTAGCCCTGGATCCAGCACTGTGTTAAAATCCCCCCCCATTATCAAATTTCCCACCTCCAGGTCCGGGATACGTCCCAGCATTCGCTTCATGAATCCCGCGTCATCCCAATTCGGGGCATATACATTCACCAGCACAACCGCCTCGCCCTGCAGTCTGCCACTCGCCATCACATATCTGCCCCCACTGTCCACTACTATGCTCTTAGCCTCGAATGATACACGTTTCCCCACCAATATTGCCACCCCTCTGTTTTTCACGTCCAACCCTGAGTAGAATACCTGTCCCACCCATCCTTTTCTTAGTCTAACCTAATCCGCCACCTTCAGGTGCGTCTCCTGGAGCATAACTACGTCCGCCTTCAGTCTCTTTAAGTGCGCAAACACCCATGCCCTCTTAATCGGCCCATTTAAGCCTCTCACATTCCATGTGATCAGCCGGATTGGGGGGGGGCATTCACCCCCCCCCCCCCCCCCCCCCCCCTCGTCGACTAGCCATCCCCTTTTTTAGGCCATCTCCTCATCCAGGTCCCACGCACCCGTCTGTCCCCCAGGCAGCGCCTTCCCGCCCCGACCACCTCATCTCTTACCAGCTCCCCCTTGCACTCAGCAGCAGCAACCCGGTTAATCCCCCCGCGCCCCCCCCCCGCTAGATTCCCCCTCTAGCTTGATTACTCCCCCCATATTGCTTCCGGAAGTCAGCTAACTCTGGCTGACCTCAGCTTCCCCCGTTCACTCTTTGACCTCCCTGCGTGTGGGGCTCCCTTCCTTCCTGAGCCCGTTTTCCCGCTATAATTTCCATAGCGCGGGAAAATACCCGCGCTTTCCTCTCGGCCCCGCCCCCTATGGCGCAGTTCCCTCATTCCCACCGGCGCCCACATTTCTTTGTGTCCCCCCCCATCGGGGGGAGAAAAATTCCCCGTCCAACATTGCTGTGCAATAGCCCTCCCCTTTCCCCACTTTACATTTCTGTACCACCACCTCGCTGCTTCTCTCCAGACATCAAACTCTCAAATCTAGTCCAGTTTCTCTTCTTGGATGAATGTCCATGCCTCCTCTGCCGTCTCGAAGTAGTAGTGCTTGCCCTGATGCGTGACCCACAGTCGCGCCGGCTGCAGCATCCCAAATTGAATTTTCTTCCTATGGAGCACCGCCTTGGCCCGGTTAAAGCTCGCCCTCCTTCTCGCCACCTCCGCACTCCAGTCCTGATACACACGTATCACCGCATTCTCCCATTTGCTACTCCGTGCCTTCTTGGCCCAGCTCAGGACCATCTCTCTGTCCCTGTAGCGATGGAACTTCACCACTATTGCTCTTGGTGTTTCTCCTGCCTTTGGTCTTCTCACGAGGACCCGGTACGCTCCCTCCACTTCCAGGGGGCCCGTTGGGGCCTCAGCTCCCATTAGTGTGTGGAGCATCGTGCTCACATAAGCCCCAACATCAGCTCCCTCTGCTCCTTCGGGGAGACCTAGAATCCGTAGGTTTTTCCTCCTCGAGCTGTTCTCCAGGGCTTCCAGCCTTTCTATGCACCTCTTGTGTAGTGCCTCGTGTGTCTCCGTTTTTACCACCAGGCCCTGTATCTCATCTTCATTCTCGGCTGCCTTTGCCTTCACTCCACGGAGCTCCATCGCCTGGACCTTTTGTGTTTCCTTCAGTCCCTCGATTGCCAGTAGCATCGGCGCCAGCACCTCTTTCTTGAGCTCCTCCACACATCGTCGGAGAAACTCCTGCTGGTCTGGGCCCCATATCATCTGGGCTCCATCCGCCGCCATCTTGCTTCTCCCTTCTCTTCTCTGCCGCTGCTCCAAAGGATCCTTCGCAATCCCGCCACTACCGCCGCTCCTTTCCATACACACCCGGGGGGACTCCTTCCCTCGTCACCCCACACTGGGTTAGGTCGAAAAAAATTCCGTTGGGGCTCCCGTTAAGAGCCCAAAAGTCCGTTGGAACGGGAGGTGCCAAAACGTGCAGCTTAGCAGTGCATCACCGCAACCGGAAGTCCAGCTCTTTAGTTTTGCCGGCATTGAGGGAGAGATTATTGTCGCTGCACCACTCCACTAGGTTCTCTATCTCCCTCCTGTATTCTGACTCGTCGTTATTCGAGATCCGGCCCACTATGGTTATATCGTCAGCCAACTTGTTGATGGAGTTGGAACCAAGTTTTGCCACGCTGTCGTATGTGTACAGGGAGTAGAGTAGGGGGCTACATACGTAGCCTTGCGGGGCCCCAGTATTGAGGACTATTGTGGAGGAGGTGGTGTTGTTCATTCTTACTGATTGTGGTCTGTTGGTCAGAAAATCGAGGATCCAGTTGCAGAATGAGGAGCCAAGTCCGAGGTTTTGGAGCTTTGATATGAGCTTGGCTGGGATTATGGTGTTGAAGGCGGAGCTGTAGTCAATAAATAGGAGTCTGATGTAGGAGTCCTTGTTTTCGAGATGCTCTTGGGATGTGTGTAGGGCCAGGGAAATGGCGTCTGATGTGGACCGGTTGCAACGATATGCAAATTGCAGTGGATCGGGGCGTTCTGCGAGTATGGAGGTGATGCGCTTCATGATCAACCTCTCGAAGCACTTCATTACGACTGAAGTCAGGACCACCGGACGGTAGCCATTGAAGCACGTTGACTGGTTCTTCTTTGGTACTGGTATGGTGGTGCAGCCCCTGCAGCCCCCCTCCCCCTTTGCAGCCCCCCTCCCCCTTTGCAGCCCCCCTCCCCCTTTGCAGCCCTCCTCCCCCTTTGCAGCCCTCCTCCCCCTTTGCAGCCCTCTTTCCCCTTTGCAGCTCCCTTCCACCACTTGCAGTCCCATTTTCCACATTTGCAACCCCTTTCACCCACTTTGCAGCCCCCTTAGCAGTCCTCCTTTTCCCATATGCAGCCCTTCTCTCTCTCTCTCCCACTTTGCACATTCACCCCGCCTCCACAATCCAAAGATGTGCAGGGTAGGTGGATTGGCCACACTAAATCGCCCCTTGGAAAAAATTAATTGGGTATTCTAAATTAAAAAAAGAAATTGCAGTGTCAGAAATAGAACACATATTTTATGTCAGCTTGTTGTTTGTAGTTTTTTTTTAAAAACAAAGAGCACATAAGGGCACCAAACCAGAATTCCTTCGGCAGCAATTCAGTCATACTACATAACACATTTCTGGCATTTCAAATTTGGAATGAAAACAAATTTACAATTGTGTAGGAGCCAATGACTGCTGAAAGTGAAGTTCTAGTGCCAAGCAGCCTGGGAGTGAACTGGGGCTTGTTGTAGTTAACTTTTGGAACTGGATCTCAGTCAGCTTCACAGCCATTCTTGTTTCAAAACTGCAGTGTGATCAGGTGTCAGAAATAATGGCAGCCTTCTACTTGCAACCATGGTTAAATAAATTGTCTTTCATAGGGAAAATAATATGTGGAATCATTCCATGTTATATTTAGTGATATGTAAATAGTTTCTGATGCAGAAGGGCGTGCTGATCTTGGCTTTTCATTTCACTGAATTGCTTGATTGATGAGTTTTATTGTATGGGAACCCCCAAAGACACTGGCAGGAAGTTTCCAGCCGCTGTGATTCCCTGTTCCTGCCGCAACGCACCCCACCTGTGGGTTTTCCAGCGGCATGGGGAAGCTTCAATGGGAAATCCCAGTGGCAAGCGGCGGCAGTAGAGAATCCTGTCACCAGCGAATGGCGGCTGCCGAGAAAACGCGGCTGAGGGACCGGAGAATCCAGCTCACTAATTTTGATTTCCTTTTAGTCCCATGATCAAATAGATTTTCAATAATGAAATTTTTTTCTTCTTATTGACCAAAACAAGCTTTAGAAGCAGGAGTGAGACATAAAAATCGGTTGTTCTTATCAGCCCTCCCATTAGCTCAGTGGATGAAACAATGGGCAGACTTTTCCGTTTTTGAACCTTGAAGTGTTGACTGTGAGTTCTGTGGCATGTTTTCGCTGGTTGGAATGGCAGGAAGTCGCATGCGATTCCATGTTTGGAAGCTCATTAATTATGCATAGGTGAGCAGCTCACCGAATCACCTGAAAGATAGCAGCTGATTTGTCTGCCCTGAATTTTCCTGACCGGACCAAAGGTCTGGGACTCCATACTCAAACGCCACCAGAGTGCACACATCTCACTTTTTTCAACTCGTTGTCTTTAGGATTCTGACAAAGATGCCACAAAGGGATTCTACCACTGGGTGGGAGGATGGGTATCCCTTGAAATATGAAGATTTCTATGTACATAATCACAAGGCTTTTGTGATGCATCAGTGTGTGGCGGACTGTGTGATGCCCACATAATTCCCCTGTGGATCTGTGGAGCAATCCACAGGCAAAAAAATTGAGTCTGCCAATCAGTTACACGGTCACTGGCAGGGGATGGCATCTGACTCCACAGAACGCTCGCACCTCGCAAAGAATGTGGCAAATGTGATCTGCCAGAGCTCAGGACAAGCACAGCATTGCTCTCATTCATCTGTAAATAGTCTTTTTCGGTATACCCTAGTTACCTCTGTGCTTTGGTTCTATTCTCCTGATCTTCATATTCTTGCTGTAGCTTCCTTGCATCCTGGACCTCAGTGGGGCCTCCTCCTGAAGCTGCTCTTGTTGTTGCCTGTCCCTACTTCTCCTCCATTGCATTAGATCACACAAAAAGGCAGCATGGAGCCCTGGATCCACAACTGTTTTGTCCTTCTCTCTAAAATGGTAGATTGAATGGATTAATAAGTAGTAGGTAAATATAGTAAAGCTCATCACCTTGAATCAATAGCAAATGTTATGTTCTGTAGTGACTTTTGCCCTACTAGTTATCCCGCCAATGAAGCTTTGTAACTGAGCCATCATCAGATGCAAGGGGACACCCCTGAGGTTCAACATCTGAATTGCACAGTGGCTGGAAAAGGTTTGAATGACTTGCGCAACATGACCTAGCTCAGTGCGCCAATCTCAGATCTGGCATACTAATTATTAATAAGAGGTCTTTGTCTCAGATCTGACTACATTTTAATATTGCGGAACCAACAAGTTTTAGAGTGCCCCGTGAAAGGGCCCCTTAGTCCAGCAATGTGCTCCTCCCACACTGCCTTCAAACCTCTCCTGTGCAGACTCACTTCTGCTTTCGATTTTGAACTGCGCCATTAGTTTGATAGTGCAAGATAGGTAGTTCTTTGCTATTACTTTTGAGGCCAGCTTCAATGCTCCCTCTCTCACTGTCCAGAAATTTGCATGGAACCTCACGATGTGAAGGTAGAGCTCCCTCCTGTTGTTCTCCAACCTCCCCCAGTAATACTGGAGCCCATTGTTGTTGCTGTTGTCGATACTTCTGTCTACCCCCGAGGCCACCACTGTTGACATACCCTTGACGCATGTGGACTTGTATCTTCTATCCTCCCCATCTCGAGGCTGTATACGTGGTCACTTGCAGAGGAAGCCCCTCACCTCTTCTACCCCCACCCCATGAATGCTTCACACCCTCTCCTCTCTCCCACCCAAAATGTATTTTCCCCAAATACAGGCTGCAGATGCTCTGTGGTTGGACTTAGCACATAGGCTATACTGTTTAAAAGCTAGAGCCACTGTCAAATGTGTTGTCCGAGCAGTTGCTATCACATTTAGGCTATTCATTTTTAATATCTTCAGTTATATTATTTCCAACATTGTAACTCATGGTAAAAAGGTTGTTCCAACCATGGATGGTATTTTTAAAAAGATTTTTCTCCATAATGGGAGATCCATCAACTTGGGTCAGAATCTGTCATGTAAGGTCCATATCTCTGTTCAGAATAATTATCACAGATGATGATATCCCATTGTGTAAAATGGCAAAAATAAGATCCTCTCAACCATCCATGGCACCAATCCACTCTGGCAAACTTCAGCATTTGAGGATCGTTTAGACAACCTGGGGTCGGGAGAGATTTGTACGTTGTCTGCAGTTGTGCTGGAGCAGATGGGAGAACAGGATCAGGTGGGGAAGTGGTTGAGGTGTGTTGTTTGCTTTGATATATGCCCACGCAGCAGAATTGTCACCAAGGGAGCAAATTGGAAGCAAACAGGTTCAGCTGTGAGGCTCAGCAACCAGGAGACAACAATCGTTCAGGGTAAAACTGTCGAAAGCACAGAGATAGTATTGAGTGAATTGCAATAGCCTATTATAATTTTAGTAACTTATTTTCAGAACCGTCACCAAATTTGCATAGCAATTGTGCGTTTACTTTCAGTTTTCGCCAGAACTAAATGGAGCAGAATTAGGTGTGTACACGTCAGGAGTAACACTAAGGGGATACAGTGCTTGGGTGATGCTCATCAGAATAACACTGTTGCAACCTCTGCAAATGAATATATGTGAGTTAGCGCCTTCTAATATTTCTGATGGCTTTAGTGCTTATTTATTGTAATCCGTTTAAACCATTATTAAGTCTGCTGAATTTTCTGAATATGCCATTGTGTGTTTATTTTGCAATTTATAATTTGGAGAATTGCTGCTGCTGTCACACACTATCATATAATGACTGCAACACAGAAAGAGGGCTGGTATCAGTACTGGCACTCTGAAAGAGCAGTTCAACAAGCCCTACTCCCCCCACCCTTTTCCATAGCCCTGAATTGTGTTTGTCAGTTCAGGTGCTTAACCAACTCCCTTTTGGAAGCTTGATTGTAACTGCCCGCAACACACACTCGGGTAGTGCATCCAGATCCTAACCTCCTGCTGCATGCCCTCAGGTGCTGGTTTAGCTCAGTGGGCCAGACAGCAGGTTTGTGATGCAGAACAAGGCCAGCAGCACGGGTTCAATTCCTGTAGCAGCTAAGAATTCTGAATTCTCCCTCTGTGTACCCGAACAGGCGCCGGAATGTGGCGACTAGGGGATTTTCACAGTAACTTCATTGCAGTGTTAATGTAAGCCTACTTATGACAATAAAGATTATTTATTTTATATATTTTTTCCTTGTACGCCTTTCGTTCTTTCACCATTCACTTTAAATATGTGTCCCCTGGTTCTGGTTATTCTGTCAAAGGGAACAGTTTCTCTTTATCTATTTTGTCCAGACATCAGATTCAGAACACCTCTAGCAGATCTCCTCGCAATCTTCTCCTCTAAGGAGAATAACCCTACTTCATCTCATCTGTCCACGTGACCAAAGTCCTTCATCCTGGAATAATTCTTGTAAATATTTTCTGCATCATCTCTATTACCTTCACATCCTTCCTAAAGTGTGTCCCCAGATTTGGACAAGAATCTCCAGTTGAGAGCAAACCGGTGTTTTATATAGGTTCACCAAAACTTCCACTTGTACTCTGTGCCCTTATTAAAGTGTAGGATCCTGTAAGTGTTATTAACCACAATCGCATCCTGCCCTATCACCTTTAATTTGTGCACATATACCTCCAGCTTCCTCTGCTCCTGCAATCCCTTTAGAATGTTCTCCTTTATATCGCCTTTTGTTCGTCTAATGGGGCTGGTTTAGCAAGGCAGGCCAGCAGCACGGTTCAATTCCCGTACCAGCCACCCCGAACAGGCGCCGGAATGTGGCGACTAGGGGCTTATCACAGTACCTTAATTTGAAGCCTACTTGTGACAATAAGCGATTTTCTTTTTTTTTTCTACCTTTCAAAATGTATAATTTCATACTTGTCTGCATTTAATTTCATCTGCCATGTGCCTGCCAATTCCACCATCTTATGTCTTCTTGAAGTCTATCACAGTTCCCAATACCAAATTTTGTGTCATCCGAAAATTTTGAAATGTGCTCTGTACATCCAACATGGATGAGGAAAGGACAGGTCTTGGAACTTATACCTGGAGAATGACTACTCTCTGTTTTCTGTGACCCAGCCAACTTTGTGTACATGCTGCCACTGTCCCTTCTGTTCTAGGAACTTTAGCTTTGCTGAAAAGCCTGTTTTGTGTCATTTTACAAAATAGCTTTTGAAAGTCCATGTACACCAATCAACCACATTGCCTGCATCAACTTCGCTGTTACTTTGTCAAAAATTAATTCAAATTAATTAAACATGATTGCCTTTAGCAAATCCTTGCTGGCTTCCCTTAATAAATCCACATTTGTCTAAGTGACTGTCAATTTTGCCCCAGAATATTGTTTCTAAAATCTTTCCCACCGTTGAGTTGAGATTAAACTTGATGGCTAACTGCTGGGCCTTTCCTTACACCCTGGGCTGGATTCTCCATTTCGGCGGCCAAGTGCCGGCGCCAGTGGAGCATGTGTGGTCTTTTGCGACCAGAAATTGGCATAAAACCCTAACGATTTTGGGACCGGTGAGGAGCTAGCACCGGCGCCGAGTGAAACCGCCACCTCCTGCACCGAAACCGGCCGGAGAATGGCTGGTCCCAGGCTGCGCTTGCGCATGGCTCATGACCTGCAGCGGTCACGCCGTACAACATGGCGCGGCCATGTGCGGACCCAACCCACCATCCGTGACCCCACAGCCCACCCCTTGGCCACCCCCCACCAGTCCGCCCAGCCCTCGCTGAAGCCCCCTCCCCCGGCCAGCGGCATGGATCCCGGCCACGTGTGGCGGCGCTGGGCACAGTCCGCAGTCGCCATGTTGGGATCCCACACGGCGGAGACCACACGTGTCCCGCGCCGTCGGGAACTTGGCCCATGGGGGGGGATGGAGCAATGATGGGCCGGCTGATGATGCGCCAATGCACGTTGCAACAGCGCACGGCGCGCGTCACGATGACACTAGTTTGGGGGGGTGCGGAGCACGGCTGACTGGCGTGAAACTGCCGCCGGCCCCGATTTCGGCGTCAGAGCGCATTCTCTGCCCGATCGGCGAACACTATTTCGGCGTCGGGCAACAGAGAATCCAGCCCCCTATCTTAACCAAAGGTGGAACATTTGCAATGCTGGGGATAGGTGGGGCGGCAGCATTGATTAAATCTGTCAGTCCAATTCAGTAAATCAGGGAGCCTGCTTTGGGATGAATGCATTTGAACTTTGTAATCCAAAGGTTACATTTGTATTTGCTAAATACAAAATCTTCAACCCATCGGTGCCCTGTAACTTCAGTTGCAATGAAGTGTGTCTTCGCAGCTTGTTAAGATTTCTTGATGGTGCAGACCCGCTCAACACGCAAGAAGAAGAGGAAAAACACAGCTTAAAGGGAGCTTAACATGAGAGATAGGTTTAACAAAGAAGGCAAGGAACAACCATTTTAAGGATGCTGAGAAGCAAAGGAGAATAAAAAAGAAAAAGAACTAAACAGTTTGCTCTTCCATAGCACCTATGTCCATCAGGACATCCTGATGTGATATGGTGGCAATCAAGAAATTCTGAATGACTTGTAGTTAATAGCTAAGGGCAGCACGGTAGCACAGTGGTTAGCACAATTGCTTCACAGTCCCGGGGTCCCAGGTTCGATTCCCAGCTTGGGTCACTGTCTGTGCGGAGTCTGCATGGTCTCCCTGTGTCTGTGTGGGTTTCCCCCAGTGCTCCGGTTTCCTCCCACAGTCCAAAGATGTTCAGGTTAAGTGGAATGGCCATGCTAAATTGCCCTTAGTGTCCAAAAAGGTTGTGTGGGGTTACTGGGGTATGGCTGGCAGTGTGGGCTTGGGTAGGATGCTCTTTCCAGACTCGATGGGACGAATGGCTTCCTTCTGCACTGTAAATTCTATGATAAATGATAAGTAAGAAAGTAGAGTATTGGTGGATAAATCCTGTTGAACTGTTAAAAATGTAAGTTAAATTTTTAGTAGGGCAGCACGGTGGCGCAGTGGGTTAGCTCTGCTGTTTCACGGCGCCGAGGTCCCAGGATTAATCCCGGCCCCGGCTCTGGGTCACTAACCGTGTGGAGTTTGCACATTCTCCCCGTGTTTGCGTGTGTTTCGCCCTCACAACCCAAAGATATGCAGGGTAGGTGGATTGGACTCGCTAAATTGTCCATTAATTGGAAAAAATGAATTGGGTACTCTAAATTCAGTTTAAATTTAAAAAAAATTTTTTAGTGACAAATGGGACGTGAGGGAGTGAAAAAATGATCTAATTGAGGAAATGGATGTGGAAGGGGAAAACTGCATTAAACAATTTACCTGTGGTTTAGAGAAACCTGTTTCACAGGAAGATTTTCATGCATTTCCAGCCTTTAGTTTTCATCATTTAGAATAACTGGACCTTTCCATTCCAATTCTTCGGACAGATTTTTGATATATTTAAAGGTGAGCACGAATTGGAAATGACAACAAATTGTCCAGCACCATCACATTGTTCATCTGCACATTCATCTTGGCTCCACTGTGTTTTGTTTTTAAAATTATTTTATAAATTCCACCTCACCTGTGTGACATGAAGCAAAGACTGTGACCTTGAACTAGCTTGACAGGCAGTAATGGGTCCCAAGTCTCGATTCTGCTCCCTTTTTAAATTCTTTTTTCTTTCTTTCTTTCTTTTCCAATTAAGGGGCAATTTAGCGTGACCAATCCATCTACCCTGCAGAGCTTTGGGTTGAGGTGCTGAGACCCTCATGGGGAGAACGTACAAACACCACACGGACAGTGACTCGGGGCCGGGATCAAACCCGGGTCCTTGGCGCCATGAGGCAGCAGTGTTAACTAACCACTGTGCCACAGTGCCATCCCCTGCTACTTTTTGATGATGCAGAGTTGCTACCTTGGTGATGGCCCATGTCCCTCCGACTTTTAGGGTTTTTTCAGGTCTTTCTTTCCAGGGTTTACTAGCTGGTGAAAATTTAAAATCCCGAGACGAAAGCCCAGCTGGGATGTGCTCAAATGCCACAGTGGATGGCCCAGAGTGCCTGGAGCAGACTCATGTCCTTGGCAGAGTGAGTCTTCTGTACTCTGGCTACTGGGCAGGGATGTACCAAGCGTTGGCTATAGTTTATTCCATCAAAAGGTGTGAGGATAGAATCATAGAATTTACAGTGCAGAAGGAGGCCATTCGGCCCATCGAGTCTGCATCGGCTCTTGGAAAGAGCACCCGACCCAAGCCCACACCTCCATCCTATCCCCATAACCCAGTAACCCCACCCAACACTAAGGACAATTATGGACACTAAGGGCAATTTAGCATGGCCAATCTACCTAACCTGCACATCTTTGGACTGTGGGAGGACACCGGAGTACCTGAAGGAAACCCACGCACACATGGGGAGAAGGTGCAGACTCCGCACAGAGAGTGACCCAAACCGGGAATCGAACCTGGGACCCTGGAGCTGTGAAGCAATTGTGCTAACCACTGTGCTTCCCCCTCCAGCATCACCTTGCAGCAACCTTTATAGGACGTTGTTGCCCTTGCAGTAGATTACATGTTGCTCAATGATGTAAATAGCAGATGAAATGACTCAACACTTTCCAAAGATGACGGATAATGCCATATGTTATAAAACTTTCAGTCTCTGTTTGTATTTTCACGTACTGCTGACTTTGGCTTATTTTTATTCATCACCCATTTTAAAATATTCTTTCTCCATGGCCATATCTCTGTCTGCCCAGTTATCTCCCTGGGTATCTGGTGTTAATAGGATCCACACTGGTTGGTGAAGACAAAACAAATAAATCAAGGCTTTCCTTGCTAAGAGAATGTATTGACTTTGTTCCGAGTCAACACTCCTCACTTTCACCCAGTGTTCCAGCTACTCCTGTTTATATGTTTTTATGGGAAAAACAAGCATAAATCAACAAAATAAACTAAAAAGAGGGGTGACAGCCCCTGATGGGGGCACTGTATCGAAAAGAAAACTTCAAAATCTACCTAAACAAATTAAAATGTAATTCCTAGGGCTGATGATATAACCCTCTATTATATGTTCAAATACTCATCACTTGTTTCCCTTAACAATGTAATTGACGTTAACCAACCTCAACAAGATAGTTGTTAAGTGGAAATTAGTGAGATTAGTTTAATGGACGCTCTTCATATTAGAAAACATTTCGAAAGAAAGAGTATTTTATGAGGGGATTGTCTGTACAAAAAAGCTAATCTGGATCTTAGTTGATAGCCTAAATGTTATCAGTAATGTGATTTCTCTGCAAGTTATTGCATTTTGCTTGCCACAGAAATTTCAGCTTCTGTGTTTAGTGCATTGCTTGCCAAAATCTTCTGAAGATTGAAGGTCGGAACAAACATATTTTGAAGGACAATTTCAGCTTAATTTTATTTCTAACTGAGCTAATGGGCCTCATATATCATTGCGCTGAGCAAACTCTCCCTAATTTGTTTTGAGGATATAAAATTAGAAGCGGTAAGTACATGTGACAGTTATGTCCATTCAGTCATCTGCACCATTGCCCTCTTCTCTCACTGCACAAATAATATTGGTTTCCATACTGAATAGGATAATTTGACATTTATTGCAACAGTGCCTTCTTGGATAATCACATTTTAAAACTGTAGACTAATCAAATGATTCAAAAGACAGATGTATCAACAACAACAACTTGCATTTATATAATGCTTTTAACTTGAAAAAAATGCCCAAGGTGCTTCACAGGAGTATAATCAGACAAAAGTTAACAAAATTGTCACCTTCCATTTGCTTTTTAATCTGCTTCTGGCTTGCATTTTCTTCTGTCAATTTCTCATCTACTCCAATAGCCTTTTGCTGGGATTGGTATTAGTTTCCCAGCAAACAGTTGAAAGTCTGTACTTAACAGAGCCCTTCACAAATTGACCTAATCTTTCATATTATTTAATTATCTTTATGTCCCTTTAATTAAATCAGTTTTGATTCCTGGTTTTGTCATGAAATGTCGCAGAATTTGTAGAAATATCTGACTGCGACATTGGTCATATTTGTGAGTCTGTGTGCTTTGAAGTTTGAACATTTGTCATTTCCTGAATTGGTGACACAAATACGGGTGTTTAGCCCTCAAGTAGGAGAAGTGATTTAAATAAACTGGCTTTTAGTATATTGTTCCTCTTCAAAGCAAGTTCCGCAAGTCCAGCTGTAATGATTAGATATATCCTTTGCCCATAAATGATATTCTACCTTGCTGTATGAACCTATAATTAAGACCCAATTCTGTAGACCGTGTGTTGCCCATTTGACTGTTGCATTGCAAGAATGGGAATTGTTTTATGTAAACATTGTTCCACACCCTGAAAATTAAAATGGAGATTTTAAATTTGGATTCAGTTCTTTGGATGCCAGTGATTAAATGACATTTTGAGAATTTTAGGATGCAACTTCATGCTTTTTTGGATCCCAGGGAGTACAGTACCTGATGTTTAATGCAGCTTAGGAAACTCAAATGTACTTCAGTGCCAAAGTGAATTATTTAAAAAAAACCTTGTCTCATTAATTTGCTTATCCATCTATCTACATTGAATATAGAGATTTTGCATTCAGCATACTGCGGATTATTGTAATCTTCAGTTTGCTTTATTGTAGTTTTCCTTTAAGATAACATTTATTTTGAGAGATGTCTTCAATAGAAAGATCTTGCACCTTACAAACTTGTAACTCTGGTTTTCAAGGCAAGACAAAATATTCAACTTGTAATCATGCATGTTCTTGCCCTGAGTAAGATGTATAATAAAAATATACTTTGAAAAAAAATCCCAACCTCTTTAAAACAAACTCACCGATATATTTTATTCAGCTACTGCAAAATGAAAGCATCTCATTCTAGGAGGATTTTTAAGTGAGCGCTTTTAAACCATTGTAGTGCTCCACCTCCACCCCAAAAAGTGTTTTTTTGGTCAATTTGAATCACAACACTGGTATGTCGGCAAAAAATTGTACAATCGTTTCAAACTGTACAGTTATAGTATAAAATGTTGTATAAGTGGTAATATGATCAGTAAACTGAATGCATAATTAGCTGCTTTTTATGTGAATATTTACAACAGATAACCTTTATTCTTTTTAGGGGAGCACTGCTGGTTGAACTTGTGTGTGCATCCTGGCTATTGAGTCACTAATCTTCACTCTCATTCTGCTCACATCGAAAAGTATATTTTGTTAAACTGTGAAAAATAATTGACCCCATGACGTGGAAGAAGAATGGCATTACCATGTAGATGTGGGATTAGGAGTTTGGCCATTCATCTGATGAAGGTTTGACAACTTGCGGTCCTGCTCTTTACAGCCACTTAATAATGTAAGCTACTCCCATGTGGCAGAGACTAGAATTACATGCTACAATTGCCGATGCATGTTTTATCTTCTGCATTATCTAATATTACAGCTTCCCTATTGGGCATCGTTCTCCTCATCACGCTGCTGCTGCTCAGATCCTTCTGTGGATTTTGATTGGTTTTTAACTTTTGTTTATAATACCTGCCGTCAAAAGATTTTTGTCCAGCCTGCGAATAGCTTTCTGCTGACAGTTAACGTGCTCTGGAGGGCTTAAGGGCACTGAAGAACTTTCAGTTATAATATTTAAAGGAACAACAAAAATAAGCAAAGTGAACAGGTACCGGATCTAATCTTACGATGTGCGTGATTTCACAGTGACAGCTACCATTTTCTGGTGTGACTTGGTGAGCGTTAATTTTTCTTGTATACGACTGTTTTAGAACTTCGTTTTGCAGCACAGCAACTGAATCTTGCACAAACAATACAAATGTCAGATATCCTGCAGCTTCCTGCTGTACATATTTCATCAGGCAATGGCGCTATGGCTTGGTCAAGATCCTCAACACCAACGCTTCGCAGGAAGCGTTTCAAAATAAAACGATGGAAGAATGTTCAGAGTGAGAAAGAACAAATGGTGAACAACATTTACTGTGTTCCAATAACCAAAGAGTACCTACAGCTTCCTTCTATTGAAATCACGCCATCAAGTGATGAGGATACTCCTTGGTCAAATTGTTCCACACCAAGTGCTTCGCCACGCCGCAAACGCTTTCTGTTGAAGAAATGGCTTAAAGTTCGTGAGAAAGGTGAAGCAAGTGAGACCAGGTAGATATTTAACATAGAAATGAGAAATTAACAGATAATATGAAGTGCTGAAAGTAGAAATTCCTGTTACTTCCAAGAACATAGCAACTGGGATGACCATTTGCTTCTGTAGTGACTGCAAACTCATTTATAAGTAAAAGCAGAACGAGGCAATAAGCTGAGTGCTGTTTATCATTTACTTGCCTTTACAGAGAAATTGCATCCGTCTTATGAAGTATGGCTTTTAGACAAGGATAGCAATTTGTTTCTAGTTTTTACATAATATAGTTATCTAAATCTTTCCGTCACCCATTTGCTTGATGTATATGTTTTTCAGTCAATGTCCAAACACAAATTTTACAGTAATATAGTGAAAAATACATATCTCTCTAAATTGTGATGGGTTTTATTCTTGAAATAATCTTGAAACCTACTGCTTGATACTGGTTACAAAAGCAACAAAATGTAGCAGCCTTTCATAGGCCTACAGGTGAGTCAAAATATTTGGATGAAGGAATAATCTTTTTCATAGAATTTACAATGCAGGAGGCCATTCGGCCTATCGAGTCTGCAGCGTCCCTCGGAAAGACACCTCCACCCGATCCCCGTAACCCCACCTAACCTTTTGGACAGCACGGTAGCATAGTGGTTAGCACAATTGTTTCATAGCTCCAGGGTCCCAGGTTCGATTCCCGGCTTGGGTCGCTGTCTGTGCGGAGTCTGCACGTTCTCCCCGTGTGTGCGTGGGTTTCCTCCGGGTGCTCCGGTTTCCTCCCACAGTCCAAAGATGTGCGGGTTAGGTGGATTGGCCATGCTAAATTGCCCTTAGTGTCCAAAATTGCCCTTAGTGTTGGGTGGGGTTACTGGGTTATGGGGTACGGGCTTGGGTAGGGTGCTCTTTCCAAGAGCCCGTGCAGACTCGATGGGCCAAATGGCCTCCTTCTGCACTGTAATTCTATGATTCTAAGGAGCAGTTTAGCATGGCCAATCCACCTAACCTGCACATCTTGGGACTGTGGGGGGAAACCGGAGCAGCCGGAGGAAAGCCACACAGACACTGGGAGAAAGTGCAAGCTCCACACAGACAGTCACCCCAGGCCGGAATTGAACCCGGGACCCTGGAGCTGTGAGGCAGCAGTGCTAGCCACTTTGCCACCATGTCGCCCATTGTATGTATTGCTCATATATATATCTACGAATAATATTTCAGTTCCCCAAAATGAATTATTTTGGCCTTCTGCCCAAGAAGCGTAATGTATATTTAGAAAGATGGGGGGAATTAGAAAACAGAAGTATGTAAAATAGATTAAAATTAAAAGTCATAAGTTGCTACATAATTAGCATTTATCATTAACATTGGAAGAAGTCAGGCCTGTACATCAGGTTCTTTGAAGAACCAAGGATATCATCAGTCAAGTTAAATGTGGAACAAGATAGCCTCTTAATTTAATGCTTTCAGATCTGCATAATTTTGGGAAGGAACAATTATTAGAAAATATACAGTTCTGTCTATGCGTCTGTTGTGTAATGTAAAATTTTGTACCTTACAAATAGTTCAACAATACAAGACTGTTGACTAGACACCGGGCGCGATCTTACAGCCACGCTGCGCAGGAAAAGTATCTCACTGGCACAGGGTGGCCGGTGAAAGCCAGGAGACCCCACTCCCAGGATCCAAACGACTTGCAACGCCTTGCGAGATTTAACGCAATCTCGCGAGACGTTGCAAGGGAAAGGGCTGCCCCCTCTCCTCTGCCCTGTTTGTGTGCTGCATAGAACCTTTTGCCGAGTCCATCAGGAAGGATCCGGGTATAAGAGGAGTGACGATCCCAGGCAGCGGAGGCGCGCATGTCAAGGCCTCCCTGTACATGGACGTCGTCGCCGTCTTCTGCTACGATCCCGTGTCAGTGCGCAGCCTCTTGAACGCCTGCGACCAGTTTGAACTGGCCTAGGGAGCCAAGGTAAACCGCGGCAAGAGCGAGGCCATGTTCTTTGTTAACTGGGCTGACCGGTCCTTTGTCCCCTTCACCGTCAGGTCAGATTACCTGAAGGTGCTGGGGATATGATTCGGAGCGTCTGGGGCGTGCACCAAAAACTGGGAGGAGCGCATCGCCAAGGTAAGACAGAAATTGGGCATGTGGGAGCAGCGCTCCCTCTCCATTGTGGGCAAAACCCTGGTCATCAGGTGTGAGGTACTCTCGGTGTCACTGCACGTAGCGCAGGTCTGGCCCATTACCCGACCCTACGCCGCAGCAGTTACCCGGGCCATCTTCAAATTCATCTGGAGATCCAAGATGGACCGTGTCCGAAGGGACACCATGTACAAATCTCTGGATAAGGGAGGGAGAAACGTACCCAACGTCTCCCTCATCCTGATGGCCACCTTTGTGTGCAGCTGCATTAAGCTGTGCGTAGACCCCCAGTATGACCAAGTGTCACTAGATACTGAGGTTCTACCTGTCCCCGGTGTTACGAAGGATGGGCCTGGCCTCATTGTCACGGAACGCGCCAAGTAGTTGGACCGTGCCGTATCACCTGTCCCTCGTGGAAATTTTTTTTCAGAAAAACACCTTTGACCACAAGGCAATGAAGCAGTGGTCAGCACGTAATGTCCTCGAGGCCCTAAGGGAAAAGGATGTTAGATGGTTCCCTGAGCAGACTGTCAGTCATCAGGCAGAACGCCTCATCACCAGACCTGTCAAACAAGCACCAAGACCTAGCTTGGCTGGTGGTGAGAAGGGTCCTCCCCGTCAGATTCATCATGAACACCCGAAGGCTCAGCGCCGTCGCACGCTGCCCTCGGAGTGGCTGCGGTGGAGATGAGACAGTCACCCACCTCCTTGTGGAATGTGCCTTTGCAAAGAAGGTCTGGAGAGAGATGCAGTGATATTTGTCAAGGTTGATCCCGAGCAGCTCTGTGACACAGGATTCTGTGCTCTACGGACTGTTTCCAGGGACACACACTGAGACAAACATCAACTGCTGCTGGAAGGTCATCAACTCGGTAAAAGACGCTCTTTGGTCTGCCCGAAACTTGCTGATCTGCCAGTGCAAAGAATTGTCCTCGAACGAGTGTTGCAGACTGGCACATTCCAAGGTCCAGGACTACGTGCTGAGGGACGCACTCAAGCTTGGGGCAGCTGCCGCCAAGGCGCAATGGGGAAAGGCCACTGTGTAAGGTCTTCCAACAAATGTACACCTAGGGGCTGGTAACCGTGTAAAACCCCTCGGTCTGGGTCATTAACACTCCAATGTACACAAGTACTGAAAGAAACATGACAATGTAAATACTTACGAAAGAATTGTAAAGTAAACAGAGAAATGTGTGGAATGTCATCCCAATTGAATGCAAGTAAGTTAAGTGAATATGTAACTTTGATGGAAATGTACAGTCACAGAATTCGAAATGTTCTGTAATGTTTATTGGAGATTTTATGAATAAAGTATATTTTTTGAAAAAAAAAATCTCCAAGAGGATCAGAGGCCCCCAGCTGCCTCAGGGTGGTGCCTTGGCACTGGTGCCGACTGTGCATCCTGGCAATGCCAGTCTGGCGCCCTGGCACCACCAACTGGGTGCCAGTCTGGCACTGCCAGGGTGCCAAGCTGGTATTTTGTGCACACACAGGATCAGGCTGGGGTTGCCCGGCGTGGGTGGGTTGGGGCGGGGGGTTGAGGGGGGATTTCACACTACAACAGGGAGTTCCGGCGAGCGGGGCACCCCGTTGTAAAAACCAGGGCTATGTGTGGCCTTGGCTGCATGTTCTCCGTTTGGACCCCTTATTCAAAGCGAGTCTCGTTGAATAGCTACGTGTTTCTCGACACTGAGTGTGCTGGGAAACACACAGCTAAACGCGCTCGTTCAGGAACTTTGTTCCCTTTTGGGAAGATCGCGCCCGCCATTTCCCATGTAAACAGCTTGGCTAACATAACAAGCTTTCTCATATTATAAGAATTGCATCTGGATTACATGTAGTGGAATTATTAAACTTTTTATCCTGTGTTTTGGGGGCTGACTAATCAAGATTTTAAGTACAAAGGTTATCAAACTACTTTTAACCCAATGAATTTAAGGTAGGTGGTAAATTTCGGAATAAGGCTAGTTTATTTTTTGACTTGGAAATTGGTTACAGAGCTCAGTCATGTTTTCTTTATTGTCCAAAAAGCTGACCAGTTTGCATGGTGCATGATGCACGTGCTGTGTAACATTTAGTGTTGTCTCCTTATTATTGTCTGATTGGGTCTTAATGGCCTTGACATAAGTGCAAGTGAGGAAGGCTAGAATTTCTACAAGAGACAGGTCAGTTGCACGAAAAATGTTTGTTTATTGAAGATAAATTATAGAGTGGGCAAAGATTAACCTGTTAAGCTGTTCTGTAAATTTAACAGTTACATTAATATTCTTGCAGAATTGCACTGCCACTATCTGAACAGTGAATGTTGAGTTTAATTAAACACATGCATTTCCTTTTTAATGGTCTAAAGTCCGACTCCTCTGAAAATTAATACTTACTTTGCATGCAAAGCAGAGAAATGGAGAGGCAATATTAGATTTTGCATTTACCAGTCCACCAAAAGTAGTTATCAAACAGATGGTAGACTAGCCTTAAATTCAAAGAGTGATCAAAAGGCAATGGAATTGTCACGGACATTTTAAAGGTGTTTCCACCAAAGTCGGCGATGTGGGTGTGTATATTTCACATTTGGAGTGAGTAATTCAATATTAAAAATAAGCCACCAGCAAAACTTTTTAGGTTGGTTTATTTCGTACTATTGCTTTCGAAGTTATCAAAGAAAAGATAAAAGTTAAAAACACATACACACAAAGATGAACTAAAAAACTAAACATCAAACAATATTTTTGTTTGTTTTTGTTTATAAATTTAGAGTACCCAATTCATTTTTTCCAATTACGGGGCAATTTAGTGTGGCCAATCCACCTACCCTGCACATCTTTGGGTTGTGGGGGCAAACACGGGGATCAAACAATATTTATAAATGTGAATCAAGTTTAGTCCATATTTGGGGCAGGCCTGATAAATTTTGAAGTTGAGATACTTCCGTTGTCCAAAGTGAGGTCTTGAGGTTGCAGAGTTGTCTCTGCATGTGTGATAACTTTCACTGTTGAATTGCAGGATGCTGCTTTCACAGGTGAGTTTAGTAGTGGAATTGGGCTGAGAGGGAAGCGAAAATGTTCCTTTCTTTTCTGGTTCTGCAGGTGTGGAACTTTCAAAACTGCCCAGTTACTTAGCTGACCACCCATTGTTTTAGGTGCCTGAGGTGCTCCTTGGGTTTAAGCTGTTTTAAGATGGTTCTTCAAGATTAATCTCCCAGCTTCCTGCTCTTTTCAGTGCTTTTTGCAAATAAGCCAAGATGATCACCATTATTATATGATCTGTATAAAAGTGCTGAGCCACTTGGCTCCAAAGTCTTCTTAGCCGTGTAGTGACCAAAAGGATCAAGGTTGCTCCTGCCTTTCAGTGGCTTATCAGTTAGTGTCTTTGTGTTTGGAGGAAAAGCCATCAAGTTAATGAGTTTCTGGTTACTTGTTTGGAATACTCATTGAATTTTAAATGGATACATCTGCGAATGTCCTCTTGCCAGGCTGAAAGGTTGCAGCCCAAATCCACAAGGAGAAAGTCATGTGACTCTCAGAATCCATTTTGGAAATAGTCTTTAAACTTCATCCAAGGCTACAAATTTTTTTCATTTTTTCTATTTTTTATAAATTTAGAGTACCCAATTCATTTTTTCCAATTCATGGGCAATTTAGCCTATCCAATCCACCCACCTTGCACATCTTTGAGTTTGTGGGGCGAAACCCACGCAAACACGGGGAGACTGTGCAAACTCCACACAGACAGTGACCCAGAGCCGGGATCGATCCTGGGACCTCGGCGCCGTGAGGCAGCAATGCTAACCGCTGAGCCACCGTGCTGCCCTCAAGGTTACAAATTGTGATCTTAAAAATATTTTTTTCCATGAATTTATCGTACAACTATGCACCGTAATAGAATGCTGACTCTTAGTTCAAGGGGGCAGGGATACAAAGAACAGAAGTAATGTTTCAGTGTGCAGAGCCTTGGTCAGACCTCATCTTGAGTATTGTGTTCAATTTTGGGCATGGTATTTCAGGAATCATAGAATTTACAGTGCAGAAGGAGGCCATTCGGCCCATCAAGTCTGCACTGGCTCTTTGAAAGAGCACCCTACCCAAACCCACACCTCCACCCTGTCCCCATAACCCAGTAACCCCACCCAACACTAAGGGCAATTTAGCATGGCCAATCCACCCAACCTGCACATCTTTGGACTGTGGGAGGAAACCGGAGCACCCGGAGGAAACCCACGCACACACGGGGAGAATGTGCAGACTCCGCACAGACAGTGACCCAAGCCGGGAATCGAACCTGGGACCCTGGAGCGGTGAAGCAATTGTGCTAACCACTATGCTACCATGCTGGAAAGATACATTGAACTTGGAAGAGGCAGAGGGCAGAATTACCAGGGTTTAAAGGGTTATGTCCTAAGGACAGAATGTTTACACCTGGCTTATCTTCCATTGGGTTTATGACATACGTGTTTAATTAAAGTATCTACAATAATATAAAGCATGTTCTGATGGAGGAATTTTAAAATTGGTACTTGCCCATTCAGGAATGAAATAATGAAGCACTTCTTCACATAAAAGAAAGTGAAAACCTGGAATTTTTTCTAACCCCCCCCCCCAGAAAAAGATTGTGAATGCTGGATCATTGGAAATGATCATTACTGTGGCCAATGAACCTTTATTAGGTAAAGTTATCAAGAGATATAGATCAAATCAGATCAGTCGCATGTTGCAGATGGAGGCAGTGACTCAAAGAGAGGCCAGGCTGACAGGGCACAACTCACTTTATTCTCCATTAGTCACAATAATCACTCCTCCCCACACTCCACTCCACGTAGGATCTCTTTCCCCGAACTGCTCCCAGGTCGGGGTTTACATTCTGTGGGGAGCTCCTCCAATTAGGTAGGAGTTCCACCCTCTAGTCACCTGAGTAGCTCATACTCTGAGGTGCAGGAGGGGAATCTTTCTCTGAGCTTCTGCTGCTTCTGGCTGTAACCCTACTTCCGGACCTGGTGTGTTATTCTGTATGCTGGCTGCCTGTTTCGGAGCGTTTATTAAGAAGAAGGGGTTCCGACTTCCGGTGGCAGCTATGAGGGAGTAGGTCGCACATTTGGTGGCTCCCATTTCGGTCGGGCTTTTGGACCTGTTCCCTGACTTTTTTGCGCTTTTGAGCGCGGAACTGGAAAGCAATAGTACTCAGGCACTGAACCCATACAGCATTGTATGGACTTAAGAAGCCGGAGGGACCGTAAACAGCAGACAAAGTGGTCAAGC
Source organism: Scyliorhinus torazame (assembly GCF_047496885.1). Lineage (NCBI taxonomy): Eukaryota > Metazoa > Chordata > Chondrichthyes > Carcharhiniformes > Scyliorhinidae > Scyliorhinus > Scyliorhinus torazame. Next base: position 31,051,967 of record NC_092727.1, read on the forward strand.
AAGGGCACGGTGGAGGCTGTGAGAGAGACCAATATGGCCGATGTCCAGAGCAAGGCACCGACAGCCCAGTCTACAATGGAGCAACTGCTACAGGCCATGCAGGAGGGCTTTGTAGCTCTGAAGCGCGATAACTTGGAGCCACTCCAGAAGTCGATGGACTGATTGGGAAAAAAGGCTGGATGATCAGGCTGAGAAACTCCAGAAGTTGGAGAAGACGGTGGAGGAGCAGGCCGACTTTCAAACAGTGGCGGACATGGAGATTCGGACGTCGAGGGATCAGCAAAAAATGCTCCTGGAAAGGCTGGAGGACCTGGACAACAAATCTCACCGGCAGAATGTAAGAATCGTTGGCCTCCCGGAGGGGGCTGAGGGGCTGGATGCTGCCGTGTATGTGGAGTGTATGTTTCAGAAGCTGCTGGGGAACGAGGTGTTCCCTCGCCCGCCGGTGGTGGATAGGTCACACAGAGTGCAGGTGAGGGAGCCGCGACAAGGGGGTCCCGCACGAGCGATGGTGGTCCAGTTCCACAGGTACCTGGACAAGGAGCGGGTTCTGCAATGGGCCAGGAGCACACAAAGCTGTACTTGGGACAATAGCACCCTGCGTGTTTACCAAGACCTGAGTACTGAGGTGGCCAGGAGGAGGGGAGGCTACATGCAGGTAAAGGAGATTTTGTATAAGATCAAGGTGAAATTCGGGCTGCTTTTTCCGGCGCGACTGTGGGTTACGTACGAGAGTCAGCACCACTATTTCGAGGAACCGGAGGAGGCGATGGACTTTGTTAAGAAGCAAGGGCTGGCCCTGAGCTGAGGACTCTTGGACTCATGGTAGAACTTTTAAGTCTATTTTGTTTCTCTCTCACTGTGAGAGATGCCTGCATTCTTGGGTCCGTTCTTTTCGTTTTTTTGACCTTTTTAGGTGGATGTATTTTGGTTGCGATGTGTTTTTCGTGGTTTCCTTGAATATTTCCTTTTTTGGGTTACTTGTTTGGTTGGAGTTTTGGTAGGGGGAAAACATAGAAAAGAAAATAGTTAAAAAGGTGTGGTTATGATGGGGGTTTCGGGGGAATTTTTTGCAATCTTTTTCTGTGTTTTGCGGGGAAGGGCTGAGAGTGCCTGGTACTACTTATCTCTATTTGTTTGATTTAAATTGCACTATTGTTGGGGATGTTTCTGACTTGTATAGAGTATTTGTTTAATCAGGACTGGTTTGGGGTAGATGGATGGGCTGGGGGGAGGGGAGCCATGGAACAATGGGTGAGAGACGCGCTGGTGCCGAAGCTGGGGGCCACCAGGCTAGCTGGGTGGGTTAGTCAATGGAAGCCAGGTGGGGGTTGTTCATATAGTTAGATTGGAGCAGGGGTTAGGTGGTAGGATGGTGTTGCTAGGGGGAGGGAGGGGGGGAGTTGATCTGCTGAGGAGGATGGAAATTGGACATGGCAATAGTGGGGAAGTTATGGGTGGAGCCGGCCAGGAGGCGGGCCAGATGATGCGCAACACATGGCTGGGGGGCTGGCCAAGGAAAGGGGATGGCTGTTAGCAAAGGGGGGGGGGGGGCGAAGTGCCCCCCAACCAGGCTGATCACCTGGAATGTTAGAGGGCTAAACGGGCCAGTGAAGAGGGCGCGTGTGTTCACGCATTTGCGGGTTCTGAAGGCGGACGTAGTCATGCTGCAGGAGAAGCACCTGAAAGTGGCAGACCAGGTTAGGCTAAGGAAGGGCTGAGTTAGTCAGGTCTTTCATTCGGGGCTCGACACTACGACTCGGGGGTGGGGGGGGGGGGGTTGCGATCCTGATTAATAAAAGGGCTCAATTTGAGGCGGAGGGTACAGTTGCGGATGGGGGCGGCAGATTTGTTATGGTTAGGGGTAAGCTCGAAGGGGTGAGAGTAGTCTTGGTTAGTGTGTATACCCCTAATTGGGACGATGTGGATTTTATCAGGAGGTTGCTAGGGATGATCCCCGACTTGGACTCGCGCAAACTGATCATGGGTGGGGACTTTAACACAGTCCTGGATCCGAGGCTGGATCGGTCGTGTTCAAAAACGGGCAGGTTGCCAGCGATGGCAAAAGAACTGAGAAGGTTCATGGAGCAAATGGGGGAAGCTGATCTGTGGAGATTTAGCCAGCCGTCGGCGAGGGGGTTAGGGTTATGTACACGTACACGAGGCGTATTCCTGAATTGATTTCTTTTTTCATGAGTAGGGACTTGCTGGCTGGGATGGTGGAGGCAGAATATTCGGCAATTACCATACCAATTTACAGATTTGTAAGGATAGCTTTCAGCGCCCACAATGGAGGTTGGAAGTTGGATTGCTAGCGGACGAGGCCGTGTGTGAGATACTCAGGAGATGCATGCAGAATTACCTGCAGGTAAATGATACCGGAGAAGTCTCAGCAGCGGTGCTCTGGGAGGCACTGAAGGCAGTGGTGAGAGGGGAGATGATCTCAATCCGGGCTCATAGGGACAGGACAGATAGGGCAGAAACGGACCGACTGGTTAAGGAAACGACAGCGGCTGCAGGCGGAGTTCAGGGTGCTGACTACAGGCAAGGTCGTAGAGCAGCTTAGAAAGGCAAAAGGTGCAATATATGAGCATGGAGAGAAGGCCAGCAGAATGCTCGCGTAACAACTAAGGAAGAGAGAAGCGGCTAGGGAGATATGATAGCGGATGGGGAGGGAAATCTGGTGGGGAACCCGGCAAGGCTGAACAAGGTGTTTAGGGACTTTTATAGTAAGCTGTACACTTCGGAACCCTCCAGGGGACTGGAGGGGATGAGGCAATTCCTGGATGGACTGACCTTCCCAAGAGTGGGTAGGGGGGTGGTAGACGGACTGGGGGCCCTGGTCAGGGTCGAAGAGGTCCCGGGGCCGGATGGGTATCCGGCGGAGTTTTATAAAAAGTTTGCCGAGATAGTGGGGCCGGTGCTGGTCAAGGTTTTTAACGAGGTAAGAGATAGAGGGGTTCTACCCCCGGCAATGTCGCAGGCCACTATTTTGCTTATTCTGAAACGGAATAAAGACCCGGAGGCTTGTGGGTCTTACAGGCTGATTCTTTGATCAACGTAGACGCTAAATTACTGGCCAAGATCTTGGCGACTAGAATTGAGGACTGTGTACCGGACGTAATTGCGGAGGACTGAAGTTTAAAAACTCACCACTATTCTTAGAATTCCCCCTATACCAAAAAAAGGGTCGATATTCTAAATGGTGAACAGGAATTCTCACTCCCCGACTCCGATACAGGCTTCAGTGGGTGCTATTCAGGTCAAACTATATTTTCAAGTTATCCCCCGGTATAACCCATACCTTCACCGAAGAGTTTTACCTACTTACCCCTCAGTAGCATTGATATCCTGGGTCCTGCGTTGCTCAGTAAGTAAAGTAGGCTAATAACCACTGTTTCAGGTTAAAACCTTTAAGTTATTTTATTATATATATATTTTTTCTCTTTTTAAAAGATGCAATCACTGTCTTTACAGAAAAGTAAAAAGATCTTGCTTCTGGATCCTTCTGGTTGGTTGAAGGGACCTTCAGGCCCAACTTGACAATCAATCTTTTTAAAATCTGGTCTTCTTTAGATGTATTCGCTGATGTTCTCGGTTGCTGTGTCCTATCTTTCCCATGTACCGAGCTATGAGAGCTGGCTCTGCCGGCTGTCCCCTTTCTTCGGGTTTTTATATATTTCTCAGTTATCTAGTTTTTATGACCTTATTGCAAAGTAACTCTTGATTCTCTTTGATTGTAAAAAGTACCTTTGATCTAAACATTCATTTTGACATAACCTCATCTCATAGATCTGATCACATTGTGTCCTTTGTGGTGTTCAAAATGCTTTGGTTTCAAGCGGTGTTATTTTTAATTCCTGTCATTTCTATTAGTTTTATTTTCCAATTGTGTCCTCAGCTCATAATTTTGACTTTGATTTTGACTTGAAATTATGTTTCTCGTAGACTGATAGTCTCCAGTTTTCTTTAATTTACCTGGTATTAGCAACTTTTCACACCTAGAATTATCACAAAATTCAACTGAACCTCATCCATTCTTTTCCAGCTGCTCGCTAAGATAGTTACTTTCAATGTAGGTGTGAGCCATTGTTTCTCGCTTCATTCAAAATCCTGTTTGTCTTGTTTGCTAAGCCTGCTTGACCAAGGATATCTACATTTTACAATCCTTCCCTGGCAGCTGCTGTTAACCCTTTGTGGGAGCTTGCCCTGTATTCTCTCACGTTTCTCTCAGACCAGATATTGCCAGACTTCCATGTTTCAAATGACACATCTTTCCATGTTTTCACCGGTGGCCAATCTAAGAAGGCTGCTTAATGTGATAATGATGCCCCTGAAGAGCAGGGAGGCAGAGATAGTGGTAGCTATGGATGCGGAAAAGGCTTTTGACCGGGTCGAGTGGGACTATCTGTGGGAGGTGCTGGGACAGTTTGGGTTCGGGGAGGGGTTCATTGACTGGGTTAGGCTGTTATATCAGGTTCCAGAGGCTAGTGTAATGACGAACAGGACAACATAAGATTATTTCAGACTGCACCGTGGGACAAGACAGGGTTGTCCTCTCTCCCCACTGCTGTTCGCGCTGGCCATAGAGCCCCTGGCAATTGCTCGGAGCTTCAAGGGACTGGAAAGGGCTGGTCCGGGGGGGGGAAGTGGACCATAACGTCTCGTTGTACGCGGATGACCTGCTGTTGTACGAATCGGACCGAATGGCGGGGATGGACGGTATCATGGAAACCCTGAGGGAATTTGGCCGGTTTTCAGGATATAAACTGAACATGGCTAAGAGCGAGTTGTTTGTAATTCAGGCGAGGGTGGGGGAGAGTAGGCTGAAGGGGTTGCCGTTCAGGCTGGTGGGAGAAAGCTTCAGATACTTGGGGATACAGGTGGCACGGGACTGGGCAGGTTGCATAAGCTCAACCTGTCCCGAGTGGTGGAACGAGTGAGGGAGGAGGTTCGGAGTTGGGATGCGCTCCCACTGTCACCAGCGAGGAGGGCGCAGGCTGTTAAGATGACGATTCTCCCGAGATTCTTGTTCATATTTCAGTGTCTCCCCATTTTCATCCCGAGGTCCTTCTTTAAGAGGCTGAATAAAATTATCCTGGGATTTGTCTGGGCGGGGAAGCCCCCGCGGGTGCGGAAGGTGATGCTCAAAAGGAACAGAGGGGAAGGGTGGGGGGGCTGGCGTTGCCGAACTTCAGCAACTACTACTGGGCGGCCAACATAGCGACGATAAGGAAATGGATGGTGGGTACGGGGTCGGTTTTGGGAGCGGGTGGAGGCTGCTTCGTGCAGGGGCACCAGTTTGGCAGCCCTGGTTATGGCGCCTCTGCCGCTACTGCCGGCACGGTACTCCACCAGCCCTATAGTGGTAGCGGCTCTTCGGATCTGGGGCCAGTGGAGGAGGCATATAGGGGAAGTGAGGGCATCGGTGTGGACCCCAATCTGCGGCAATCACCGATTTGCCCCGGGGAACATGGACGGTGGGTATCGAATGTGGCAGAGGGCGGGGATTGCGAGGGTGGGTGATCTGTTCTTGGAAGGGAGATTCCCGAGCATGAGGGCGTTGGAGGAGAAGTTTGGGCTGGTGGGAGGGAATGACTTTAGATACTTGCAGGTGCGGGATTTCGTGCGCAGGCTGGTGCCGTCCTTCCCACGCTTCCAGCCAAAGGGGAGGCAGGACAGGATAGTATCGAAGGGAGAGGTAGGTGAGGGTAGAGTCTCAGATATTTACAAAGAACTAATGGGAGCAGAGGATACACAGACTGAGGACCTGAAGCTTAAATGGAAAGAGGAGCTCGGGGGGGAGATGGAGGACGGTATTTGTGCAGAAGCTCTGAGCATAGTAAACACGACCGCAACATGCACCAGGCTCACTCTGATCCAGTTTAAGGTCGTGCACCGGGCCCACATGACGGTTGCCCGGATGAGTAAATTCTTCAGGCTGGAGGACAAGTGTGCCAGATGCGCCGGTGTGCCGGCTAATCACGTGCATATGTTCTGGTCGTGCCCTAAACTCCGGGGGTACTGGCAGGGATTCGCGGACATCATGTCCCGGGTTTTGAAAACTGGGGTAGTAATGAGTCCTGAGGTTGGAATCTTTGGGGTATCGGAGGACCCGGGAGTCCAGGAGGAGAAGGAGGCCGACGTCTTGGCCTTTGCTTCCCTGGTAGCCCGGCGACGAATACTGTTGGCATAGAGGGACTCGAGGCCCACGAAGACCGAAGTGTAGCTATCGATTATGGCGAGCTTTTTCGGTCTAGAGAAAGTTAAGTTCGCCTTGAGGGGTTCGCCCGGAGGTGGCAGCCATTCATTGACTTCTTCGCGGAGAATTAACCGTCAGCGGAGTGGGGAGGGGGGGCTAAGGTAGAGTAGAGTAGGGGGTGGTTTAGGCAGGTCCTTGCGAGAATGGAGTTGTGGTTTGTACCATGCGTTATTTGCTTTTCTTTTTTGTACAGTACTATACAATGTCATTGTTTTACATGCCAAAAATACCTCAATAAAATTGTCTATTAAAAAAAAAAGAAGGGGTTTTTCTCCCTGAATGGCCAACTCCTGTGCGCTCGCTTCCCCGTGAATGTGCACAACAGATACATCCTGGGGCAGTGGTAGATCCCTGGTGTCTTTGAGGGACATCCCAGGATGACAGGTTGGCTCTTGGGGGATAAGGAGTACCCACTTGAGGTCCTGGCTAATGACACCACTACAGAGGCCGGAGACTGATGGGGAGACCCGATATACGATGGCCATGTGCCCACTCGGGCTGTCATTGAGCGGTGCATCAGACTGCTCAAAATGTGGTTCTGATGCCTTGACCATTCTGGTGGTGCATTGCATTATATCCCTCAGAGGGTTGCCCGCTTTGTGGTGGTCTGCTGTGCCCTCTACAACCTGGGATAGCAGCGGGGCGATGTGCTGGAAGTGGAGAAGGTGGGACATGTGGCCTTGTCTGAGGAGAGGGACAAGGAGGGCCGGGGCTGGAGGACAAACCCGGGTAGGACCCACAGGAGCAGCCGAAGGATGGAGGACAATGGCGGCGGCGAGGGTCTGGCATGCCCAGAGGATCAGGGAGGCCCTCGTAGGGCAGCATGGTGGCGCAGTGGGTTAGCCCTGTTGCCTCACCGCGCTGAGGTCACAGGTTCGATCCTGGCTCTGGGTCACTGTCCGTGTGGAGTTTGCACATTCTCCCCGTGTTAACGTGGGTTTTGGCCCCACAACCCAAAGATGTGCAGGATAGTGGATTGCCAACACTAAATTTCCCCTTAATTGGAAAAAATGAATTGGGTACTCTAAATTTATAAGAAAAAAAAGGGAGGCCCTCGTAATCGCCTGCTTCTCATAGGACGTGTCTTTGGCCCTCATCTCTTCCTCTTTCCCCCCCCTCCCCAATTGTCCTGCCTCACCCTCACACTCCAAGCGGATGGGTCTGTGTTGGCACCGTCAGCAAGTCAACATACAAGGCAGGAGGATGGTGATAATCCACTACGAGGGAGCTCTGGTGCCCTTCAATCTACAGCATAGTCCGATTCCTGGCTGTCTGCTGACAGGGCACTATACCCATCACCTGCATGTGGTATGCCTCAGGGTGGGCCCAAGATCTATGACCACTGTACCCAGGGGTGTGGTTTGGGTGTGGGGCTGTCGGGTGCAGGTCTGAACATAGTGCAGAATAATGTAACAAGGAGTTCTACGTGAAGTTATACGAGTCGGAACCCCCTGGGGAGGGGGATGGGATGAGGCAGTTTATGGACCGGTTGAGGTTCCCGAGGGTGGAAGTGGAGGGATTGGGGGCCCCAATTGAGTTGGAGGAGGTAGTCAGGGGGCTGGCAAGCATGCAGTCGGGCAAGGTCCCGGGTTCGGATGGCTTCCCTGTAGAATTTTATAAGAAGTGTTCGGAGCAACTGAGCCCGCTCCTGCTAAGAATCTTCAATGAGGCAAAGGAGAGAGGGACCCTCCCTCCAACGATGTCGCAGGCATTGATTTTGCTTAGCTTGAATAAGGAGAAGGATTCGCTTTAGTGTGGGTCCTACAGGCCGATATCGCTCCTGAATGTAGACGCCAAACTGTTGGCAAACATTCTGGCCACCAGAATAGAGGACTGTGTCCCAGGAATTAAGGGCAGGCAGCTGAATACGAATGTGAGGAGGCTCCTGAATATTATCATGATGCCCTCGGAGGGGGGGAGATGCGGAAGTGGTGGTTGCAATGGACGCGGAGAAGGCCTTTGACAGGGTGGAGTGGGAGTATCTGTGAGAGGCGTTAGGCAGGTTTGGATTCGGTGAGGGATTCATAGGGTGGGTCAAGCTGCTGTATCAGGCCCCTGTAGCGAGTATGTCCACAAACCAGCTAAGGTCGGAGTATTTCAGGCTGCATCGGGGAACGAATCAGAGGTGTCCCCTGTCCCCGTTGCTGTTTGCCCTGGCAATTGATCCGTTGGCCATTGCGCTCAGGACTTCAAGGGATTGGAGGGGGCTGGTGCGCGGGGAGGAGGAACACCAGGTCTCCCTCTACGCGGATTACCTGTTGTACATTTCGGACAATGCTGGATTAACTCAGAAGGTCTGTGTGGTAGTATGTATTAGGGGTCATGTGGGACTGGAAGCCCTAATGTCATTGGCTGACAGATCCCGGGTCCTGGTTGGCCGTTGACCTCTAGCTCCGCCCTGAAGGCGGAGTATAAGAAGCCGGAGTCCTCCCCCGCAGGCCATTCTACTATCGAGCTGCGGGGGAACAGACACGCTTAATAAAGCCTCATCGACTTCACTCTATTCGTCTCACGGAGTCTTTGTGCGCTACAATTTATTAAGCGTGCCTAAAAAGGACTATGGAGCTCAGGATCATCCCGGAATGCCTGAGGATCAGCCCCCACGCAGTGAACGCGGCAGCAGCCTTCAAGCACTGGCAGACTTGTTTTGAGGCCCACTTCAGAACGGCCACCGGCCGGGTCACAGAAGACCAAAAACTACAGGTCCTGCACTCGAGGTTAAGCACGGAGATTTTCTCCCTCATCGAAGACGCGGAGGATTTCCAGATGGCGTTCGCAGCACTGAAAAGTCTCTACGTCCGCCCAGTTAACCAAATCTACGCTCGCTACCAGCTCGCGACGAGACGGCAAAGTCCCGGAGAATCGATGGACGAATTCTACGCCGCGCTGCTGATTTTGGGACGAGCCTGCAGCTGCCCTTCGGTGAACGCAAATGAACACACGGACATGTTAATCCGCGATGCTTTTGTGGCAGGTATTAATTCCTCCCAAATCCGCCAAAGACTTCTAGAAAAAGAGTCGCTAGGACTCTCGGAGGCACGGGCCCTAGCAGCCTCTCTAGATGTGGCCGCGCGTAATACCCGCGCCTACGGCCCCGACCGCGCGGCAGCCCATTGGGCTCCGTACGTACCCGTCGCGACAAACTCACCCCCCCCCCCCCCGCCCCCCCGGACACCCCACAGGCTTGCGCGGTCCAAACGCCAAGTCGCACCGGGGGCGCCCGCTGCTATTTCTGCGGCCAGGCGAAACACCCCCCGCAGCGCTGCCCGGCCCGCGCAGCGATCTGCAAGAGCTGCGGGAAAAAAGGCCATTTTGCGGTTGTGTGCCGGTCCCGCGAGGTCGCCGCTGTCCCGGGAGAACAGGGAGCCCTGCAAGCCGCTTACGCTCCCCAACCCCCCCCCCCCCCCCCCCCCCCCCCGTCCCCACGTATGACCCGCCGGCGCTACCAATTTGGGTCCCGACCACCGCTGTCCCCAGAGATGAGGGAGCCCCGCGCGGTCCTAACGCTCCCCAACCCCCCCCCCCAGCGCCCCCTGTGCGACCCGCAGACGCCGCCATTTTGGGTCCCGGCCACCACGAGGGGAGGAAGGGCGCCGCCATCTTGGACCACCCCAGACCTGTACGACGCGTGGGGGTGGCCATTTTGTCCACCCCCGCCGCCATCTTGTGACCCCCCAGCCATGTGCGATGTATGGGGCAGCCATTTTGTTCATCCCCGATGCCATCTTGGACGGCAACAACGGACCCCAGTGTCGACGGCTCCACGGGGTTCGAGGAAGACGCTCCACTACTACAACCACGTCTCGCTTCAATTACGCTCGATCAAGCTCGGCCCCGGACACTCCAGACGATGACGACAACGTGCTAATAAACGGGCACGAGACACCATGCCTAGTCGACTCCGGGAGCACGGAGAGCTTTATCCACCCCGACACGGTAAGACGCTGTTCCTTGACCACCTATCCCAGCGCACAAAAGATTTCCTTAGCTGCAGGATCCCACTCCGTACAGATCCAAGGTTTCTGCATAGTTACCCTAACGGTGCAGGGGAGGGAGTTCAAAAACTACAAACTACACGTCCTTCCCCAACTCTGCGCCCCCACATTACTGGGATTAGATTTCCAGTGCAATCTACAGAGCCTTACGTTCAAATTCGGCGACCCAATACCCCCACTCACTATCTGCGGCCTCGCAACCCTCAAGGTGCAACCCCCGTCCTTGTTTGCGAACCTCACCCCGGATTGCAAACCCGTCGCCACTAGGAGCAGACGGTACAGCGCCCAGGACCGGACCTTCATTCGGTCCAAAGTCCAGCGGCTACTAAAGGAAGGCATAATCCAGGCCAGCAATAGTCCCTGGAGAGCACAGGTGGTAGTAGTGAAGACAGGGGAGAAACAAAGGATGGTCATAGACTATAGCCAGACCATCAACAGGTACACACAACTAGACGCGTACCCTCTCTCCCGCATATCCGACATGGTCAATCGGATTGCCCAATATAAAGTCTTCTCCACCGTGGACCTCAAGTCCGCCTACCATCAGCTCCCCATCCGCCCAAGTGACCGCAAGTGCACAGCCTTCGAGGCAGACGGGCGATTATACCATTTCCTAAGGGTCCCATTTGGCGTCACAAACGGGGTTTCGGTCTTCCAACGGGAGATGGACCGAATGGTTGATCAACATGGGTTGCGGGCCACGTTCCCGTATCTCGACAATGTAACCATCTGCGGCCACGACCAGCAGGACCACGTCGCCAACCTCCAAAAATTCCTCCAGACCGCCAAAGCCTTGAACCTCACGTACAACGAGGACAAGTGCGTTTTTAGCACCAACCGGCTAGCCATTCTGGGCTACGTAGTGCGCAATGAGATAATAGGCCCCGACCCCGAACGTATGCGCGCCCTCATGGAATTTCCCCTCCCGCACTGCTCAAAAGCCCTGAAACGCTGCCTTGGGTTTTTTTCATACTACGCCCAGTGGGTCCCCCAGTACGCAGACAAGGCCCGCCCCCTAATACAGACCACGACCTTCCCTCTGTCGACAGAGGCTTGCCAGGCCTTCAGCCGCATCAAAGCGGATATCGCAAAGGCCACGATGCGCGCCATCGACGAGTCCCTCCCCTTCCAGGTCAAGAGCGACGCCTCCGACGTAGCTCTAGCGGCCACCCTTAACCAAGCGGGCAGACCCGTGGCCTTTTTCTCCCGAACCCTCCACGCTTCAGAAATCCGCCACTCCTCAGTGGAAAAGGAAGCCCAAGCCATAGTGGAAGCTGTGTGACATTGGAGGCATTACCTGGCCGGCAGGAGATTCACTCTCCTCACCGACCAACGGTCGGTAGCCTTCATGTTCGATAATGCACTGCGGGGCAAAATCAAAAACGACAAGATCTTAAGGTGGAGGATCGAGCTCTCCACCTTCAACTACGAGATCTTGTATCGTCCCGGAAAGCTGAACGAGCCGCCCGATGCCCTATCCCGCGGCACATGTGCCAACGCACAAATTAACCGCCTCCAAACCCTCCACGAGGACCTCTGCCACCCGGGGGGTCACTCGGTTTTTCCACTTTATCAAGTCCCGCAACCTCCCATACTCTTTGGAGGAGGTCCGTACAGTCACAAGGGACTGCCACATCTGCACGGAATGCAAACCGCATTTTTTCAGGCAGGATAGTGCGCACCTGATTAAGACTTCCCGCCCCTTTGAACGCCTTAGTCTGGATTTCAAAGGGCCCCTCCCCTCCACCGACCGCAACACATACTTCCTTAATGTGGTGGACGAATACTCCCGCTTCCCATTCGCCATTCCCTGCTCTGACATGACCGCGGCCACAGTCATTAAAGCCCTGAACACCATCTTCACACTGTTCGGTTGCCCCGCATACGTCCACAGCGACAGGGGGTCCTCTTTCATGAGTGACGAGCTGCGCCAGTTCCTGCTCAGCAAGGGCATAGCCTCAAGCAGGACGACCAGCTACAACCCCCGGGGGAACGGGCAAGTAGAGAGGGAGAACGGCACGGTCTGGAAGACCGTCCTACTGGCCCTACGGTCCAGGGACCTCCCAGTTTCACGGTGGCAGGAGGTCCTCCCGGACGCTCTCCACTCCATCCGGTCACTATTATGTACGAGCACTAATCAAACGCCTCATGAGCGTCTCCTTGTCTTCCCTAGGAGGTCCTCCTCTGGAACGTCGCTGCCGACCTGGCTGGCGGCCCCAGGACCCATCTTGCTCCGAAAGCATGTGCGGGCACACAAGGCGGACCCGTTGGTTGAAAGGGTTCACCTCCTCCACGCGAACCCGCAGTACGCTTACGTGGAGTACCCCGACGGCCAACAGGACACGGTCTCCCTGCGGGATCTGGCGCCCGCCGGCAACACACACACACCCTCGACACCATTCACCCAACCCCCCCCCCTTCCTGCCACCGCCGCACCCCGCGACCGCCCCCTTCCCAGGAGGATCGGTTCCCCTCCCCTCAGGCCCGACCAAGAATAAAGCCCAAGCTGAAACTGTAAGGCTCCCG